>NC_139923.1:13711783-13749283 GCF_963514095.1 Eutrigla gurnardus | reverse complement strand
AAACAATAACAGCTTATATGACGTGACTGTTGATGTCAAATAACACCATCCTCTCCTCCCGCTCCCCCAACCTTTTTCTTCCTTTTTGTCTTGTGCTCATTCGTTATCTTTCTCCCCCGTCCCGGTTTCTTCGCATCCCCGACATTCCTCTCTTTGCCCTCCTCCGCCCAATTCTTTGCTTATGATTTCCAAATCTCCCTCATCCTCCTCTATTTCATTCCCTCCATCTATTTCAGATCATCGCATCCCTCGAGGAAGACCCAGCTGCCCAGAGTAAACAGCTGACCCTGCGGCTCCAGCAGATAGCAGCCGCCCTGGAAAACAAAGTGACTGATCTCTAACCCACGAATGGAGGGTGGGTGGGAGGGAGGGGAATGCTAAGATTCTGCCAGTGACTACAGGGGCTTATTTCTTGGTTCCTGGGACAAAATGTCTGTGCTGTGGAGTAACAGTGACTACTGAGATGCAGAGAGCAAAAAGGGGAAAGAAAATGATCTTACACTGTCATGGTACGCCTTAAAGCTCACTTGCCAAACCTTAAAGGTCTGCACGCTCATTCATGCTTCACTGAATATTGCTCCCACAATGCAGTGCGGTAGACCTCTTTCTGAGAATTAAGCCCCTCCGTGGAGCACTGGCACGGGCGCGCTAATCAGATGTTCAATTTCTTTTTGTGTAGAAAAGGTTTTAAGAATTGTATTATATATTTTTTTTATTGTGCAGTCTTTATGCGGAAAGCTTTATAAGGAAAACAAATTATCTTTTTAAATGGATCACCTTGTGGTGGGGATAGTGTTTTTATTAGCCTGTGTGTGCGTAGATGTCTGTGTGAAGTACAACACGTGAACAAAAGCGTGCGTTGCTAAATTGTGGGTGTGTGTGAGTGTGCGGGAATGTGTGTGCACACACAGGATGCCTACCGCCAGGCGCGAGGATGATGGGATGCCTGCTTTCTGTCATTTGAATCCCCCTTTCCCAGTGACACACTGGAGCCTGCGCTCTCACCGAGCTTTGTGACAGAGACCAAAGGGTCCTTACAAGGACACTGGTTTATCTAGCAATGTACGGCCTCATGTGATGGATAGGCCACCAGTCGTTTCAGAAATGTTTGAGTTAAACTATTTGCTTTTGACTCAGATTGTCTTCAAGCTGGATTGCCATTTGTGCTTGTGGAAGTCAATAATAGCACAGTCTGTCTCCCTTTATTGTACAGTGCCATGATACATTCCACTTCAACTTAAGCACAGGAGGACATTTCAGAGTTTTTTTTTTTTTTTTTTTTTTAAAGACATTTAAGTTAATATGTTTTTTCGCTATAAACCTTGTTTGAGTGTCAGCAAGAAGCATCTTTATTCTGCCATGGCACTATGTCATTCATATTAGTCCTGCAATAATGTCAGAATATCATGAGCCACAACCGACAGTCACATTAGCTTACTAAACGTATTCACATACGGTAGCATTCATCAATGTTTTAGGGAAATCTCCAAACCGATTCATGCATTGTTAGTGTTCCTAATTTTTAGTGCCATTGTTTTTTGTATTACTCTTGTAATGTTATAAATACTCATCAAGCATCAGGCCTCTTAAACTATGAAATAGACTTTTGCTGATGACTTATTACCTGCCAGAGATGCAGTTGGTACTTGGTATGTTTTGAACAAATTACAGTGGTTTAGCCTCTGTGTGATGTGTGGGAGGTCAAATTCAATCATGTACATATTTGTTATAGTAATTGAGTTGTTGATATGTCAGTGTCAGAACCGAGGTGTCGACAGGGTAGGAATGAGGGTTTGATATTTCTTGGGCCATTGAACGCCACCACGCTTCATCCCCAAACTGTAGGTTTTGCTGTTGTCAGATGGTTTAATTGTACCCCCCCCCCCCCCCCCCCCCTATCTGATCATGGATGTGTGTAGTTGACAGAGCATAACGAGCTCCACAGACCCCAGAATGTTAACGATTCCTGCCTTGGCTAGAGAGGGGTTTGCACAGACCTCGAGCCTGCCTGCCTGCCTGCTGTCTCAGCGTGGCACCCTGGCATCCTGACCAACAGCACTTGGCACTGCCCACTCAGCGCAGTGCAGAGTGGCACTCTGTATAATGGAATCAGCAGGAGAGGCTTTCGATCTTAATTGCATGGTGACCGCAGACTCCATCCTTGTCTCCGCTGTTGTTTACTGCTGACTCCTCCCTCAATGACAGAGTTGATGCAAGAAGCTTCTTTCAGAGCCTTTCTTTAACCAAAAATGTGCCTTATTAAATAGGATGATACATATATATTGTTTCTAAATTATTCTATTGGTAACCTAGGTGATTATTATGATGACGATAGTGCTATAGACACAGCAATGTATTTGGACTTGTGATATTATGTGTGCTGTCTAAAATGCTAGATGCCCTGCTGCAGCCGTGTACGTGCCAATAGGCTGAAGACATTTCAGTATGATATGATTTATTTTATGGTTGCAGTTTCGATGTGTGCATTTCCTTTGGGTGTCTGTGGCGTGTGCTTAGTAGGACTTTGGTGGCTAGGGCAAAAGGCCTAAATGAATAAATGTAAAACAATGTGGCCGATGTGATTTGGGTTTCCCTTGAAAATGTCTGGCATTCTAAATTAGTCTGAAATCAAAAGGGTGTCCTTTATGTAGATTGAATATAGCGCAAAATTGTTCCAACAGTGTACCTTTTTTTGCCCTGTGTTTCTAAACTGTTTCAGTGTGTACGATAAATGACTATCTATACTCGACAAATGACTTTTCTTACTGCTGTGCAGTTATTATTTTTATTTCTCGTTTCCTATACCATATAAATCTTTGTAAAACATGTTGAAATACTGTATCTTAACTGTATAATCCTATGCATTGAGTCCTAGGACAAAAAAAGAAAAAGAGAACGAAGGCTGCTTGTGCAGTTGTCAAGACCTTTTTTTCCATTTTGAAACTTGTGAATGTGCTGTAATGATAAAAGAAACTGGGACAGTCCATTTTTAGTGCAGGACCATTAATGGAAGCCAACTTTTTCCTCCCCATCCAAGGCAGCTCAGAGGATTCTCGATCTTGTACCTGATCTGGTTGTACTGGATGAAGTTCAATTTACAAAGGTTGTGTGTGGACGGAGCAGTTGCCCACCGATTTCATCATACACTTCTCCGTGAATAAACTCAGAGACATATATGCCCTTCATATCTGCTGTGTTTCTTTCAATTTTGGACGATTGATTTGCTCACCTCTCATTCATATTGCATGAGTTATAATGACCTTGGGTGATGGAGGAATACGTGCCACAGGTTTCTTGTTAAAATTAATCCTTGCCATAAGTCTTTGGTATTTATTGACCTTAGATTCACCGAGGAGCTTACACACAAGCAGGATTAATAGGTGGATTCATACAAATTATCACATATTCAAACAGACCATCGCTTCTCGTGCTTCAACATGACAGTTTCCTTCAGCTATCCATGCATATTATGACCCCAAACGACTTTCTTGAGCATCAGTGCTCGTATGCAGCATTGATGGCTAATGCCTTTTCTCAAATGCCACATCAGGTTCCTGTCACACGGCTCAGAATGCCGACTAGAAGCAAAGGTCTGGCTTCATGAAACAAGTTGCTAATATAAATAGCCGCATGGCATCTCTGTAATCGGCAGTGAGGGTTGAAAAAATTGCTGCGAAAACATTAATTAAGTACTGACAGCTCAGAATGAAATTCAAAAAAATAGATGAAAGGCAAAATTGCCTCATCGGACTGCTTAACAAACTCAGACGCAGGGTTAGGGATATCAAAGACAGACCAGAGGCCTGCGTAGGCCACCCTCTAACTGAGCGCATCATTGATGCAGCAACAGATAGAACAACTTCAAGGGCTGCTGCCAGAGCAAGCCTGATTACGCTTGATTATCGCAAGCACTGCATCTTGTACACTATCCTTGATCGCTGGCGGAGAATCAAAGGCAATACTGTACTTCATATTTCTATTAAGACGTGGCTTACATCCTTTTTGGAGTCGACATTATTTGGCATGCAGTGCACTCAATGTTTAGAAATCAATAATACTGAAAATAATGATTTTAGGCCTGCAGTGTTTCTGACAAGAAATTGGGTTAAAATCTGCATGTTGCTGGCCTCTGCTTCACACACCGCAGCCAGCCTCTCCTTCAGCGGGAGATGGTTTTGTTTACCAGCAGGTTGTGTTTCACTCACATGTTTCAAACCTTTTAATGAGATTTGGCTTTGATTTCCTCTGCCTCGGGGAAAGACGAAGAGGAGAAAATAAAAACAATGACGGTGTGGTGTCATTTTTAAACAGTTGTTCCGATGAATAATTTAAAGTGTAACAACAACTGATTCTAGGGCTTGCTAAGCTCGGTATTAACCCCGGAGCAAAATCAAATATCCTGTTAGATTAGCTTGCATTTTTAACAGACTTGGAACAACATGATTTGAGAGTTGTTTGAATTTAAAGTTCTTTAAATCAGAGCAGCCAAACTTTACAGGTAAGTTTAATGGGCTGGAAGGAAAGAGAGCAGCCAGACTAGTCTAAAGAAAACCAGGTCCAGAATTAAAAGGCATAAAAACAGAACCCCCAAAATTGAAATGATCTATCTGTCCTGTCCGTGTGTTGTGGTTGTGCTTTAAAAGACAATACATCTGTGCACTTTGGCTACAGCGATAACAACTGGCCTACCGTAAGTAAATAAAAATGGTCTAGAATTGATACACTGTCTGTTTTTTTTTTCAAGAATAACTGCACAAACATATTTTACCACACATAATGTACAATGCATATTGGTTCCACATTAAAGGAATTAAAGAAAGCAATTACAAGTGGCATTCAAAATGCTTTAGTGTATCTAATGGTGTGAAATATTACAAAGAGATGAGTATTTTTGTAACTGTTCATTTTTGAAGAGAATAGCCAGTTCCAAGCTAATTTTGAACACAGGCCTTCTGTGCTTAATTGAAAATTCCTCAGTGAAACTAGGTATTAACATAAGCACTTCAACCGAGACTATACTGTACAGAGAAGCTGTGTCTTTCAATACCCATATGCCAGTAAAAGATTTAGTATTTCCCGATACATATCCATATCAAATGCAGTATGCCAAAAATACCAGGCTGTCCTGCTGCATTGGTCATGGAAGCCAGCATGTTTTTGTTTGGCTATTCTGAACTACAATCCTACAATGAGTAAGAGGGTCGAATAAAACATGTAATACTAAGTAGTATGTGCATACTGCATTCAACAGTAGGCGTCATACTTTGTAAGGGTAGCTGCAGTATGTAATAAAAGTAAAATGGAATAGGCTACATTTTCTTTTCTGTTTTTACAAGAAAGACTTATGTCTTTTTTTTTTTTTTTCATGTCCATTATGGACGATGAAAATATACAGCGATCAATAACACTTAAAACATATGGACATAATAAACTAGTGTAGTCTTTTCTGCCTATGGATGACTAAATTGTGAGATCATAAACTACAATTAGCCTAGCCTCCAGATCCACGCACATTTCAATGCTATTCTGCTGCATTCATGAGCATAGGAGCGACAATATAGTATGATATCTAAGTACTGAGATCCGTGTGGGTTGTTTTTGTTGGTTATTTTGCCTACTCACAGCTACCACTCACATACAGCGTTAGAGTTTTTGTCGATGACTGGCATATCTTTTTTCCTGCGTTACCTGAATGCAGCAAAGCACCAACCTATGACTGACTGACATCATTGACCAATCAGTGCGGTTTCTGCAACAGCCAATCATCGGCGTGTGGACGTGCTACTGTCCAATCACATTCAAAGGGGCGGATCTCCTTTTGTCGTATCCCCGCGCGAGATGACAGGATATGTATGAATCGACAAGCTAGCATTTCGCTAGCGACAATAACATTACATTATTTTAAGCGGCACTATTATGCTGGAACAAGAAACCTCTGAAAATAAAGACATTTTGGGAGTTGGGTACCGGAAACACCTACTGGGTTTTGCATGTTTGGCACACAAGTTTAGCGCGGCAGCTAGCTAATCCGTGGATGCTTGCTAATAACAAATGTTAGCATGCACTGGAAGGCATCACTTCGGGTGGATGCACTATTGAAACTGTCTCCCTAAATCAACGAAAAACAGACTCGAGAGGGTAAATAACGAAGAAGAAACGTTTCTTTTCTCAATGGAACTGTGCTGACGATGTCTATATACAACGTGTTATAACGCTAATGTTGTAGTAATAAGCATTAGCTAAGTGTTGTTTTGCTAATTGCCTTTAGCTAACGTTACTGTCCAGTTTACTTGTTTATTTTAAATGGACTGTGAGCATGTCTGCTTTATAAAATCTCGCTAAATGTTAACTATCGTATTGTTCTTGTCTATTTCGTGCACCGTGAGTCCCTGTTCTGATTTCCTTGATACAATAAAACAGAGAAGACTACCTTTTAATCCCATTTTGTTCCACTTATACAGGCTGGGTTCAGAGTGCCACCATGTATTCGAACCCCAACAACACCATGAAGTCCAGCTGCAACAGCAGCAGCATCACTGAGCTGCTGGGTGCCCTGTGTGACTGCAGCCTATCCGGGGTTTCCTGGAAACGGCGTGCCCTGGGTGGAGTCTCAAGAGAAGGTTTTCGCAAATCTCTCAAAAAGTGTGCCTATGGCTCCCTGCTGTCCAAGCTATTTCAAGATGACACCAAAGGGTCTGCCCCCAGACCGAGCGCCACAGCTAAAACACCACCCAAAAACAAAGTCCTGATGATATGCTTTGACTTGCGGGTGGCAGGGTGCCGAGAGGAAGCAGAGAAGTTGGAGGAGCAACTGGGGATGCTGCTGGAGGGAGCGTCCTCTGGCCTGAATGAAGTAGATGCAGTCCTTGATCTCTTGGTACATCTAGCTGGTTCAGCACCTCCACCCCCTACCTCTTTCAGCAGGGACTACATGAGGCGAGAGAGGCCCGTTCTGCGGAGGCCTCGACCCTGGGGCTACCAGAGTGAGGAGCTGCAGAGGCTAGAGGCTCGGGCGTGGGGTCTGGTGTGCGGAGAGGAATGGGGTAATTTGGAGAGTTTGTGTGGAACTCAGGGGCTAATGGATGCCCCTCCTGGCACAGGACTGCAGGCTTTGAGAACTAAATTGGAAGCGGAAGAAAGATTTGAGAGGGATACCAGGATGACACTGTTTGGAGCACTGCAGCACACTCGCACCTCGGACATAGACATAAGACTGGACTTGCCTCCTGTTCCCAGTAATATTGACGTAACTGGACTGGCTATAAGGGTATAACACGTTTCTTTTTGTATAATCTAATTCAAGGCATGTTGTTTAGTTTGAGCTGTGTTATGTGGCCAGGTCGGTTCAAGTTATTTTTAACATGTTATGCATATTATGCAATGGTGTCCTCGAGATTGATTGTTGTCTATGCAGGTCCCCTCATGTCTGGATCAGTCTGATGATGAGGGCTTCCAGTCAGCTTCCAACTTGACCCCAGACTCTCAGTCAGAGACCAGCCCCGTTCCAGACGTTGATATATGGGAGGCTCTCCGCACGTTTGAGCCTGGAAGACGGCGCTGCTGGGAGTCTATTGGCTGGTAAGTGACCCATCAGTTTGAAAAAAGTTTGATCATAAAAATTTAAATTACTTTACAGAGAAACTTTTACATAGTTATCCAATCAACAAACAGTTACAGATGGAAGTTATTAAGATGGTAGAGGCTGTAAATACTAATTATTTCCATGGTTTATTTTAATTTGTCAATTATGTTTTGATTAACTCATAAATCATTTAGTCTGTAGATAATCAAAAAGCTCCAACTGTCTCAGGTGATGTATTCGATTTGTTTGTTTTCCAAAACCCAGAGATTTATGTCTGTAAAGATTCTCAGTCATTCAGGTCTGGGAATCTTTGACAGCTTTATCGTGGACATGCTTTAGGTATTTGAAGATGTTTCGCCTCTCATCCAAGGGGCTTCTTCAGTTCTAACTGACTAGAGTGGAGTTTAGGTTATTCTTCTTCCAAAGAGTTTGGAAGAAGGATGTTTGACATTTTGTTTATCAAGTAAGAGAAGGAGTAAAACCTACACGTCAATAGTGTATTTGAGAGCTCCACTTATAGTTACTTATGTTTTCAGTTTTGCTCTCCCTCCCTGGAACACAACCAAATTTGACTATGTTTTTCTGATTAGCCCACCAGGGAAAAGAGAGTCACTCTATCTAACAGAGGGAGGCAGGCAGGCCTTTGACCAGCTCTATCGTCTATGGGAGGGCGAGATGAGGGTGGTCAGCACTGCTACACCCTCTCCTCTCCTCCCGCTGCCACTGGACTCTCAGGCACAACTGGTATTTGACGTCCTCAACGTCTTGATCGGAGTGGCATCCACGACTTTCCCTCTCAACCAGGTGCATTGCATTATCTTTATTTATCCGTCTCTTAAATGCAATGGAAATGCATTTGATTTGTGGTTTTGGGGTCTGTCAGACTGAAGTGAAAAAAAGAGAATGATGTGATACGAGCCCTGTGACAGCATACAATTACTAAAAAAAACAAAAAAAAAACAGATAAAAGAGAACATGAGAGCAGAATCAATAGACAATCTGTACAGATGCCATAAAAACAAGAAGCCCAATTTATTTTTAAAATAATTACCTCAAAACTACAAAAAGTAATAATGTGACACAGTCAATTGCCTGACAATATAAATTTAATGAGGAGGAAATGAAGGAAAATATTCCTAATGCCAAAAACATAACCACAGGAGCACTCTTCTGTTCCTTTTATTATTTCTCTATCTCCAGAAGATTATAGTTATACATAAATTGAATCTTGTTTTCTCTTTTATAATTAGCCCCTTGTGTTCTGGCTCACTAGGATACTTTACCATTAACATTCAGGCTAATAGGGGGAACCAATTACACATAAACACATGTACAGTCTAATGTAATTTAATACAATCATCCTGCATCAAATGCAAGACTTATAATGTAAAAAGTTTTGTTGAGAGTGTCAGAGTGGAGTTTATTAAACTCAAAGGTAATCTTGGAGGCTGTGGTCTGTGGGAGTGTTGTGCTAGATTGCAAAATATTGTCTATGTTATTTCTGTCCCCCCAGAAGGGTTCTGTCTAGGACCTTTGTTTTCAGTTCTCAATAAACAACCATGGCAAGGACAACATGAAAAAAACCTGATTATGTATTGCGGTCTGATATAATAACACCATGCCTTCAGAAATCACCATGGAGGTGACTCTCTGACAGCCTCAAAGAAAATTCAATATTGTAAGCTACAAAGACGTTCTTTGCTGCAGGGCTACTTTATTAGATGTTATTCATTGTATTTTTTCTGCCATCTAAATATCTAATCTCCTTTTGCAGAGTGTTCAGTTTGACGTCAGACCTGGTGTTTGTGTGTCAGGAGCCTCTCCAGAAAGTGTGTCTCGTCTCTTGGGGGAGCTGGCCCAGCATGGCACCCACTATTTGAGGCTTAGTCGCTTTTCTCTACAGAGTGCTGATAAAAAAGGCCTAGTCCTTCAGGTGTGTTTGTGTAATCATCATGTATACGGTCAAGACGGGACTTTTGTTGTTGCCATTGTTGTGATCTTCAATTATATTCAGATATTTTATTCACCCCTCAATGGACAATTTCAATCAAACACAAAAACACATCAACAATTAATTCACACTAACAATCTAAAAACACAATTATGATCATGTAAGAAACAGTTTTGATTTGATTAATGGCAGTGGGAAATCCATAGTCAGCAATGTCCAACATCACGAAGGCACATTATGTCAAAACCTTCACAGATAATTAAATAACATAAAAACATTGCATTTCTCTCCCAGGCTTTTACAGGCGGTCTAAGGAAGTATCTGCATTACTACAGAGCTTGTGTTCTCAGCACTCCACCCACCCTCAGCCTGTTGACCATTTGCTTCCTCTTTCGCAAAGTGGGCCGCCAACTACGGTGAGGTCAAACCTGTTTTTTTTTTCCTTTTATGTGTCTAGTGTTAATTTGACACTCAACCTCACCCAGTCAACAGTATGACTGTGGAAAAAAAATCTCTGCTGTCTTTTAACCTAAGGTACCTATCAGAGCTGTGCTGTGTAGATGGGCCTTTGGGTGCAAGCCAGGCTACCTTCCCTGTGGTGAGTGCTCTTTTATCTGCAAACTGCAATATGTCATCCATCATGGCTGTGTTTAGCCTATCAGATAAGATGTCAGCTCAGTGCCATGTGGTTCTCCTCAGGGTGTTAAACTGCTGTCCTACCTGTACAAGGAAGCACAGAATAACTGCAGCAACGAGAACTATCCGGTTCTGCTGTCGCTACTGAAGAGCAGCTGTGAACCGTATACACGGTAAGTCACTACGCTCCGACATACAGCATGTGTCAAAAATAATTAACCCAAGGACATGATTTCATTGCACTATTGATGTTTTTCCCAAAGATGTGCAGGCTTGGATGTGACTGTTATTCTTGTGCTTCACTTAGGTTTGTGTCTGACTGGGTGTATAGCGGGGTGTTTCGGGACGATTATGGCGAGTTCATGATCCAGGTCAATGAGGACTATCTCGGTTTCAGAGGTGAGATGAGACACACACACACACACACACACACACACACATAAACACACGCCATCTTCAGTCAGTAGGTTCCAAAAATGAAAAGCCTGCCCGACAGATTGTCTAGCAGAAAAAATAGATTTCATTAAAGCCTTTATTGCCTTGTTAGATTTGTCCTTGTGTCTATAAAGGATGTCACGAAGTTATTGGATGATAATCAGAAGGAAAATCAGCTACCAGATCTTTGGAGACCAGAGCCATCTACGCTCAGTAAGCCACAGGGACAGAACAAATAAATAATGACTACATTTGAAAATGTGGTTCTAGCAAAATTGAATGAACTTTTTTGGAAATGTTATCGGCAAAATCATTGAATTAAGAAAATAATCAGCAAATGAATCAATAATGTAAAGAATGGTTTTGCAGCCCTTTATTAGGGAGTTGTTTGTAAGCAAAGAATAATCTGTTCCCCAAATGAGTACACACTGTAATTGCTTCATTTTGACAGTGCTCCATAAATATGGTTATATATGAATCATTATAGCCCATCAAAATATTGTATGTCATGCAACACCCCATTCAAGGTCAGACCATCACCTCGGCTTTGTCTGGCTAAGAGGTTCATTTGCTCATCGGCTACACCTCATCAACTTTTGCAGTGAACCTCTGCACTTCTCGCTCCTGCTTTTTGGAGGACACACAAATGTCATTGTTCTCCTCGAAGTCCGTCGGCCACGGAAGCAATCAGCGGCTAAGCTTTCTTGGCAAGCCGCGGGCTTTCTGTAAAGAGTTCTGGAAGCTCAGTGCATTCATGTTCTCTTATGCTTTTTGTTTAGGATCACTGAGCTAAGCGCTAACAATTTCCAAGTGTTAATTCAAGCGACCAGAGTTTTGCCATGCCCCGTAAGTCATACTAATAAGGAAAGTTTTAGTCCCAGTGCAGGCTGAGTATTATTCCACCACTATTACTTTCTTTTTAAAAAACTCAGATGTAAGTGTGTTATACTGTTTTCAGAGGCATAATGAACCTGTAAAATCACTTGGTCTAAATGGTAGAGTAGCATGTAATAGGCATCTTTAAATGTGTGCAGATAAACACTTCTGGGTCCAAGGCTACACTCTGATCTCAAAGGATGTGGAGGATTGCGTGCCCATCTTCCTGAGACACATTGGCAATGATGTGTACGTTTGTGGAAAGACCATCAACCTCCTCAAGATCTGTTGCCCGCAGGTTTGTTTTTGCACATTTAACATATTCATATATGCAGACAGGGGATTTTATGCAGCTGAATGTTGTGTAAAGATATCTGTGCACGTAACCTAATTAAGTCTTAATTTATTCAGTACAAAGAGAATCTTGGACTGTTTTTTGCACAGAACAAATTTGGTGTGAAACATTAAACCTTAAGAATACTATATTTGATCTGTTCCTCTTGCTGTTAACATTTATTCAGTGTGAGAGAATATGCATGCACTCCACACAGAATCAATACAGTTCTTGTGAAATGTTATCGATACACATGCATTGGTATTGTGATAAATGATTTACTGAGGCAGATGTTTTCATCATTTATTGCAGATATTTGATTTCTGCAATGTTTGATTCTCTGTCACAGCAGCCCTTTGCATGTTTGAGTCCTGCTTTGTAAAATAACTAAACAACAAAAAACATTTCTATTTTAGGTAAACAGATTAGTCTGTATCCAGGGATAAAGAGATTCGTTTATTCATAATTTAGTCTTTAGTTTAGTAATATGACTGGAAACTATTTTTAAATGTTTACCATTCCCTAGCCCCAATTCCTAAAACAGAAGTTTCAGATTTAGGATCCCATTTTGGACATGTTTGATAAGCATTATTAATCAATTATCAAAATAGCTGCCTATTCATGTTCTGTCACTGGACTAATCAAGTAATTGTTTCAAATGTAGATTTAATTATTGTAATATCTAGCATACCTCAGACCTGTCTGTATGGTGAAACCATTTGTAGTGCACACTAAATATAGTCAATGGTTCATTATGGGTTACCATGGAAACCTCAGCATTGCTGCCTGCAAAGCACCTGTAAAAGTTATTGTCCTTGTATATGAGTTGACCCCCACATGGCATGATGACAGAACGCTCAGACAAATGGAAAGCTTCAGCGAAGCGTTGAAGTTTTTATGTAATCTATTTTTTTTTTTATTTCCTACTTCTCTGTTGAATCATCTGCTAATTCGCCAGAACATTATGTTTTTATGATTTGACCTACCCGACCTAAACCGCAGGGCTTATGCTCCTGACTAATTGACATTCTGTAGCTACGGTGTTTTTATGCATGGCTACGAACACATGAAATTATGTATCGGGAAAAAATACAAAAGTAAAATTTGTGATCATTGCTACTGTACCAACTAACAGCTATCTAATTGGTTTGATATGGCTAGCCACACTGATTTCTTCTACAGCTGAAACTCTATTAAACATTTGTTTGATCAACAGAAAATTAATCAACTTTGTTGTCAATTAGACCAATCAATTAATCAAGAACATGATGGGCAGATGAATCAACAGTAGCAGCCCAAAAACAGAACTTAGGGTCCAAGACGACACTTAAAACAATGAGCTTTCTTTTGTGTGTGTTCACAGCACTACATCTGCTGGTCGGAGCGGCCAGTGCCTCGTATTTCTGTCACTTTCTCCCTCCAGGAGGTGGAGGAGATTGAGAGAGACTGTGCTGTGTACCGCGGACGAATGGAGAGGGTTGCTAAGCACAGCGCCATCAGCAGGGAGGAGCAAGTACGGATACTCATGCATATTGTTCCCATGCAGTAGCATCTTTACCTGTGATGTGTGTGTGTGTGTGTGTTTTATTTTATTTTTTGCAAATTTCTTTTGCATTCTGAGCTTTTGTTAATATTGCTCCTCATCAGTTATATCTAACAAGAGCTTTGGCAAATTATCATCAAGAAAGATGTTAGAATGTGTTCCCATGGTAGTAGACAAACTCAACAAAGTGACTTAAATAGATAGAAAAAAACCAATGGAAGCCTAAACTTCAAGGAGAGAAGTTGAACCTACAGCAAGACAAGCCATTACATAGGTATTGTCCCTAAAGCCAAAGAGAGGATTTTTTTTCAAATCTATTTTTAACGTAACATGATGCATGATGGTGATGCTGCCCCTCAAGTACTGAGAATTTCAGCAGCAGTCATTATAATGATGCAGCTGAAGTCTGGGGCTTGCACACTGCTTGATTTAGTGTAACAACCTGGTGTGTACGACCTATATCATGTGCACTGCAGGCAGTCCTACTGGCAGAGGTGGGGAAGAGAGGTGAGACAGGGGGCAGCCGGATAGATCTCTGTTAATGATGATTACTTGTCTGTCTATTGTAAGGCCCAGCGAGCAGAGCAGGCACGCCAGGAGCTGATCAATCAGGTCAGAGAGTCAGCCGCCAAAACTCTGGAGAGCATCCGTGGTTAGTGTTACACATGCATACATCACACACACACACACACACACACACACACACACACACACTGCAGGTATAATTTTCTATACTGCTTGATGTATTTGCACACCCCCATATAACCCACACTGTCTTCTTGACTCTTGACTACGCGCGTTGACTTCAGCTACATTCATTCCTCTCAGGAGAGCGGCAGAGATGCACAGGGGCAATAGCAGTGAGGAATGCATCGAATGGCTTACAGCATCATGGGCTGTGAAATCTAATCATTTAGATTAGCACATTTTAGCAAACTCCTCACCTCATTTATTTCTTCAGAAGATGTGTGTGCAAAGTTTGGGTGGGGTGGTGAAAAGTCTGGCCTGATGCTCTGTGCGTGTCTTGGCATGGGCACATTTGTGTGTGTTTGAGTGAGGCAGATGGTGTGTGTGTGTGTGTGTGTGTGTGTGTGTGTGTGTGTGTTATGTACTGTTCTATGCAGGGAGGGGGTAAGCAGCCCATTGTTATTTCTCTCTGCACCTGTAGGGCGCCAGGTGTCACAACGTCTGGCTGAGGAGGCCAAGAAGAGGGAGCGTTTTGAGGAGCTTAAACAGCATCTGGAGCAGGAGCAAGAGGTAGTAATGTGTGTGTGTGTGAGGAAGACTAAAATATGTTGTGTGTGAAAATGAGAACAGATTAGAAATGGTGCTTGTGCATGCATGTGTTGAGAAATATATGAAAAAGTAAAGATGGTGTTTTCAAGAGATTAAGAATCAGGTTCAGGTTACTTTATTCGTACCCGTAGGTAAACTTGTGTTGCAGTTTAAAAGTGGGCTTCCGTCACACAGTTAGGACAACACATGCACACAAACAAAAATGGGACAGTTACGTACAGTGGATAAAACAATTAAAGTGCTCCAGTGCTAATCCAAATTTGGACACTTAAAACTGACCAACATAATTAAAATATAATAAAACCCTGATAAATTGATCTAAAAAATCAACAAATAAATAAATAACACATACAAAATTAATGTTGTGCAAATATAGCAGTTTCTACAGCTTGTTCTTCAGCGTGATTGCAGCTGGAACAAAACTGTTTTTATTGTTCCAAGGTATTTGTATGAATCCACATATTGCACCGGTTGTGTTTTTATTGTTGTGACATCGTAAGGGGAAGCATGTTTTCTAAAATCAACGATCATATCTTTTGTTTTGAGTATGTTTAGTTGAAGATGTGACTCCTCACACCACTTCACAAAATCCTCTGGTATAGATGGTATGTTATAGGGATAGTGACAAAACGAGTCTCTTATTATTTCTTATATTTCAGTATTTAGCAGAAACACACTTTGAGCACAGAATCCCCTGTTAAGTTTGAAATGGCTAACTTGTTAGCATTTGCATATCTAGCAGGCACAGGGCAGCATCATTCGTTTGGAGCTGTGTTGGCTCCTCGGGGAAATATTTGGCTCTTTAGCTGCTAAATGCTCCACTATGTTCACCAGTTAGTCGCTAACTATGACTGTCTGCCATTTTGTGCGGAGCAGGTGTTGTACAGTCGTTTTTTAGAGTGTTTTTTTATTACTGAAAACAGCTGCCTGCTATGGCCAACTATGGCACTATTAAAGTGACCAAAACAGGAGAGTCGCTGGCTGTATAGCTAAATAATGAGCTAATGCGCTCCATAAAAGTCTCTAAAACCGAAGGGAGTTTGAGGTTTTTAATTTAAAAATGTTGATTATAGCCAAAAGCAAATATCTGTCAGATTAGAAATGTATTTTTGGGAGAGAATAATGTAAACAGAAATTTGGATTCAAATACTCTACTCGTGGCTTTTGATGCCCATTTTAGAAGCTGAAAGTAATAATGTGTGTGTGTGTGTGTGTGTGTGTGTGTGTGTGTGTGTGTGTGTGTGTGTGTGTGTGTGTGTGTGTGTGTGTGTGTGTGTGTGTGTGTGTGTGTGTGTGTGTGTGTGTGTGTGTGTGTGTGTGTGTGTGTGTGTGTGTGTGTGTGTCTGTGTGTGTGTGTGTGTGTGTGTGTTTGGCACCAGTGGCGAAGTGTAGCCAAGAAGAGACAGGAGGAGGATGATTTCAGCTTTGCCAGAGAGCTGAGGGATCGAGAAAAGAGACTTCAAGCCCTGGAGGAACAACTGGAGCAGAGAGCCAGGTCTGACTGCTTTTACTGCCGCTTCTAGATATCTGAATGTTTTATCGAAGCTTGATTAATCTCTGTTAAAATTTAATTTGATTTAGAATATATTAACTGACTGTGCAAACATGATGGGACATCGATTCCATCTGTGTCGGATATTTAATTTGCTAGGCTTGTGCTGAAAGTCCATGCAGTTGGCATGGTGCCGCAGCATGAGTAAATTTGATCAGAGCCTGTAATGTGAGCATGGCACAAGTGGATATCCATAAGATGGCTAAAAGTTCCTAGTTTGCTAGTCTTTCACTGAAGAAAACTTATATTTCATATTTGACAAGCCTTTACTGATTAGTCAATTGTAGATCATTGAAGTGGCTGATAATTGGTTAAGGAAATTGTGCATAATTAAATTCAGAGCTATCAGAGAGCCTGAAAGCACTTATTCGCACACAGGCTTACTTCAGACCAATGTGCTTATCAGAGTCGCTTTATGAACACTTGCACATGAGAGCTTATCATCGTAGGGTAGAAAGAACACTGATTGCTTGATGATTTGCACTCTCATTTAAATATAAATGACTCAATAAGACATTATTTATAGTATAATGGAACATCACACTTGTCGGCAAAAATTACATCAGCCTATCTTTGTTAAAGAAGAATAGCGAGGATTGATATTTTCGTAATATATAAAGTTCTAATATTAAGCCAACTGGAACAAAGCTACCTGGTAACTGAATTACCTGGTAGGAAAAGGGACTATAAATTAAAGGTTGCGTGTCTCACCACAACATTAGAGCATGACAAGACATTTGCAGTCATCTTCTTTGACTCTGGATATTGTGATTGGCATTTAATAGAAATAGAAATAATAATTAGTTGCTGCTTTACCTGACATAAACCCTTTGTAAACTTGCATTTTCTCTAAGTTGATCTGCATGTAACCCTCAGCTACATTATATACTTTGAACTTGTGTTTCTAAACTCACGTTTTAGGAAGGAGCTGATAGCTCAGTATAGCCATCTATCAGAGGAGGCAGCTCGCAGAGAAAGGCGGGCCTTGTGGCGAGTGCAACGAATGAGACTGGATGAAGCCCGGGCTCAGTTCTTCATGCATGACAGTCAGCAGACTCAGGTTAGTATTGATTTAATGTAGGAAACAAACACAGAGGACAAGGAGAAAATACTAAAGAGATTATTTAAGGAAATGAAGTCCGTTCAACCGAAGCTCTTTTGATGTTTTTCCAGGCAATGCTGGAGAAATATCCTTTAGGTCAGGAGAGACCTCCCATGGAAGTGTTGCCATCTGTTCCCTCGGCTCAACTGACTGAACCAAAACCACCAACACTGGTATGAAAACACACTAGATTTTCAACATAAAGCCCCATTTCTTTCCACTTAATTATGCTCGTTGGAATTATGTGCTCATTGGCATCTTCTCTTCTTCCTAGGAATCCCCCACGCAGGATCCGCCAGCAGAGACTAGAGAATCTGTTGCTGTGTTACCACCACCTGACCTATCTTCACTCACCCTCACCCACCTTACAGTAGACCCTGTCCTCATCTCTGAGGATGTGGAAATCAATGATTTTCTCCCCAAGCCACCAAATCCTGGCAATCAGCAGTTGGACATCGCCCTCGAGGAGATCGGCTCTGACCTACCTGAAGTGTGTCCTACAGGACAACTATTAGACTATGACTTCAGTGCCCCCTTTAGTCCACTTGAGGGTATCACGGGCCAAGCCTCAGTCCAGCCTCGGCCTCGTTGGGGACCTGCAGTCCATCCTGACTTGATTCAAAACCATCCCTCTTTTTCTCACATCCCCATAGGGGAGAACGTGTCTCAAGTCCAGGATGGTCTCCCCAAAGCCAGTCCATTTGGCCAAGCCTCCAAATCCAGCTTTCCTCTAGGCCAATACACCCCAGAGGAGCCCCGCAATACATCTAAAGCAAGCATTTATGGACATCCCTCTCAAGCTTCAGTGCAGCTAGGAGATGGGAGTTGCTCAGTGGCAGAAAACAAGAAGACAGAAGGTGCATCTATGGTAGAACCGGAAATTGAAATGGGGAATTCAGAAATTAAAGTAAAGGAAAATGAAGACCATGGTAAATCTGTTGAGGCTGCAAAAGATGATGATGCATTTGATGCCCTGTCCACTACACCACAGAAGAGTGGCAAGGATAATGGTCATCACGAAGCAGTGACAAATCTTTCTGACTGTGTTGGGAATGGTCCACCTGATGCAAACCCTACCCAAAGCACTCAAGACCACAGCTCAGGTGCTCAAGATAAAGCTGCTGATGCTATTTCTTTGCCAAACATTCCTGTCTCCAGTGCTCGGCTAAAAGACGGAGAGTTGGTCTCAGATGTCGTTGCCCAGCAGCCTTCACCTAGCATGCATGGACATTCCTCTGATGCTCACATAAAAGTCGGACAGCTTGTATCGGAGGTAACCGCTCCACCTCCACCCCCTAATGTCCACGGCCACGCCTCAGATTCACACATCAAGATTGGAGAACATGTTTCGGAAGTTGAAGCTCCACTACCTTCCTCCAATGCTCACGGTCATTCTTCGGATGCTCACATTAAAGTCGGGCAGAATGTTTCAGAGGTCGTCGCTCCTCTTCCCACTCAAAACGTCCACGGTCACGCCTCAGACTCCCACATCAAAGTCGGTGGGCACGTTTCAGATGTGGTTGTCCCTCTGCCCTCCCCAAATGTTCATGGTCACAGTTCAGACGCCCACATTCAAGTCGGTGAAAATATCTCCGATGTTGTTGCACCACGTCCTGCTCCCAGCATCCACGGTCACTCCTCTGACGCTAATATACAAGTGGGAGGATTTGTGTCGAACGTACCCGAAGCAAGACCTCGTTTGGGTAAACACGGGCATGCCTCAGACTGCATGCTTCAGCCAGGCTGTGTGGTGTCTGGAGCTGAGCCCGCCTTGTCCGCTCTACCTGGAAGCGCTTACGGTCACTCCTCAGACTCTGGGTTGAGTTCTGGATGTGTAGTTTCAGGAGACAAACCCAAATGTTTGCCTCTACCCGGCAGTGCCCATGGTCATTCTTCAGACTCACAACTAGGCATCGGATGTGTTGTGTCCACTAGTGAACCACTTCCATCACCAATACCGGGCAGCGCCTACGGCCACTCCTCTGACTCGAAGCTGGGGGTGGGTTGTGTTGTCTTGGAGACAGAGCCGCAACCCCTTGCACCACCAGTCAACACTTATGGCCACTCATCAGATTCTTCGCTTGCAGTTGGGTGCTTGGTGAAAGGCATCTTAAATGAGCAGCAGGCAGAAGTCAATCAAGATGGTAAAGGTAATGACTAATATTAAGGTGATACACATTCTGCAGTTGTGAGGCCAGCTTAATTACCGCTTAGTAAGCTTCAGATAGTATAAGATGTTCCATTCTTTCATACAAACGTAACCCATTCAATAAACACAATCTTTTCTTTTCTAAAACTTTTGAATTGATGCAATGGATATAGAAACTAAACAAGACACAAATTATTTCTCTTCACTATGCAATATTTCTGCTTTGACCTGGAGACTTATTTATCTGTTTGCTGATAAAATCAAAATCCTTAACAGATAGCTTAGACCTTCACTTCAAATGTAATTAAAAATGATATGATAATATTTCTATTAATATCCATTTTACTTGGGGCCTTCATGCCTTAGGGCGTTGATATAAAACCCTTCTTTACCCATTTTCATACAAAGCTTAGATTGATTGATTTGTTTTACCATTGAATTGTCATCAACTGTCTATTGATCATTTTCTAGGTAAATATGTATGGAATATTTCTTTTTTTGCTTAGATATATGAATGTTGACGTGTCTCACAAATGTCACTGAAAATTGCACTCTGTGCAAACATTTCTCTTCAGGTTCGAAGTCTGGCAGCGCTGGTGAGCAGCTGGTTCAGTTCATGGGGTCGTGGGTCGCCGGCTTTGGTTTGTCCCCTGGAGAAAAGTCTGAGCAGGAATACCTCATGGCTTTGTGTGCTCAGTACGAGGTGGAACAATATGAAGACTGCTACAATCTAATGGGTTAGTGGAAATTTTTGACTGGCTGGATTAAAGGCTCCTTGGGATAGGGTTAGGCTCTTTTTTTACATGTTAAGGAGAATATGTGCAGTAAGGCCATACTTATTGACACAATGTAACCACAAAATGTAGCCAAAACAGCAACTGTGTAGAAAAAAGAAGGGGATTCTAAAACAGTTACTTGAACTCCACATTTAAACTTTGTGGCGGCAATGGAAAACCTTTACATAGGAATTAAATTAGCTAAAGAAAGTGAGACAAAATAACTATTGTTGTTGGCAAATGCTGTTAGGAAAGCTGTTTCCTTTCTAGTGCAAATAACAGTGGCAGTGCTGACAGCTATCAGTGTTTGCGCGTTTGAGATGGCGTTATCACAGGAAACTGCTGTATGAACACAGAGCAGAGCCGCGGCCGTGAGCAGTCGGGTACAGTAGAGACTCGTATGCACTTGAATGCACACGTGGGCAGCCCGGCTATGTAAACAATGCACAGAGAAGCTATGATTATAACACACACAGGGCGGGAGAACCACTTAATTCTCTACTCAGCTAGCCATTCCTCCTCTAAATCTTTACATAGTAAATGGCAGTTTGCTGCTCTGAATCCCATATAAAGGACCTTTAAATGCTATCTCAGTAGCAGAAGCCTCAAATTTATGTAAAGCCTTATTGAAATTCCCTTTATAAATCAGATGAAAAAAGATTAATTATCTGGCCCATAAATTGAATTAATCGAAATAATTGTGTGTCTTAAAATCTATGGTTTTGCTTCTGCTTTTAACAAATGACCATTAAGTGCAAGTATTCTGCTAAGACTGCTGCCTTTTCCTGTGGCCTGAATTAGTTACTAAACACCTTAAACAAAGTTTAACCCATTCATTTATTAGAAAAAGGGAGTTGAAGCACTACACATCTAATACAAAATTAAATGTACTCCTCTTATTTTCTTATATTAAGCATATATGCAAAGTATGAGCATATCTATGTGGTCAAATGTGACTATATATGCAGCCTGTTAACTACCCGATTTCTCTGAAATAAATGAAACATCTTGTGAAGTAGAGCAAAACATTCTGACAAATTGCAGAGTAAATTATGCACCTTACATCGGCAGAGCATACTTCATCAATTAAAACAAGCCCTTTTATATGTTCAGGAGTGATGCATTTTCAGAGGCAGTAAATATTTACTCCAGCAGGTATAGAAAAACAGTGATATTTCCTCAGGGTATTAAGTCTGGTTTATGTTTGTGTGAGATGCATCACGGCTCGTTGAAGTAATATCCTGTCTTCTTCACTCTGCGTGTCATGAAGCTATTATTCATGCCAGCTTCCAGGGTCTCCATGAAATCAGTCAGGCGAATACGTCTTCCACACTACTGATCAAAGTCAGGAGCCCTAATTATTTAGGGAGTGTCACTATAAATGTAGATGGTGGACAAAAAAACTGGGGGAACTTGCAATATAGGGCTATTTAATGAAATGACCTTGCAGTAACTACTATCCATTGTACTATTATGTTTTTTTTTTTGTTTTTTCCATTTTAGGGCTGCTTATGGCTAGCGAGTAATTTAATTATCTACCAATTTATTACAATTTTAGAAAAATAAGTAAAAAGCCCAAATTCATGGGTCAGTCCTACTTAGTTAAATCTGTTAATAGATGTTTGAAATATATATTTTGCATCATTAATTCTAGCAAAAATATTACTAGAATGACTTTTGTTTATTTTTCAACCGACTGTCACTGTACATGTTATTTTTTCTTTGCACTATTTAAAATGGCACAGGTTTCTGAGTTGTTTGTCAGCAAACATACCCGTCATCTCTCTCTTGCACAGCTTCGTCCCCCGAGTGTCAGCTGCTGAAGCAGGTAACTCGAGGCCCCTGGGGCCTTCCTATGGACCCGACGCTCCGCACGGCCACAGACACCACGGCTGTCCAACTCAGTGAGATGGTTTCCCTGCCAGTTCTGATCAAACAGGCCGTCACCACGCCGCTCATCACACAGTGAGTGTCTGACCAACAGAAAACTGCAGGAGAAATGTCTGTTTCTGAGGGATTCAAAACCTCACATTACAATGTAATGTGTGTAAGTAAGAGCTTTGAGTGCCTGAGAAAGACATGATTATTTTACCTGGAAGCCAAAATACTATGTTTAAGAGAAATGCATGTGTGAGGCCATCACTGATATCTTGTCATTTTTCTGCCACTTCAGGCCACTTCCACTGTATTTGAGTGCACACTCTGCACTGGAGGAATAATTTAAATTCTTATTACTTTCCATCTTCGTAGGATCCTTTTCTGTTTGAAATTCCATCAGAGATCCAGACAGTCTTGTCAGTCTTCACCTGCAATGTTTCTGCACACTATGCAGTTTAACCTTTTGTGTAAAGAAATGGCTTTCTCATCCCTTTCTGCACACAGAGTGGTTGCAGTATATTAAGCATTGGAATTCATCGCTCTAAACTTTTATTTATACATTTTTTCAACTCTATTTTTATATCTTCTCTGCTGACGTGTCAGTTAAAGAGAGTCCCTCCTAAATCCTACTGTTATATAAATGTGGATTGCTTAGGAATAATTTAAAGCAATGAGATGGAGGAAGTCATCCAAAAAGTCAAACACCGTTATTTTCCCTGAGCTTTTTTTCAGAGCTGATGACTGTCATCCTCACAACCTTTATCAAATATGCAAGTCAGCACAGTTTCCAGTCCTGATTCTTGTGTCGAACCTTTTTTTCTCCAATCTCATTCTCTCCTCCGCCTTTCGTCCGCAGTGTATCTTTGGTGAACAAGGCCGTGGTGGACTACTTCTTTGTGGATTTAGGAGTGGAGAGGCACTTTGAGGCACTGCGCCACTTCCTGCTGATGGAGGATGGCGAGTTCGCTCAGTCCCTCAGCGATCTGCTCTTTGAAAAGGTGACGCTCTTTTACACGTGTTGCAGAAAATAAATTGTATTTATTGCATTTCTAGGAGAGGACAACAAAAATCACATTGTCTCCTCTTGAATAACATATTTTAGATAAACAAACTGTTTAATACCCAGATCTAGCCGTTATTTAAAATGTATGTGCTTCATAGAGGAAGTTACCTGATAATGTTGCTCGTTGTCTGCTGGATATGTAAATAAGCAACAGTTTGCTAAGACATTCACCGTATCACCTCGGTGGGGACTGTCAATATTTCAGCAGCATGTGAACACAATAGTGACATATTATCACCTTTTTAAGTTGATATAGTGAATTTGTGAGCAAACATTTACTCATTTATTCATGCAGCAGTTACAGACTGACATTGTCATTCATTTGGACTTGTTTTTCCAATATTCAAGTCCAATATTCACTCTACCAACTCCTGGGGGAAATATCGTTTCAGCGTTTTTAGAGTTTTCTTGCCTGCTGCAGCCGAATGTCACAAAATTACAAGAGCAATGAGAGTGAACCAAAACAGTGAAGTTGGCTGGGCAGCTTAACAAGGAGCTGAAACTAAAGTAAAGCTGAGAGTGATAATTGTCTGTCAATGCAAAAGGTGTCACTCAGAGTGATAAACTCACAATTTAATTTAATAATATTTTAGATCCATTGTCTCTCTGTTTTGCAGCACATTATGCATCCCTGCTTAGATTCTGACACTACTTATGCTAAGCCCCAGCTGCCAGGAGTGAAATAACAAGCATAGACTGTGCTTACACCTTTCACGCTGCTGTAGAAACATTCCTGTTCGTCTCTCTCTTGAGGCCCATGAGACAGAAGGTTTCCGTTTCAGCCAAACACCACACTCGCTGATGAGCAAACCTTCGCCTGGAAACAGGTTGTCATCCCAAACAAGACGCTGTGTGTAGCTGATAACACTGATTACCTCTGCCAACTCTTGAGCCTTGATGGCACGTTTGAAAAGACAGGTGAAGGAGGCATGGGGAGTAATCCATGTTTGATCGTTGTGTATTTCTTTGTTACAAATGCCTCCTCCACCCAGCTGGGCAGTGGGCAGACTCCCGGTGAGCTGCTGACCCCCCTGGTCCTCAACTCCATCCTCAGTAAGGCCCTGCAGTACAGCTTACACGGGGACACGCCCTTAGCGGGCAACTTCACCTTCGCCTTGCGCTTCCTGCCAGAGACCTTCCACCCGCACGCCCCCGATTCTCTTAACTGTCTGGAGCTTCGTTACAAGGTTAGCCAGTGTGTTTCAATGGAGTGAGTGTGTGCTTACATGAATACATTTTTCTTGGTATGAGTAGCTGCTTGAATGTGACAACCCGTCGTGTTTTGACAAACTGCCCTGGTTGTGGTAAATGAGCTTATCACACATTTAAATGGTTGAACCTTGTAGATTGATTGGGGTTGAGTGTGTTTGATGACATGCACGGTGACTAATGTCGCACATATTGTCCTCTGCTCTTGTCTGTGTTCTTACCCTCCTGACTGTTCCCTCTCCTGCTGAGTCTTTCTCCTCCATATACTCTCATTCTTCCTTCCCACTTCTTTCTCACCTCCTTTCATCAACATCTCTACACTCACACCTTTCTCCTCGCCTCATTCCTCACACTCCCGCTTACCTATCCTCCCCAAACTCCCCTTCCTTTTTCCTACACTTTTTTTCACACTCTCACACCTTCACTGCTCCCTAAACCCCCGGTACCTCCGTCTCTTTTTTCCTTGATGTCATCTCTCAGGTTGACTGGCCGTTGAACATCATCATCACGGACAGCTGCATGAACAAGTACAACCGTCTGTTCTCGTTCCTGCTCCAGCTCAAACACATGGTGTGGAGCCTTCGTGAGGTCTGGTTCCACCTCAAGAGAACAGGTGAGAAGGCTGGAGGTGGAAGCTGTAGATTCAGGCCCAGAGATCAGGCTTCACTTCTAGGATCCCTTAAGATTCTTTCTGTTTGTGCTTCAACTATTTATACAATATTCATTGAGGTGAATGCTATAATTCCTTTATGTTTTATTTATACTAAGCACATCAAGTAGCAGTGGGACTGTTGTAAAACAGTGTGCTTCAGTGGGTTGGATCGTATTGATCAGTGAGCCTGGGTAGACTCCTTAAATGGATATCCTGAAGGGGAGAAAAAACAAAGTATTAAGCTATTAGAGGAAGGTCAGCGAACAAAACAATACCATTACTGATCACTAGCGGAAAATGTGGATGATTAATTCATACAACAGGATGACTAACTTGACTACACTCAAAGAAAACCAAAGTATGTCTGTAGCTTAACTCAGCTTTAACTATCAATTATTTTCATTACCAATTCATGTGAGCTAATATAGCTGACTCAAAGGAATGCGTGATTATTGATTTTACAGTGATATGATGCAGAAAAGCAACATTGGAATATTTCCAACCGGCAAATGTTTATTTTCAGTCTCTGGAGGGCTGATCATGACACGCTCCCATCTTTGTTTCCCTTAGCCCTGGTGAAAGGGGCAGGCCGCTCGGTGCAGTTTCGTCAGCTGCAGCTGTACAGACATGAGATGCAGCATTTTGTCAAGGTCATACAGGGATACATTGCCAATCAGATCCTGCAAGTGTCTTGGATCGAGTTCACAGCCAAGCTGGCCTCCGCCAGCGACTTGGACGCCATCCACCGCACACATGCAGACTACCTCAACAGAGCCATCTTCAGGTGAGGGCTGGAACTGCCTGTGTGCATTGTACAATATGTATTGCAATATAATGCTTGGTGCTGTCTATGCACAAAGTTGATATGAGATTATTTTCTTTCAATTTATTCCACTGGAGAAGACATTTTGGAACAAGATGTCGTCTCCCCTGACATTTCTACATTATAAACGTTTCAACATTTTAAGTGATTGCCGCCTTAGGTGTTCAGTGTTTAGCCACGGATAACCTTGAAAACACAAATGCATCAACTACATAGTGTTTAAGTACATGCTGAATGCCAAACCAACAAACCAAACGCATCACCCGAGTACACAGTATTGACTTAAAAATGCAAGTTCCACAGTTGGGAAGCAGTTCTCTGTAGGAAGTCACTCCATGCACATTGCCTGAATTCAATTCAATGCATTCAAATTGCATTGATTTTGCAGTAACTTGTAAAGATATATATTTTTAAAAACTTAAAATTGTCTTTTTCTTTTGAGTTGCAGCTTTTGATCCATCAATAAAGCATAAAGAAAAGATAATAACTGCAGACCTATTAGAAACCAAAGGAGTCAAAACTGTGTTATTAAAGTTGTTGTGAATACAGACAGCAATAGTTAATAATTTAAAACAATTTCAGGCTGCAACTTGATAAAAAAAAATCAGGGGACTGAAAGGATTTGTTCAGGCTCCTTTGGAGACACGGCAATTTGAAGTGGCTTTCTCTTTGCATCCATAATTTTGTATATAATTAATTCAAGCTCTTCGCATGGAGTTCATTATAATTCCAGGTGGATGAGAGGCTAACTTTTGAACCCAATGAATGATTTAATCTCATTAGGAGAGGTTGTCAGTATCACACTTTTCTGTGTCCGTCTGAAAAGTCATTTCAAAGTTCCTTGTCACGTTTCTTAAACTTTGCACTCTCTTGCCCCCCTAGGGGTTTGCTGACGGAGAAGGCAGCTCCGGTCATGAACATCATCCACAGCATCTTCAGTCTGATCCTCAAGTTTCGGGCCCAGCTGATCGCACAGCCCTGGGGCAGCCAGCAGGGGGAGGCAGTGCACCCCAGTTTCATTGCCATGCAGCAATCGTACAACACATTCAAGTATTACTCTCACTTCCTTTTCAAGGGTAAGGATGGACTATTTTTCATATTTTTATTTAATTGTTTTCTTCAACTTGTGCTCAGTTTTACAATTATAAAGCTAAGTGATGTAATATGAAAGTATTACTAGACATTAAACAGTAAATTAAAGACAGTAACTACAAAATCAGATGAGGGAGGATTCTTGAAATATTCTTCTTGAATATCATATTTGTATGATACTGTGAAATGACTGTAGATTGTCCTCTAATTTCAAACTGCATTGTACTTTTTTTTTATAATTCTGTTTTATTATTATTTATGATGCTCTAGGTCCGCGATAATTCATATCATACTTCTCATTCAGTCATTTATAAATGTACAATTGTCGGTATCCCAGACATAGTAAACAATACAAAAGCGTGTAAGGACCCATTAAGCATTCACTCATCCAGTAATTATACATGTAACCATTTTTCTTAATTATACTGCATTGTACTTTAAACATTAAATGATCTCTAAATGTGAAGGATTAATTAAGTCATCCAGCCACATTTAAATATTTGGGAGAACTGTTTTATTTGCACTTAACAAATGTGAGTATTACCCTGTTTTGTTGTAATGAGAAAATAGGAAAGCCGTTTCTACATATAAATAACTATTAAACCTGCTTGTTTTATTTTGGCATGCTACACAGTTTATTTTAACAGCGACGAGCTTTCAGTGAACTTGTGTGAAAGTTATGATGTTCCACCTTGGTATAATTAAATCCTAATTGTTGAACATGTTTTTAGATCCATCAGTATAGTTTTTATTTGCTACCTTGATTTAATTGTGGTTGTCCTAGCTAGTGATTTCAATGTAAGTGATGTGGTACAAAATCCACATACGTTTAGTTTGTACAGTTCAAACATTCCAAAGCCTGAAGATGACGCTTATTGTTCAGAGATATCTGGGTGTCTTTTAAGTACGCTGTCCCCTTGTTGTAAGCAAAGTAAAGCAAAGAGGGAATTTCATACTAAAAAAACTAATTATAAACCTGATAAAAAGTTAAAAAATGCTTTGTTTATTTTTGTCCTTCTCAGTGGTGACCAAGCTGGTGAACAGAGGCTACCAGCCTCATCTGGAGGATTTCCTTCTTCGCATCAACTTCAACAACTACTACAAAGACTCCTGAGCTCTGTGTGCGTGCGTGTGTGTGTGACCACTTGACATGTTACTGCCATACATTTGTTATATACTTATCTAGTGCACCATTGTGTACCATGAGTGTTCACCTTTTTAGAATGCTTGATATGCATCATAATACATTGTTCATGTGGCCTTCATTTCAGTGTCCAAAATATATTTTAAAACCAACCCGCGCTTTATATTAGGGCATGCATTTAAGATTTAAAACCAGTTTAGGCAATTAATATGCAAGATATGAGCTACGTGTCTGTGTGCTTGATTAATGGCTTTACTTCTACAACTGCTGCTAAAGTTTGTTATTGAGATGGAGCTGATGCCTACTGTAAAGTGTCAATTATATGTAAATACAAACGCAAAATGCTTTGTTAAATAAATGCTCTATTCTCTAGTGTTTGACGTTGAAGTTACTTTGTAGTGTAAAGAAAACACATTTAGATGAGTAAGAAAAGAATACTTATTTATTGAAGATTGCATGTTAACAGGTTTTATAAAACTAGGATAAATTAAGTGTAAAGCCTTATGGATAGTGGATTCTGCCAACTTCAGCCGTTTACAAAAAGACAGGGAGACGTGAGAAAATGCAGTCTTTGCTATAGTACTGGAATTTATTTTCTACACCATGAGTACCCAGAGTTTTGCTGACGGTGCATAACTTGCAAAGTAAAAATATATGGAGAATATATGCAGCACAGCTGTAATAATTGTAGTGGACTTGCAGCAGGTCACAATAATAGGATTTGGTTTCTTGACTGGGTGGTACAGTTGGAGAAACTTTACTCAATCAGAGGAACAATACAGGCACCAGTTTGTTTGGACCACCAAACAGAAAAAAATGTATATCTGACTTCTGGTGACTCATACACTGACTATGTTTGCTGTTTTATTAATGGTGTGATTGAACAACCAGCACCCAAGAATGGAGGGTACAAGTCTATTAGCTAGAATTAAAAAAATCTGTATAGCATCAGAAGACCTGCCAGTACGTGTTTACATCAGGCAACAGAAAGAGAAATGGTTAACAAAAAGTTGGACATATAGATAAAAGGGATTATTTGCTGTCTGTTAGATGAGGAGATGGATGAGCAGTATCGATCTTCTCATCTATCTCTACACCAGAATGTGAAAAAGCAATTTCCCCAAATGTCAACCTTTCGATGGCGATGCTTAATAAAAATCTAAAAAGAAATCAAACATGACTAATTAGTTCACCAGTGGAGCAGGCAGTCCTAAATATACATCCTTGTTTACTATGTGATACTACCAAGAGCTCTGATGTGGAGTAGAAAAAAACAAGCAGACAAGCAAACACACTGGTCAACACAATGCAACTTTCACAATCAATGTCAATTCAGTGGTTTTGACCTCGTCTGCATTACACAGTACAACAACGTCACATTTGCACACGGAGCATCACACTGCTGCCCATTCCAATTTGTGGTCCAGCTCCAATTGGCTGGGATGGAGAAAACTGCACTGAGATCCAGAGGAAAGGCAGAAGTTTAGTATTCTTATGTTTAAGCAAAGAGTGAGTTGCTTCTCAAGGAGTACAACCCCCCCACCCTCGGTCTGCCTACATGCATTACTGTTACATACCGTTTTTTTTTTTTACTATTTCAGCTCAGCGCTCAGTGTAGAGGTTTTAATCTTCTGCGAAGGGACTGAGAGGGAATGCCAGTATTTAATCATGCACCGCTTCAGTCCGAGCATATTGACTCTGAAAGCTCTTAATGCAGCCAACTCTGATTAAACATCATATAGACACTTGCACAGTTCATATTTACATTGGGCTTCCAAGAAACGCAGTACTTTGTATTCATTTTACTACAGAATATTTGGAGTGCTCAAGGAGGACCTCGCATACAGATCATCTTAAGACTTGTTTTGCACAGGTAGTGGTGAATAACTTAAAATGGGACATTAATTACGTTTAGTGGGAATGCTTGAGATAGTCGAAGATGCCATGTATGTAACCCCATAGTGGCAAGAGTGCAGAAGAAACAAAAAGGTTTAAGTCTAATGCCGAATGTGTCGCCGCGTCAGGACACACATGCTCACACAGAGTGACAATAAGAAGCAATGCAACACTGCTCTGCAGGTAAAAGAGACTGACATGACTAACATACATCCAGTCCTCCATTATCCTCAAAGTCTAAAATCATTTAAATGTCTCAATTAGTGCATTCATATTAAAAATATATTAACCTTGAAAGTGCAATAACCTTTTTCGTACACGGATAAACATAATAATAAAACAGAAGGTAGTTGCATAAGGGCCTAACATACTAAGTTAACGTCTACAACAAAGTAAAAGAATAAACTCTCCAGACGGACTTCAAACTATGCAAACGTAAAAATAGAGCAAATGAGTCACCAACTTCCTGTTAGATGGCTAGAGATATTAGAAGACGATCGGACACAATCGATGCCTACATCCTGTCCCTTCTAAAGGAAGCACCATCCACAGTGGTGTGAATCCACATCCAAACACCCACGCTTCAGTCTCTCCATGAAAAAAGCACATCTCATGAAGCATCCATGAGATGTGCTTTTTTTCCCTGCTTTCATCACTGGAGGTCAAGTAACACGGGGTAAGTGGAAGTGAACTACCCTCTGTAATATGGATGTTACAGTTAGACAGAGTTAGGGCTAGCGGGTCATGATGTCACCTTCATCCAGGAAAAGCCTTCTCTCCTGTGCAAAAGTTGGACCCCGGTCCTGGTCTTGTTTTTTTTTTTTTTGGTAACCGGGACTAGGCTTCAGACTCCAGGTCTTCTTCTGCTCCATTGGTGGTGTCGCCCGTCTCAGGCTCCAGCAGCAGGAATTTGCCATCGTTGGTCAGAGGCATGTTCTTCATCAGCTGGGCCAGGGCCTCTGGGTCCTTGTAAATAAACAACACTATTCATTTTGGGGGGTTTAAATCCCTCAGGTTGTGACTATACATTTTGAATACTGGTAGACCTACATTTATGCAACTAGGGCTATGGGAATGTTGACCAACTGTGTAGATGTATGAGTTTTACTTTTTTCTATTAGTTTTTTTTGTTGAAAAAGCTACTGTGACTCAGTTTGTTAAAACTATAATATCTAAAGAAGTCATATAATAAAGCTTTATTGATGAAGCATATTCCAAAAAATATGGCTGAGCGAGAAGACTTGATAAAAACAGCAGAAAGGACTTTAGAGATGATGAGATGAGTTTGAAGTTTTTAAATGTTAGCTACAGGAAGGCTGTTCCAGAGTTGGGCTTTAAATATGCTATGCAGAGAAATGTTTGATTCAAATGAAGTGGCATCCATGACATAATATTATTATAATATTATTGTCTAACTTTTATGGGACAACACTTAACCTTTCCAGTAAAAAAAGCACATTTGTTTAAATGTGTTATATTTTGTCCTCCTGCTTATGCCTTAAAAATCAACGGTGTATTAAAAAACAAAATCTACTAATGAGTTTTGACTTGTTTTGAATGCAAGTACTGTTTTCTATATTTCCAAGATACCTTCTTTGCTTCCGTTATGTCCTTCGCCAAGCTTATGGTGTAGCATATCTGTGAATAAAGACAAAGATAAAATTCAATATACAGTGATCCTGAAGTTAATTCCACACTATAGTACATAAAAAAAAGGTCACAGTAATCTTTTCATTGGATGATTTAATTATATGGACGCTATAAATGGCCATTTAGGCGTGTGTAATGATAGCCGTTGCCGTTGGAAACAAGACCTGTGGATGTGCGTCCCAGTGGCACAATCATTGAGATATGTAACACAGAACCAGGATACATGCCTTTCAATACACAGAGCAATAATGTTATGCCTCACAGTTATATCCAGAGACTTATAATTACATTTTAATTACTCAAATTGTATTATTTTTATTTGATTTAAAATATATTTAATCTGTAACTTCTAATACGTTATAAGAGCCTGCAGACATCCCGATATAAATTTGTGCATCATGTACTATGTTTCCCATCCTTGAAAATAACATCAATGTTTGGTGTATCAACCTTTTCGCCTTCTGTGTTGCTCTCAAAGACGAAGGCACTAAACGAAGGCTCTCCCTCCTCGTCGCTGTCACTCCAGTCTCTGCCCTCGACCACGAACCCCATCAGCCTCCCGTTCTCTTGGTGGGCTGCAAACTGACACACTTCTCCCAGCTGGAACTGAGAAATGAGGAGTGTTAAAACAGTGAGAGAGTTAACTATGGTAAGACTTGGATTGCAGCCGACATGGCTGAACCTCTTAATGAAAAAGAGGAAGGGATTGTTGCTGTCTCAGTCTTTTGTCATACTTACGCTTATTCTTGTGACTTGAGTCTGAGGGTCAATCAACCTATTGCAAACACAAAATAGAGACTTTTTTAAAAAATAATAAAACATGGCCGTGATATTGTTTTGACGTTGGATTTGATAAATGGACATGCATTTATATAGCAAAATAAACAAAATTGAATTGAACCGCTGATCATCTGATTAGAGGACGACCCGCTCTACGTCACGTTTTCTTGGATAGCATGAGTGGAATACTGTTTTTTGCAGATATTTATGTGTGGTTTGGTCCACTAGAAACGACGAGTTTCATGCAAACGTGCACTATGAATAAACCATTTATGAATATATAAAGGTGGAATATTTTGCGCCTGTTAAACCGTAACAGGCCCTCAGACGGACACTGGCATTTGTTTGGGCATTTCCTATCTGTAATTTCTTGAAAACTTCTGAATGCTTCACCATCTCTATATGCTGAGGTCCAATCAGTTGACGCTGAAGTAACAGTCCATAAATGTGTGATCATTTCTACCTGAGGCTACTGCTGGTGACCATGAGATGGGACTCTGTGGTCCTGAAGATGTTGTGGATGGCTCTGGCAGCCAACACCTGCCTCATGGCCTCATAGATCACCTCCTGGTTGTTGCCACAGCGCACCGCCATTGAGCCCTGAAAGCGCACGGCGAATACCTGTTGCAGGAGGGAGTCTGTGGAACCAAACATACACCCACACGAACACAAATACGTCAACATCATAAATACGCAAGTCAACAACAGAAGCGCTGGAACACTCACTGAAGGAGAGTATAATCCAGGTACACAAACAATGAGTTGAAGTGAAACTCAAACAGTGCCTTTTTGAGAGATCATCATCAAGTAAAAGGGTTACCGTCACTTTCCGTTGAACAGTCATCGTCCGTTTCTCCAAACGGATTTGTACGTCTGCCAGGAAGGGAACACACACACCAGTGAAAAACAATTAAACCCCTGCATCGAGCCATTAAGAAGCTTTCAGCTTCCTGGAAATGATATAATAACCACTATGAAGCCAACTTTCAGGAAATTAACATCATCACCCACCAGCACTAGTCACTCCTGCCTCTGCCGTCTCTCACAAACATGCACCCACACAAACTTCCTGCCCCAGCTGTCTCCTCACCTCCCCCCGGCCCTGTTCTGGTCCTGAAACTCAGAGGCTGGCAGCATGATGTCAAACTGAATTGGTGTCCCAGGGGCTATCAGGTCTTCTGGTTCCGGAGCAGCCCCCGTCTTCTGGGAACCACCAGTGGAAGTATATACACCTCCTGGCTTTGCTCTGCAGGAATGAGGCAGACAGAGTGAAGATGAGTTATAAGGAGTAAATACTCAACTTAAAGGTCCACATGGCTTAATATAATACTAACTCATCCATATGTGAATCAAAATAGTTTATGGTTTTTCCTGCACAGAGTGGCTGTCAGAGCCCTTCCCGATGCAACTCCGATGTTAGTGATAAGAGATAAGAAATATTGAAAAAGGGAATTTTCGGTCATGTACAGTGGAAATGCTGATATATATATATAAGGATAATATTTAAACGGCCAGAGAGCAATATGGGCAGCCATTTTGACATATCAAGGCAAGGTAAACACAGCTGTAATTACTCACATTAATTATGGTGGAACAGGGTCCTGTTACTGTGCATGCTGGCTTACTGGAATGACCAAAATAGAACAGGAACACAATTCATTTTACCATTTAACCCTGTGTTTACCCTGCTATCACATGTCAAAATGGCTGCTGTGAAGAGGGCCTATAGCTTGCCTATGATGCCCACATCGTTTTGGGGGGTTGTTTTGGTCAGGTGCAGATCTACCACACACCACAGAGCTTCAACAAGCTGAGAAATTCAAAGCCTGATGTAACTGAATTATTGTTGCTGAGATATATTTGGACAATCTCTGTTAAAAGGAGCGGTTTGGCTGTTTCCATTTGTTAGATTTAGCGACAAATTCATACGGGCTTCTCAGTTGAATCATCGTCATCCTCAGTAATCATAGGTTACCATTTTGTTCCTCCTCCCCTCCTGAAGCAAACTGTAATCAATTCAAATTGATAATCACTTTGTACACCAAGAACAAACACATGTCAGCAGAGTTGAACAGACACAAATAAATATGAGCGTTTCATACTTTCAATAATGAGCCAAAACGATGCAAAAAGCATGTAACATACAAATCAAAAAGGACTGTGCAGCTAAGTCCTCGATTTTTACAAACTATAAGACTTTCTATAAATATAAAAGCATTTAATTCTTAACTTAAGGAGAGGATGCGGTACATGGTGTTATGACAAGAAGCATGCCTGACCTGTCAGGGTTGGGCGAGCCCTCTGGTCTCTTCTCAAAGCTGGTGATGGGGGTGACGGCCTGGATGGCTGTCTGGTTCAGTCGGATAGCCACAGCCTGACAACAAGACACACAAACACGGTTACATTATGTTGTAGAAATATTTCTCTATTTATTTTATTTAGAATCAGCTGTACATATTTACTACCAAGATAAAAGAGGAAATGTTCCTCTGATTCTTAGATATTTGGTTTAGTTGCTGTATTTTTTCATTTGTGTGTCTATGAAATTGCGTGGGAAGGAGCATTACCTCTGGGTTGTCAGTCAGGTAGATCTGTCTGGAGATGTTGTTCACAGTACAAATCCACTGAGAAAGAAACACAGAGATCCACATTAGGACTTCCTCCATTCCAGACGTGAGCAGCCTGAAATCACTTGACTGATACCAGCTGTGACAGGCCAGTCAGATGTGTCCAAGCACAAAACCAAATATGAAAACCACACTAATAAGGCTTGACAGCTCCGCCATTGTTGTACGAGATATTTGAACCAGCAAATGTCTTTGGAATGAAGATGTACAACAATATGGAAGATGAAACACAGCTATTTTCACACTTACTTCCTCATATTCCCTTTTGCTTTCAGCTTGTAGAATCATCGACCTTGAGGCATTGAAAACAATGGGGAGAATTAAATAAAGTACATCCAGTATCTGATAAATGTTTGTGTGTTTTTCTTGTTGTTGGATATATAGAAACGTGTTCATACGTTTTCCCTGAGGGGGAGGTTATCTGAAAACAGTAGCGTCTGTCCTCACACTCCACAGCCATGACTGAACTGTTGTCCAGGTCCAGCACCATGCCCCCTGCCACCGCCCCACGCGGCTGGCACATGAGGTTCCCTCCCTGGGTGAAGAAGTACAGTCGGTCCCAGGCTGTGGTCACTAGGCCCGTTTTACTGGAGCACAGAAAGGAAGGGGCAGAAAGAGTGGACAAAGGTCAGCACTAAAGGATGAGAGTGTGAGATTACACTGGCATACAAGAAGGAGTTCAAAATGAAAATATGCAAAACCTCTTCATTACCTGTTCATAACCTTTAGTTTATTATGCAAATCTGAAATGGCTGTATTCATATTCTCTAGCTCTGACCCAACCAAATGTAACAGACATCAATGTTAACATAACAAAAACAATGAAAAGCTCAAACTCTGCAATTGCTCATTTATTTATTTTTTTATTTTATTATATTTTATAAGTACATCAAAAAAATTCACAAACATACTTTTAGAGAACCTTTTGCCTAAGAATTCAGATTAAATGCTTTGACATTAATCTGTCAACACAGGGCAATATATTAAATACTCAATACAAAAAATAAAGAACATTAAGCTTATGACCACTTAGTCTGCAGAAAAACATGACAAATGGTTGAAGGTGAAGGGTTCAAGGCTAATGTAATATCATTATGCAACACAGGACTGCATTGAAAAGTAGACTGTTCTGCTTAATACAGATATTGCAAAAGGGTTGGGGGGCAGATATGCTACTTTTTTCATAATGTATAATATAAAAATCAAGTGACCAGCACTCAGTGCAGCAGTGGTGTAGGCTTTAGTGCTCTGTGGAGTCTGGCATGTTGTCTGCAGTGGGCTTTTACATGGATGCTAGCTCCTAGCTGAGCTTTCCTTTACTTCCCTGGAGTCGGTGAGCAACCACAGGAACAACACCACTCTGCCAAATTAAGTACCTGTTTGCCACATTAACTTAGGAAATTCCACCATTCCCAATTCAATTAAAATGACTAATGTGCCCGTTTGGCGATTGAGGCATCGAAGCACGGGTTTCACTGGTTTGTTTCTATCCGCACCAATACATTGGCGTGATTTTTCCTGCCAACCAGAGAGCATTTCACCATGCTTATAACGAAACTAGCATACAGATTGTGACCCGACATAAAATTGCCTCATGTTGTCCATTAGTTCTCCTTAAATGATACCAGGCTTTTTGAAATATTTTGAAGATTGAATGGTCATTTTCATTCGTACATTGAAACCCTGTGCTGCAGGTCATTACGATTAGTTAAAGTCCAAAGTCCGATGTCAAAACAGTTTTCTTCTATTACGCCCCCACCGGCTTATATTTCATCCAAATGTCTATAGAATTGTGTGATATTTAAGACTTAGAGGCAGTGAGATATTTTCATTTTTCAAGTGCATATAAATAAAAGATAAACTACAAGCTTCGACTCAAGCAGTTTTAAAAGAAAACATCACTTGTATGACTCATTTAAATGGCTCACCTGTAAGCCTTCCTCATGTACATTCTGTTTGATTCCTCTGATTAATAACAAAATAAATGGCTCATGCTGCCGTGGGTGGCCGAGACCCTTAATATTGTGAAACCAATCGAAACAGCGAATGTTCTCTGTACTCGGCATTTGACAAGCGTTGAAGGCTGCTGGCATTGTGGGTGATGACACACAACAGAATGGCCTTCTGTGGAAAACCTTTTCTCTGGTGTCACAGGCATTTGTCAAAGACTCTGGATGCATATGAGCGATAGACAGAGTTTGACAGGTCTGACATTTCACTAAATCACATTGCGGGCTACGCTGCAGTTCTATCCCCTGAAGCCATTAAGGAAGTTTCCCATCTAATACATCCACTGTGCAATAAGCTGACAGCGCACACTGTCAACATGTTACCTGACCCACCTTGTTTGCTGTGATAGACTTACGGTTAACTGTGTTCATGCCGATTTTGCAAAAGAAGCAAAGATATTTTTAGTTTAGTTTAGTAATTTAGAGATTGAAGACTTTATGTAGC
>NC_139923.1:13559283-13706783 GCF_963514095.1 Eutrigla gurnardus | reverse complement strand
TTTTACATTTGTCATTCTCTCTTTAGCCCTTGAAGGAAGAAAAGCAAAATAAATGAACAGATGGAATTCCTCAGGATTTGTCTGTAGCTTCTACATTTGTCATTCTCTCTTTAGTCCTTAGAGGAATAAAATGAAAATAAATGAATGGATGAATTGGGGTTTGAATGAAAATTCCTTCGAAGAAGCACAAAGTAACCACTGAAATGTTACTGGCTTAAAAATGATCGGACGTCGTATTACATAAGTTATGTATGTTTTCAAGAGAAAAATGAAAAAATTATTGTGACAGCAACATCTTCAAAGTACAGCAAAGTCAGAACTATCTACTCCCTGACAGCACGAGAAAGGTTTCACACTTCTCACAATGTTACACCACTTAAGTTGAACTGTTTCTCTGCTCTTTCTACAATAGTATTTAGTGTATAATGTTTCATTCTTCAGTTTGAATCTGTAAGGTTGAAAACATCATATCCTTGTTTGGAATGTGTACAAAAAAAACTATCTCTGCTGTTCAATAATGCTTCAACCAGGCTGATGAAGTTATGACTCATATTCAGATGGAGAACTAGGACTACGGTCGTATGCCTTGTTGTCATGTTGCAGTTAACATCAATGTCTGTCCAAAATCTCACCACTTCATCATTTTATCCTATTAGACATTTCTGAAAAATTGTCATAATTAGCATATCAAGTTATGGTCAAAAAATGTGTGCACTCGCAGTGACCTTTGACCACCCAATCTGACTGGCCATGGCCGTCGTCGTCCGGTGGCATAAAAGCATCCTCCTTATTATATTGTGTTTGAGCACATGTAGCATCCGTTTGTGTTTTGTTTAGTACCTGAGCTCCAAACACACGCTGCATCGACTGTAGCAGCTGGTTGGTGTAGTCTGTAAGCATCCCAGCATCTTCCTCAAACACACTGAGCAAGGAGCGAGTCTGTGGAAGACAAGACCACAGTTAAGTTAAATATTAAAATGATTGGTTCACAATTTTCCAAGTTTGTCTATATTTAATGGTAGTTACGCCCATATGAACATTGAAACAGGTTTTAATTGCTGGAATAAATCCTACTGTATAAGAGACTGCTCTAACTGCAATTCCAATGTAAGTAAGGGGAGAAAAAATAAATCCATGGGCCTCAATCTGTGTGTGAATACATTGTGAGGTTCAGATGAGGCTTCAGCAGTTGGAGTTTTACAAAGTACAACGTGCATTTTTCTCAACTTAAATAAATGCATGAATAATGAAACTAATGGAAGAAAATAATCAGTAGAACAATCAATTTAAAAAAATACCTAATATAATAACGTAATTATTAATGTAATGTAATAATACATCATACTGAGGTGTGTATGTATCTAAACTAGTTTAAACATATGGATAAAGTTTATTATATCAGGGTAATTCAGGTGGAGCTGGGCATATTGTAATAATGTCAAATGCTCCTTTTTGTTTTCTTTTTAGGACAACAATTTACTAACCACTACACATACCTTATTCAAACAAAAAGTTGGGGTTTGGTGGAAAACTGTAACTCGTAAAAGAGATGTATAAGAACATTGCCGTAAGCGGGAAGATGTCAGAAGGCACTGAGTGAAAGAAATGCGGGTAGCTGCAGTATGTGGAGGCATATGGAAGCACAGCTTTGAAGTGAAACTAAAAGGCGTAATAATTTAACTACAGGCTGGCTATGCAAACTGAGAAAATCCTGTCTGGGTGTAGTTTCTTCCACAAACAGGTGCAGCAAGGCAGGGCAGATATAGCGAGGCGGAACACACCCATCGGCTCAAGTCTGTTCACAGTTCACTTCAGTTGACTTTCACCACCAAAGGACTGAGAACCATTTCAAGAACCAAAGAAGATATGATCTAGAACATTGTCAACCATGGCTGTGTTTACATTTTATTGCAGCAAGACTCCAGCCCCATTTCTTATTAAGGAGAAAAACTGCATTTTGAAGCAGAATGGAAAGAGAAAATGTATGTAAAGGCAAAAATAACCCTCCAGCATGGTTTGCACTTAAGCAGAACACAACAAAGAGTCGGCCCTGTCTGGGGGAAGAAGAAGTGATGCAACAAACTGCAGAAAATGTGGGTTACCTCAGAATGTAGTCAACATTAGATGTGCATCACAGCAAGCCTGTCTTGTATTTCACTTCTCACCCAGCAACCTCCATATCTTACTGCATTCCAGACATTTAAGTATTAAACAACATATGCATATTCACTACTGACAGCTACGACTGCTGCCCTGTTGCAAGCTACTGACTCATTCCAGTGGAGTCCGATAATGGAAACCCCTCCCACATTTCGTAAATCAGGCCCAGTTCGGCTCGAAGACGGGGTCTAGCCCAAAAATCTAACTTCACACTACATTGCAAAATACAAAAGATTGCAGGAGAGTGAGTCTGTTTGAGATATGGTCGTTACATCTTACATAGCGCTATGGGACTAAATGTACACCCGCATATCAGAAGCTCTGTGAGAGGAGCGATAGCTGTGTTGTAAAGCACTACATCGAGACAAATAAACATCGACAATTATGATTAGCAGTAGGAACCAGAACATTGTTTCTAGCAGGAAGGTGCAGCCCGCTGCAGCCACTCCTGTCAGAGGATTACATTCCCATTACAGTGCATCAATTGGGAGCTGTCACCGACCTGCCTACAACGGGGACAAGCTATTGTTTGGGCTAGTAAGCTAACTTCAGTGCTCGTCACGTCTTTTTATGTGACGGTATCTTTTAACGTGATTAAACCCACACAGGCCTACCTGAGGACTGTCTTGCAAAGCGTCCTCCAGGAGCAGTTTGTGATGTACGGCCGGCATCTTGTTAGCGGTGAAGGAGAAGGAATGGGAGCTTGAAATATTTAGAGCGTGGACTCTGTTTCCCAGAGACCTCCGCGCGGATAAGAAGACACGTAGGAGTTGGAGGCGGGCCCAGTCTGATATCATCCACAGTCGTTGATAGCAACTAGTTACCAGTTAAAAACAGCTAAGACTAACTCTAAACTAATTTTTTTTTATGTTTTTTATTTTATTTGCTTCTTTTCTGAAGATGTGATTCATAATAAAGCTTCGATGGGTAGTTTGCGGTTGACTTTTAAAGGAGATTTGCGAGCTACGTCAGACGTTTTTACCATTTCAGTGTCAAGGGTGACCCCATGTGGACGTATGAAGAATTGCCGAATTTAATTTAAAAATACAATATTCATTCCATGAAAAAAAAAGTCTTACACCATTGCAGAACAATTAAATACTATTCATTATCGAATGAAAATATAATAACAATAATGTTAATAGTGATGAAAGCACTGTTCACATGAAATGAAATGTTTTGATAATGATTGGGATAATAGATTTAAATATTTTCATTACTTAATCAAAGTAAACTAATGATACATGATTCATTTTTAGTTTTAAATGTAGGCCATGGTAGTGATTAGCACCGTTGCCTGGGATTGTACCTGCTGGCCAGTCATGTGAGTGTCCCCTATAGATCCATGGACTGATTCTGCTCTGAGGTAGCATTTTGTATGTCATTGTATAGACTACAATATGTATTCACTGCTAGTTACAGCCCTTGTGTATTAGTATGGAAATACTTAAATACAATATTGTGGTCATAACTATAAACCAAATGTTGTTTTTTAATTATTTTTTTTACTGAGGAAAATTGTGATAAGATTAATCAAAACTTTCATTCAATTATAAAATAAATGTGAGTCAAAACAGTTCCAGTTTCTGTGGGGGAAAACACATAATCAGAACACATCAGAATATTGTTGGAGCTCTCTAATTCGCACTCCCTGCAGAGGCTGCACACATCTGGGAAAAGAGATCCCCTCCTTGACTGATCCCATTCTGGATGATAAAGTGAGCTGTTGTCCTCTCCAAATGTCAGATATTCTGACTGACTGTCAAACCCTGTCAAGCTTCCTCTTTTACTTTTATGTAATCTGATCTGAATTTACACCTGACACAATACACGTCCAGTGTTACAATGAAAAATCTACCCCCCTAAAACTGAGATGCCAGGCACAGATCCATCCATCCATCCATTGTCTACCGCTTATCCTGTATTCAGGGTCACGGGGGGGCTGGAGCCGATCCCAGCTGTCATTGGGCGAAGGCAGGGTACACCCTGGACAGGACGCCAGTCTATCACAGGGCCGACATGTAGAGACAAACAACCATTCACGCTCACATTCACACCTACGGGCAATTTAGAGTCACCAATTAACCTATCCTGCATGTCTTTTGGACTGTGGGAGGAAGCCGGAGAACCCGGAGAGAACCCACGCTTACACGGGGAGAACATGCAAACTCCACACAGAGGGAGCCCGGGCCGACCCGGGAATCGAACCCGGGACCCTCTTGCTGTGAGGCGAGAGTGCTACCCACTACACCACCGTGCAGCCCCCAGGCACAGATGATTCACTTAATTCCAGAGATTTAAATGACATTTTTCCTGTTTTATAATTCAATTACACAATACCTCCAATGAATAGGTGGCCTTCATAGACTTCATATGTTGAATGATATCAGTAGGAGTTTGTGATGTAGAAGCTTATGCAACATTATCTGTTGATATGCTGTAAAGTTATAAAAGTTATTATTATACTTTCAGCTCTTTGTTGGGTAAAACATATTCTGCAAGTGATTTGGGGCCTGACACTGAGAGTTGAAAAAGAAAAAAAACTCCAACCTCAACCTTTGATCTAATATGGAGTTTTAGAAGCATTCACTAAAATCAAGTGTAAAATTAACTGAACTACACTAACTTTACCTGTTTCCAAGGCAATCTGATCTATTTTGAGAACAGCAGTAAAACCTTGTTGTTAGGGAGATAACTTAATAATCTCAGGATAATGTCAATTAAAGAAATCCTTGAAAGCGGATGAAACACAAAGATAAAACATTGAGATTGTCTCAGTTATTTGACTTCATCCAAGACATAGGTCTCAATTATAGTCTGATTGACTTGTTAAGATAGTCATGTGTTGTTGTCTTGATAATTTAAGCAAGCCCTGACAAGCAGTGTCTGCTTGTCAGGCAGGCACATTCTTTCCTCCCCAGTGGACTTGTGTTGTTTAATTGGGTAAATTGTGGCTCTAAATTAGATAAGCCAATTCAGTTTGCTGGCTGGGCTAAGTCTGGCCTATAAAAAGAGATAATGTCAGTGGAGCTAGCCTGAATGGAGCAGAGCAGTGATTCAGCTGACTGAGGAAACACACTTTCAGGAGAAGAACATTTTGTTAGAGTGCAAAAGCTAGTGACTGGGCAAGTAAATTATTCAAGAAGGCCTACATGTAATTACAAATCAATGTACCTTTTGTAGAAAATAAGTATCTATATACTGAGCTTTTTGGGTAGCTGGTGGGTGGATTTTGTGATTTTATACAGGGACAGGCTAGCTGTTTCCCTGTTTCCAGTCTTTGTGCTAAGCTATATCCAACTGCTAGCCATTACCTTTTTTCAGTCTTCCCAACTCTACCAGCACTTTCCCCCAAAAACAGTGAACTATTTCTTTAAGGCGGATTAGTCGGTATCTAATCTCATAAAAATTGTGGACAATCAAGGTACAAGCTCATCCTGTAACCTACCTCCACTTATTAGCACCCATTATATCATCAGTTTTGCACTTAGGAAAATCCCTAAGTCCTATGAATTGTTATTATGTGCAGAGCGAGAGAGTCCCTGTAGGAGAATAGATCATGGTGGGTGCATGGGTGAAACAAACACAGGACTTTCACCTAGGAGACTGCAGTTTGTGTCCCGTAAATCAAAAGTACATACATAAGTAAGTAACGTACTTGACTTTGTCATGCATGTTGGGTTACAAACCAAAACCACAATACATTCCTAAACTTAACCAAGTAGTTTTTTTTGTCTTAAAACTAATCAAATAGTAATTCACAAAGTTGATACTTGTTTAAGTATATCTGAGTACACGGCACATTGCAAAAATAATGCTAAATGGGTTCTCAGTGCATAACAAAAGGGGTCCTGACCAAATAACAGCTTGCGATGAGTTATGTGACTGTGAATGAGAATGTGTTGTGTTGTGTTGGTCTGCGAGACGTTCGAGGATTTTGTGACAGACCATGATTTCATTTACTAGTAAACAGAGTCTCATGACAGCCTGTATGGGAACCTGTGGGAATAATAATGAGCCTGTCCGTGTCTAAAGAACGTGGAGAAATTCTGAGTTTTGTTTGGAGCCTTTGTCAGAGACGAAGTATGTGTCCTTGAAATCCTCCATTTACATTTAGGTCATTTAGCAGACGCTTTGTCCAAAGCGACTTACAATAAGTACATTTGTCGAAAAGAAAGAAACCACAACATATCATTGCAGATAAAGTAAGAACGAAAAAATAGAGACTAGTGTTAGGTCCTCATCTGAGTAAAGTGTTCAGCAAACTTCCCATAAGAATTGAAAGAATGTTGACTCTCAGCCGTGCAGACATCTTAACATCAGAAAATACCACCGCTAACTGAATGTGAAACTATTTAGAGGCTGCTAATGCAATGCTTCCTACTGTCTAAACTCCACTCATATGACTGCACTTGTCTTGTCAGACTTGGCACGACTGAAGAAGTGAGATTGAACCGTTTGTTGGGGTCTTCAAACTGACCTAAACCACTTTCTGCTTTCAGTACAAGACTGTTCAAGGCTTTTTTAGCTTCTCACTGATTGTTAAGAGGTCAAACAAGTGATCAGTGTGTGTGGGCGTGTAGCTGGAATAAAGGCCCTTTATGTTCCAGCAAACACAGACAATTTGAGGATTTTACAGGATGTCACACACAGGCTAATATATTGGTGCCCCTTATTTCATTTCTCCCCCCCCCCCCCCCCCCCCCACCTATATATATATAAAAAGGAAGCTTGCTATTGGTGGAATCTCACCCCACCCTCCGCCTCTTTCCCCCCGGTTTCCTGGGCAACCACGTCTGGGTGGAGGAAAAGAACAAATCATGTGAGGGTATAGCATCTTTCGCTCCCCTCTCTCCCCTGCCTGTATAAAAGCCTCTCCCCCATGCTTTCCCGTCACTCTCCGCTCTCCATTGCTTTGCAAAGAGGACAAGCACAAGACGGAAGAGAGGGGGAGATCCCTGTGTTACAGTGGAAGACATTTCTTTGACCTTCTTCCTCACTTTCTCCCCCTGTGTTTGGGTCTTCCTTCCTTCTTTTCTCCTCCTCCTCTTCCCCCTCCTCCTTTCTTTTTCTTCTTAAGCTTCTCTGTTCTGCTTTGAAGGTGGCTACATCGATGCAAAATGGGTTGTGGCAATTCCTCAGCCACCAACACCTCTGGAGGTGAGTGTTTTTAAGGAATCTGTGTGTACCTGTGTACGATAATGCCGGGGAATATGACGGAGAGAGTTGTCACAATATCTGCACCGAGGGGAGAGTGTGTTGTTGAATGTAAATGAAGTGTGTTGGGGTTACCCTTGCATTCACTGTATCCTGTATGTCCTCAGATGTTATCTCTGTGTGGCTCTCAGTGTTTCCATTTAATTCCAGCCATATATCATCATGTATGTTTGTATTCATTTTTGTGCGGCATACTGGCTCCCACTCTATACGTGTGTGTATGTGTGTACATGCAGTGGTGTCCTCAGTTGTGGGTCGATCACAAACAGTCTTCCCTGTTCTTGTATACAACACCAGAGTAGTAGCCTTGGGAATGTACCACTTCGATAATTATGATGATGATGCTGATACTGTAATTACAATGTAACATCTAAATGGACACAAAAGCGTCTCCTCCACAGCTCACATTTTTTTTTAAATATGTGTTTTCTCTTCCTCTCGGCGTGTTTACGCTGATTTCAAACAATTTTTGGGGAAGGAAAACAAGCATCTTTAGGGCATTCACCCTTCTTTTATCAATGGGCATTCATTTATAAAGCCCGGAGGACACGTTGGAGTGGAGAAAATATTGTATCTTGTGGTTATACTAACGCTGGAACAGATGTCCTGCTTTTTTGTGGCTTGTCCTCAAATAACGCAGCCGCGGATTTTCCCAGATACAATACCTCCTTTAAGTTAAACCGAACAAAGTCAAACAGTCAAAGTCAAACAGGGGTAATCATTTTATTGAAGTATCTGCAGGATTACCTCACCACCACTCTCCATTAAAGCAGTTGTGGTGTGTGTGTGTGTGTGTGTGTGTGTGTGTGTGTGTGTGTCTGTGTGTGTGTGTGTGTGTGTGTGTGTGTGTGTGTGTGTGTGTGTGTGTGTGTGTGTGTTTGTGCTTGCAGGTACCTAATCAGTGCTTGCCAGGCATGTTAACAGAGCCACAGACTGTCACTGGGAAATGCAACCCGGTGTGGTCTTTGGCTTTAAAATTTACAATGTCTGTTAACAGACCAGCAGCTGCGTTCATGTCTGTGCAGCGCGTCCACTTTTCTGTTCCTTCTTTGAGGTCAGCATTCAGCACAATGGTCAAGCATGTGTTACATCCGGTCACTTTGAAAAATGACACCAGGTCAGAGTCAAAGGACACTGTTTCCTCACTGTTATGCTCTGTAGATCAAGAAAGAAGCACCCTATGCTTCTATTCTATGTTGTTTTAATCCAGGAGGTATAATTATATCACTACACATTTGAGTTTTATATGTCAGTTTTCATACATTAACATTATTTTTACTACCTGCTTATTATCTATACACAGTATACACATTTAATAATGGTTTACAAATCAATAGATTTGGTGTAAACAGACATAGATGTCTATTAAAGTATGTTTTATACGTAACTATAACTCCCCAAGGGACTATAGTAATAATTTGTGACAAATACAACAGATAATGATAATAGAGTAAAAGTGATATTCAATTCATAATTCATAAGATTATTCTAATTTCAAGCTTCCCAAACTCAAATGACCACATCAGTGCACTCTATGTCACATTGCTCATCCCTAGTCTTATGCACCCAGATGTGCAGCCTCGGATATGAATGAGCTTTTGTCAACCTACTGAATAGGCCCCAGTGTCTCCATTTCTTTTACAAGGTCGAAATTCACTGTCTTTCTTGTAATGTGGATTCTGCAGCTATTTCATGTTATTTCTGCAGTGTTCTTTTTGAGGTACATTTCTACACTAAAAAAAAAGGAAAATGGCATGAAAAATCTGAAGTAGAAGTGTAGATTTGGTGCCCCGCTGTTCATTGATGTGATACTGTACATTCAAGCAGGATGTTGGATTATTATGTCTAACTGAATGCATTGTGGTCATTTTGATTCAAATCGACGTTCAGCAAAGAATGAGCTGTTGTTGAACTATAAAAGAGCCAAACAGCATTGGGATGAGCACAATGCATGTCATTTCATGGAATAAAAGGCATTTTGCACTGTATGCCTATATCAGTTTACAACATGTCCACTTTTACTCTTCACAAGTTGTGAAAACTTCAGCACTTAAATTGACCTGCGTAAAATTGGCAATACCCCTATATAATTTAATATTACACAAATGTATAAATCCTACATTCATAATTTGAATGGTAATTTTATTGTATCATTGTTTTGTGAATGTTTAAAGAGACCGACTAACGTGTGGAATAACATGAACGAAGAATATCAAAGTCACATTTGTTAATTCTGAAGTATGGTAATAGATATTCCTCTGTCTCCTGCAAAATGATTCTGTAATGTTACGTTCCCTTACAACTAAACTGCACTCTCAGTTACATTTCCAGAGAATTTTGTTTCAACAAACAAAAATGCCACAAAACGACATAGTGAGGTTTAGGCAACAAAACTAAACATTTCTATGAATATTGCACAAAAGTCCTTGGGTCACGGGACACCAACAGCAGTCCTCTGGATGAAAGCCCTGTGTTTTTGGATCCAACCTTCAATGGACTTGTTTGAAATGTATTTGTGATAAGTAGATCAACAACCATATACATTTCTCTAGAATTGTAATTCAAATGCAGTTTGATTGTACCTCAAACCTCAACATTGCTTCTGTTTTGATTCTATAAACATGACGTACGTGGACCACAAATGGTCTTCCCCATAGGTAAATCTTTTACTCAAAAGAAAGCCATCTGTTGTTGAAACTTCATTATCAGACTGATAACTGTAAGAAACAAACATCATAGCAAAATTATGATTTATGTCTTCCTCAAACACTATTCAATATGTAATTCATGTCATCTGAACATGTTTAATCGTCATTATTTCAGGAAAGTTATAGTTGAATTTAATTTTAATATTGTGTAAAATGAAAATAGATGGAGGACCTGAGGGAATCTGTGTCTGTCTCCTTCAAAATGACTGACAGACAACATTTTATCCATCTATTCTGTAAAAAGCACTTATTAACTGAAACAAATGAATTGACAAGCCATGAGAAATGGGAATGATAGCCAGTGGGGGACCACATCACTGAGAGCATGTATTTTAGGAAAACAAATTGTTTTCAACATTTTTGCTACTTGAGGTAAGTCCATTACGTGTCCTCATTATGTCGATGAAACATGTAATTTGGGTGACATTATGCTTATTTCAAATCCTAATTGCTGTTGAAGATGGATGATTAGGACATTTCCGATGTGGTCTAATGGAGAGTCTCCAAAGCTTCCAGCTGAGGATCCACACCTTCACTTTTGCCACTCTGAGCAATTAAAGTATCACCAGCGTCATCTTGCATTTAAACAAATTAATTTCTGTGACATGAACTAATGAGTAGGGAACTGTTAGATAAGCTGTGTTTTGAAGTGTGATGTAGCTCTATCTGTTCATGCATGAGTGTCTGGTTAATAGCTGTTGAATGATGTAGCTTCCTTCAATACTTTTCACAATGAAGATGATTTAAATCTGGTCTTTTCATCTGTTTTAGGGCCAGCGGAAGTCTCCAAAGATGTGTAAGTACATTCTAACAACCAGTATGTCAGTGCACAGATCAAACACATTACTGATGGTTGTACACAACAACATTCATTCATTCATTATAAGTTGACCAATGCAAAAGCTTGTCTTTTGCTTCATTTGGAATATTGTAAGTTATTTTCTTCATGACATTCTCTACAAATCTGGCATGAATTACATTTATGCGTGAGTGAGTGTGTATTGTTTGGATACTGTATGTTGAATAGAATGAGAATGAAGACTAAATACGGTTAGAAACTTTAATTTACTGCAAAGTTGTCGTATATCTGCTTAACAAAATACAAAATACTTGAGCATGAAACCAGGTCCACACTGGCTCCTGTTCAACCAAAAAATAAAATGGTTCAAATTCAATTCAGGTTTTTTTTTTTTTTTTGTCATGTGGAGGACAGGTTGTCTTTTGCCATCACTGGTTAGCATCTATCAAAGGTTTGCGAGGGGGAGTATTTCCAAAGCATTTCCTGGAATCCGTGTTTACGTGTGTGTGTGTGTGTGTGTGTGTGTGTGTGTGCGTGTGTGCGTGTGTGTGCTCCTTGATAACCATCTGAGCAGCCAGCACAGGACCCACGAGAGCTGACAACAGCACACCACTGACTCACTGAAGCTAATCACAGCTTCCAAGGACTGAACTACACAACAAACAACAAACAACAAACTACCAAACACACAATATTAAGGGAATAATATAATCCAAAAGTGAACTTGATGTCACTTTATGTACAGTGAAGTCAGTCCTTAACGAACAAGCAAAAAACAACAACAAAAACCTTAGTCTGGTTCCAGACCCCCAAAAGCAATTCAGTCTGATCATCTGTAGTGCCGAATTAATGAAATTCCCAAAAGGCCTAATGCAGCAAACCTTGAATGTCCTGCCCTTCAACAGAGCATGCACTTCCACAGTCCAGTTCACCTCCATGTGTTTGCTTGTTGTTGGTTTTGTATGTACTCCGTACTCCCATAAGAGCTGACCTGACCCGTGTCTCTTCTCTCAATCAGGACAGAAGATCCCTTGGTAGACGATGAGAAAAGAAGGTATTTCACTGATTTAATTATTGTCTGTCATTTTTAGATATTTTCATGGTGTTGGTGAGTGCATTTTTTTAATAATCATCATGACACTTTAATAGAGGAGTGATAGTGATTTTAATAGAGGTTAATTAAGACATATGATGGCTCATTGACCTTTTCAGTTTCAGAGTGGATGGATAGAATGTTAAATTATCATATTAAAAACATTTTAAATAAACATTTTATATTGTATATTTTCATAGAAAAAGCATATTTGAATGATGTTATGGATGTTGAGTGCCTGTGTTACTAAGCTTGGTGTTGGTACAGCAGTCATTGCCCTTTGCTTTGTCCATCGCTAACAGCCAAAACCTTCCACTATTACAGATTATATGCACAGACTATATGACTAGAACACTTATTGCTAACTATTAATATCAAAATCTACTAAGATACTTTGTCATGTAATTGCTACATTGCTTCCCTCTCAGGAACTATGGTGGCGTATATGTAGGTCTACCAGCAGACCTGACCACTGTGGCTGCCAGTCAGTCCAAGTCCACATGTAAAGGTAAACATCTATAATTATTTACTGTACATTTCATATTCTGGGAACTTGAGCATCTTGCAGTGAGGCAGCTCTGGGCGTAGAGAGAAATAATCCCTAGTGGCTGAGCTGCCACCACGTAAAGCATGTGCCTGCCTGCCTACAGCATTTTTTGGTCTTATTTGACCTTTACTTTGACTGAATCGTAATGAGAAGCATTCTCTTAACTATTACAGATATCATAGCTCTGAAGATGAATATAGTTCAATTATTTTCACATTGTTAAAGTACAATAAAGGAATTTTAATTTCTTTTTTGTCTGTTTTTTTAGGCTGTTCTCATACACCGTGCATAGTGCTCTATAATTTCTACACAACCCATGTAATCAATGTGTTTCAAATATTTGGGGCAATCAATTCCCTCAAATAGATCCCCTTAAATCCAACACTACAACTTTAAGGAATGCCACTTAAACCCAACCAAGTAGTTTTCTTCCCTTACCAAAGGGTCGCTCATGTTGCTGGGCTATCCTTCGAAAAATAACAAAAATAACTTTCTGTAAGATTTCATATGAACGCTTGCATAAGATATGTTTTTGTTTTAATCAACATGACCCTTATCTTATTAGGGTTGTGTTGCATGTTAATGATATCCACAACAGGCTTATGCAATCTCTCATTCTAATACATCTGTACAACGGACCAGCCTAACCGCCGCTCTGACAGAGCTATGGAAACAATATAAAAGGACATATATATATAGTATAGAAAAACCTTGCTGGTGTATTTTGCAGTCCTGAAGGATTTTCATCCTGTGTCTTTCCTCTCGTGTTTGTCCTTCTGCTCATGAAGGTAAAACATGATAATTAATTGATTGCTTTCCGTATCCTCTGCCACAACAAGTACTGGCTCTGTTTGTTTTCCACTGAAGTCTCCCAGTTCAAACTGCTTCGTAGAGTGTGTGGGTGTTTTTTGAGCACAGTCTTGACATTGAGGTGGAAGAAAAAGACATTTGTCAAATAATTGTCCTATAAATATCCTGTTTTCCCTCCTCATGCAGACTAGCAGCTACTGAAGGAAACACACACACACACAGGTACTTAAACAACAACATATAATGCTTCTGTAGTTTGTCTTATCTTTGTCTAGTGAAGCTGGTACAAAGACTCACACAAGAGCCAATGACTGAGTCGTTTTTTTGTCTCAACAGGATCCTGCATATTCTGACACTCACATTGCAGGCAGCTCCTATTCCTGCTCCTCTCCACACAATAAATAGAGTCTCAGGCTTTAACACTGTAATTGAGTAAGGATGTGAACTGAGGATGCTGCCTCATGGAGTCATGGGTGGCACAGTGATGCAGGGACGCACAGCAGAGGATTTATCATCACCCTTCTTTGCAAAAAAAAAAAAAAGATGGTCATCGGAGTGGACAAGCGCCCACCCAGGGCCCGCCTGTGGGCGGCAGCAACAGGCATTGTGACAGCCATCATCGCTTCTCGGTCACAGCACTGGAAAGTTCTCTTTCAGGAGACAGGGGACCCAGCCAGCTAACTTTAACTAACTAACTGTCTAGGGGAGACACACATTCCCAATAGCCTTCTGCAATAATAATCACTGCTCAGTTATTTCTCTAAGAAGCCATCAATGATTCATTGTGTGGCAGTGACAGAGAGTTAGAGAGATATTCGCCGGAAGCAGTTAATGTGTCACAGGACATCACAGCATTATTGAAAATAGAATGGGTTGCAATCAGGGACCTGCTGCAACACAAGAGTCTGAAAATGACACAAATTCGATGATGGGTTTAAACGCTATACATTATCAAATCGGCCCAAATGTCCTAGGTTTGTCATCAGGTTGTATCTGGTGTTGTCACTTAACTCACGCCCCAGACTGGTGATGTAGAGCACATGACGCATGATACTTGAATAATGGTACTGTGATCTCATGTGTAACAGCTAAAAACAAAACAAAAACATGTCCTAAAATGATGAGTTGCAAAAAATTGTGAAACATTCAAAGAAAAGTCGAGGTTCTGTTTTTTGTTTTATTGTTCCTCATTTGTCTCACGGTACATTGCTTTGTAACTGGTTTTATCACAATATATTTTATACCTCACGTATCACTTTATTGTGAACGTTGTTCTTCTGTATATAATCCGTCTAGGATAAAGCTGATGCTCTGCTGTATTTTTCTCACTGTTGTCAACAACTCCCATGAAAGGCCACAAAACAACCAATCTTGTGACCTTCAGTAGCTGATGGAGACGTCAAATACGTGGGTACTTCAAAGGTCAAGGATGAACCTTCAACCTCAATGTTTAAGTCCAGCTCTCAGTGACACTCACCCACAAACTAATTTGTCCCCATAATCCAGGAAAAAACTGATTAAATATGTAATTGAATAATAATAATAATAAAACACAGTGGGCACTGTGTATTTAGCAGAAGTTACTTAACACAAGTGATTATTGTATTTGTTGGGGGGCTATTTTCAGTTGCCGGAATAATATTTACAGAAGAACGGTGGCGTATGTGGGACTAAAGATAATCTACAATCTCCACGTAAATCATGAAGGGACACATCAGTACAATACTGTGGCTCATTTTATTTTTTAACCATTTTAAAACAACAAAGCTATAGTTGTTTGACTATATTGTGGTTAGAAGAATCAATTCATCTTTGTTGGGTTTTCTGGGAGGGTGGGGGTTGTTGACAATAAGAAGAATATAGAATATTACAGTGTCCCCATTTACAAAAAAACATTACAGCTGGGCAGATGAAGGGCCAAGGTCATTTGTCAGCCAGGCTCTTGACGGCTCTCTCTTCTAATGAATGTACAACATCCTACACTCACCAGGACCCAGAGGAGGCTGGAAATAGGCCACTGTTAAACATTTGAGACACAAGAGATGTTCTTTCCTTTTTGTGTGGAATGATTTATACGCCTGTTTGTCTATGTATGTAGCCTTGATTGCCTCGACTGACCCGTCGCATAAAAATAGGGACTTTTCTAACCACGCCTGAACACAGGCTTACTGTTTACTGTTTGTGTCTGTTCTGTTTTCAGCAGAAGGAAGCCCACTTGCTGCCAAGCTGTTTGGCCAATTATCAGCTATATTAATACCAAGGGATTTCATGTAGTGTCTTTTAATTGCAAGCCATTTGTCAGCTCGCATTGTCACAGCTTTTACACTGTTCACCTGCAGAATATACTGCCGATACAAAGAGCTTTATGTACTGTGTGCTTCACAGCATAATAGTAAATGAGCTGCAGTGTGCCTACAGCACCACAGCACCGATTTCATTTAGAAGCCCACCTGAGACTTGATATTTTTGTCCCTTCTCCTTGGTGTCTCCATTTCCTCCCTACTGCTGCCTTCGTTATCCTGCATTAGTCCTTACTGGAGGCCTTTGGCTTTTACAGCGTGTCATGCTGCCTGTCTCTTCCTCTTTTATCAGCCTCTCTTTGCCCTTTATGGTTGTTCCTCCGGAATATGATGGATGTCATTACCTTTAAACTCTTCAATTAATCTAGCAGGGACAAGGGGGCAGAATGTAGATGAGTAATGCAGTCTGAAGTGAAGCGCTTTATATTAAAATGCAGCCTTGGAACATCGTGGGCTGGTTGAATGTTGTAGCGGTTGCATACATGCTTAGAGAAGTAACATCTTAATCTGCTGTCTTACCGAGGATTAGATGAGAAGATATACCACTTCATGGTGGTCATTTGAAACCTACCTTAATGTTGTTGACAGCTGTGATGATGATCAGAGGTAATGACTGAGGTGAACGGGTTTGTTCGGTGGAAGTCATATTTTAAAGGCTATTTTCTCTCTCTCCCATCTGTTCCTTGTGTCTTTCATTCACACGTACTCTTTGTCATTCGTACACAAACCTGCCTGCTCATCATACATGACAATCCTTCTCAAACGCTGTCAAATCAACAAATTCATCACTTATAAAGAAATTGCTCCTACTCTGATTCAACAATTTATGATTAAAGACTTTTATATTGCCCGTGCGAGCCTGTGATTATTGATTGTGGTCCTTGTTGAAAAGTATCTGCCTTCTGTGATCAATAAGCCTGAGACTTGAGGGATACGCGCGTTCTTAGCGAGCCTCATTGACAGATTGCCTGACAAAATCAAGTTGTGGAGGATTGCTGTGGAGAACATTTGTCATTATTGAACGGAGGGCTTTTTTTCCGCCTGCAACAAGATCAATCACAGCTCCATCTCTGTAATTGACTGCGTTGTGAGTACGTGGAGGAGGCGGATGGAGGAGCAGGAGGTGGGGGTGTGGAGATGTTAATTCTGTCCTGTCTCTCATTGCACAACTGCAGTCTGAGCCCTCCGGTGATCCCATGAGATATTAAGCAGTAGGTGCAGTAACCAAGGACTGAAAAATACAAGCTGCCCGTGTCATACTGAGTAAGATAAATCAGAGCTTCACTAATAACTAACTGAGGGACAGAGAGATGTAGAGAGTGGACTTGCTAGCCTATCATATTAAAAGGATAATCCTATCTTAAATTCAAAGGATTCTTTCATCCAAATTACATATTTTTAATTTACCTCTAGTGGTTTTATGTGCCCAGGTTTCGGCATATCCGTCCCTCAAATGTCTGCTTCCACCTGCAACCCAGTACCACTAGGAATTACAATAGACGCATCTGCATCCCACTATGCTTAAGATGAACGCCAATGCAGAAAGTGACGTGCCCTATATCTAGCAAGGCGGGACGATTTGAAGGTCAGACCTAGCAACAACAAAGTGATTTAGTAATACTACCCACACCTCAACCATAATTTCATTGTTACAACCATGACCTGTCCCTGACCTTAACCAAACTGCTGTTGCAATGCTCTAATGCATATTTCATGTAACATTGGCACAGATTTAAAAAAAATGTAAATGCACATAATCCATTTATGGACTTTAAAAACACATATTTTAATGTATGTTAATTTGAATACACATAAAACTGAATGTCTGACTGCACATACGTTTTGGCGGTTTGATGTTTATTCTAATTTGCTGGTTTATTTCTGTAGCTGCATTGTAAAACTGTAATATCTGAAGTGAACAACTTGTTTGGTTAGTGTTCATGGTTTTTTTTTTTTTGCCATGGATATTATAATTATATTATTATATGTCACTTCTAACATGCATGTAACCTTACAGCTAATGAAGTTTTTCTTTAATTTGTATAATAATCACATATGAGTTGGAAGTTATTTTTTTTTTATTTACTTTTCCTCTTCCGGGTTGATCTACTGTCCAGTTTCAAATCATGTATTTAATTTGATAGGGGAAAAAAAGCTCCCTTCATAAAATTGTCACTGTAGCTCCAACTATCACCAGTAGATGTCACTGCAGCACAGCCTGAGATTCAACCCTGCAGCCAAAGAGAAGGATTCAGGACACCCAAACAAAACGTTTGGTTGATATCTACTTTCCCTCTGTGTTATCCATGAACAGTGAGAAGCATGTCCTTCTCCTACACTCAAGGCCACAGCAGCTGCTTTAAGGGTTCACACACACACTGATAAAATGCTGAAAGCCAGCCAGCAGCTCTCACAATCTCCTCCAGTCGACTTATGTAGCCAGAGAGTAGCACTAATCTTTGGCGCCGGAGTCACTAATCTAGCCCAATAACTGTAACAGGGTGCTAATCACAGTTTTGGTGGAAAAACCTTTGCCATCTTTTCCATGGCAATCAGGTCACTTAGAGGCCCATGCGAGCTTATATTCTGATGAGTTTACAGCCAATGTCAGGCTCAATCACACACACTCCTTTATGGTTTTCACAATAATGAGGCTGAAACCTGAAAAATGTTTGCATGCCAATATTCTTGGTAATAACTTATCTGGGCTTTAAGCTGAGAAAACCGGGAAAAGAGAAGCGTTCCTGCCAAGTGCATTTACAAAAATATTTACAGACATACCAACTCGTGACTTCATTCATTTGTATTTAAAACCTGCATACCTTACGTTCTCATCTATTCACATCAAAGTTGGCACAGAAAAGGACATGAAAACCACTCTAATACGTTGTCAACATCATAAATCTCCCAGGACAGTGAGAGACAAAAGAGCCAAGGACAGTAACAATAAACAAAACAGGAATGGGAATTTACATTTGACGCATTTAGGTCAACAAATGTGCAAAAACCATTAAGTCCTTGATGTTGGGAAATAAAATTCACAGAAAATGTGATGCAGTTACCGTCATATATAAAATGTTTAAAAATCCCTGCCAACAAGCCTTGGGTTTTGTTGAACATATTGAGTTCTGTTTCTCTCCCTCTGGATATAACTGAAGCATCTGCTACATCATTGACAGACATGTTAAAGTAACATGACTGATGAGGTTAATAAATATCATACTTTTCCCCCTATGCAATCTTGCAGTGATGTAAGAGTTGATGATACTTCTGCCCTGAATCTGTGGCCTGTCCCATCCAGACATCACAGACCGTGGCGAATGAACAGTGCAGTGCTGCTTGGGTTCTCAAAGCATGTCAGACTCAATGTCAAGGCCTCCTTCCTCAGCAGACTCTCAACTGTCACTCACATTCAGTCCCAGGGCTTGAAAGGATGGCGGGACATATGATACAGTCGCCCCAGTGAACTCAATTTGACGTGTAACACCCGGTCAGTTACTTCAATAAATTATTTAGGCTCCGCACCGTGGCCGGCCACTTGGTCCACACCAAAATGGCACCCCAGACCCAAGGGGGAGGGAGGGAGGGAGGGAGGGAGGGAGGGTGGAGGTGGAGGGGGTGGACCTGTCGGTTATGGCGGCTCCGCTTTACTCTTCACCGTGCATGTGCTTCCAATTACAGACAAAGGAGAGGCGGTCCTGTGCAGCATGTGGTTCCATTTAGAGCAGGTGAAACAATGTAGGAAAATAGATCCGTCATCCGTCGCATTCCAGAGGCCAGTGAGAAACTGCGCTAAATCATAGCAAAGCTAATCCTGAGAGGAATGGGCGGGGTTAAGGCAGTTGAGGGTCCTGGCGGCATCTTCAACAGGGGCCTGATGTGCTTCAAAGGATTAAAAGGACCTGATAGAAACATCCTCCTTCATTTTCCCTTCATCTTTTCTCTTGTTTTCTCCCAAGTTCTCTGATTTTTAGCCATGCAATCAATATAGCTCTTTGGATGTCAACGTCCACAACTTTGGTCGAGTCTGAAATAACCATTACATGGATCCCTGAAAACCGTTGTTCATGGTCCCCATAGGGTGAATCCTACCGACTTCAGTGATTCTCTGTCTTTTCTCTCATGCCAACAGCAGCTTAACGTTTGTGGTTTTGAGTGAAATGAAACAACTATTGGAGGTATTTTTGGTGCATTTAAGTGAACCTCAGGATCAACATCGTTGATGATCCCTGGACTTTTCATAGCACCATCATTTGGTCAAGTCAAGTCAGTTTTATTTGTGTTGTCCAATATCCTAATTTTTCTCCATTGTCCTTAAAATCTGCACAACAACATCCTCACCCCAATACTTTGGGTTTTAAGCAAATAATGCAAAACTAACTCCCTCAGTTTAGTGTTAATTACCAAATGTCTAATACACATACTGACAAGTTGAACATTCTTTTCTGAACAGCCCTATGTTAGCAAGCTATGATAGCATTTAGCTCAAAGCACTCGCTGTGACTAAGAACAGCTTCACTGAGCTGCTGTAGAGGCTAAATGTTTTCGGTCCTGAACATGGATCCCACCAGCTGGTCTCTTTTTGACCTCTTGTCCCTCAGGTCCCCAGGTGTTGCTGCCTTGGACACCTGAGGAAATATTTAATATGATTTCAGGCCAGACAGAGCTGTGGAGCCAGTGTTGTGAGCAGGAGAGGAATGTTGCTCTATATATGCAGTGTGCAGGAGCAGGTCAGCAGCTGATTTTATCAGTCCGCTATCCCAACCTTCCATCTGCCCTTCACGTGAGCTCTATGTTGGGGCCTGGGAGCTTTGCCTGTTTCCACCATGTGGTTATAGTCAGTTCATGCAGCCACTCTACTCCATTGGAAAGAATGCAGGTTAATATAGCAAACGGGATCTGGACATCTCGCTCTCATTTGCCTTTTATAGCCCATAGGAGCAAAGGCATAGCGTGTGCTCCAACCTGTAAATCAGAGGATGTTTGGCATCCCACTACTTTACAGGAGGGGGGCTTTAGGCCTCAGTTAGTCCACGGACCAGCAGCACCCAGTAAAGCTCTCACGTGCAGAATGAAAGGGAGGAGAGATGAAAGAAATGGAGACATATTTTTAGCTTGGGTAGGAGCCCAGTGAGTGTCAACTGGACTCAGGGCTAACAAGGACGTATTTGGGTGATTACTTCACAGCTAGCATGGTTTCACAGGGATACATTTTTCTGTGTGCTTCCGCCAGTACTCACATTATGGGAAATAATAAAGAGGTATAGAATCCAGGGTGGTGTTAGGAGAGCCACGCCAAAACCAATCCAATCAGCACTGTTAAAAATGTGGCGGCTGATTTTCCATCATGTGCGCAATCACCTCCGTCTCCACCTCAAACTCTTAGATTCCATAGTCTGGTTTAGGTTTTCATGCCTTAAAACCAGAAATTAAGGTTGACGTTAATTTTTTCTCCAGTCCATTTTAAGCTAATGAGCAGGATGGAGTGCAGATACTTTATTTGCTTTTCTGTACCCCCAAATCTGGCAGTTTAAATCCATTATGAAATGGGTAAAAGGTTAAAAAGTAGAAACTGTATTAGAGTGTCTGTTCTGAAATGAGGTCAGGGGATACAGTGCAGGTTGATTGCTGATTGTAGTTAATATCAGGAAACAGCTAGCTATTAGCTTTATGACCCAGGAATGATACCAACTCTTGTTCTGCTCTTGTCTCTTGTTCTGTCACTTCTCTATGTCTCCCTCGACCTCAATTTAAGCTACATGAATTATATATTACCCTTATTCAGTATGTCGTGTCACACACACTCTATGCTAAAAGGTTATTTCACACAAATAAGAAAAGTAAAAGCCTCAGGTGGTATAGTCATTTGGATGGTTTTGTCTTTGAAATTTCAGCTTTTCTAGGTAGCATTCCATTTATTAATCCAACAGATACATATATTTGCAGAAACAGTGTCTCTATTATTATTTTAATCCACAAAACACAGTTTTCACAGGGGCTATTTCTTCAGTAGGTCTGTAGATGTTTATTTGTGCACAGATTTTTTTTATTTTTTTCTCAGACTTGGGAGTGATCATTCAGGGATGTGTGTTGATTGGATAATTGGGACAACAGTTGGGTGATAATAAACATCGTTCAGAAAGGATGCACAAACACTAACAGAAAGACAAAATCAAACAAATACAAAACAAGAAGCAACCGATCGAATCCAGAAAATTAGGCTAAACACGTGAAAAACATTATTTTGTTAAAATAAATGTTTCTTTCATTAATTTGTAATAAAGAATCATTGCTGTTTTATGAACAAACCATGTAATCAATAAAGGCATGTTTTAATGAAAACTGCACAGCTTGAGTGCTTTTAGTTTGTTCTTTTGCACATATTTTATGATTTCAGCACTTCGAGGGCCACTAGGGTTTATTTATTGAGTGCATTCAAAGATTTACCCATTGAGCACATTCCGTATTTTCTTTTAAGTCCCTTTTAATACCCCACATTTTATGATCAGCTTTCCAGTTATTTGTTAATAATTGTATCGTTTGGCTTAGTTTGTTGTTGTTTTGACATGCCTGAATGTGAGACACTCTGTGTCGAAGTGCTATCGTAATAAAATATTTTTTTTATTTATTTAAATGTATTGGGACACTATTAAAAGTAATTGCACCCGGGTAAGCTAGAAGCTTCTGCAATCTGCTCAGCACATCAGCAGGTAGATAAAAAAACAAAAAACAAACAACATGACAACAAATGTAATAAATGAAACATCACTATGAGACAGTGAAATGTGTGTAAATGTAAACAAATATTATCCTCATTGGAAATAGTTTTTGGGTAATGGTTGAGGTTCAGTTTGAATTTTAGCATTGTTTTGAACCAAGCAAGCAAAAATATCACCTCATTAACTTTGGACTGAAGACCTCAAGCACCTTCTATCACATAAAACCAAAACTATTCGCATGGCTAAATAGCAACAGGGATAAGTATCGCTGCGTTCTTTAGACCACATGAGACCGAATCACAGGGTTCAGGGTTACAATCATCAGAAGGCTGTTCAAGGCCCGTTGATCTTTGCAGCTTTATGGCAAACAGACGCCGTGCAGCTGGTCAGAACAGGAAGTCCAACATGAATGACCCTTAATCAGTGCAATAGAGCAGGACACCCTCTATTACCTGGACCTTAACCTTTCCCTCCTCGGCCCTCAGTCATCAGAGAGACACAATCTGATAGCAGGTGAACCCGTAAACCAGAGCTAGCAGCCTATGGGTACAATTCTCATTCAACCAGCAATTAACCAAGCAATAAATCATTCCACAGCTGCGCCATCACATGGGGTCCATCACCCTCTTCAACCCCCTCGCTCTGAGATAGGGGTCGATGAGAGAGGGGATAGCACCCGGAGGCTGGGGTTACAGATGGGGCGTTTGAAGTCTGAGATGTTATGATTGGTGTAGGAGGGAAGGGCCCCCCTAGAGAGGCTGTTTAGGGTTTGGGATGAGAGACTTGAACAGTGTTTTCGATTAGGCCTCTAATCCCTCTAATGAAGGCCAACTTTAGTGCTCCATTGTTGTGTAAACTGTTGTGCGTGTAATGTCCGTGTGGCAGTGACAGATCAAGCTCCTTGTCTTTCATCAGCAGAGCAGCTTCACACACTGCAACGGCTAATCAAGTCAAGCCGGCGGTCGAGAGCGGTGGCGTGTGTCTGAGCGTGAATACACACACATGCGTGTATGCAATTAGCTCGTAGTGTGTGTTAAAGTTTTGTATGTGCACTTGTAAGCATTTAATCTGCTCCTTGTTAACGGAAATGGCGGAGCACTAAATTTGGAACGGTGATTATATTTTTTGGTTTTCCGAGGCGAAAATCAATTTGCCGTTCGCAGCTGCACTAAGTGTTCACTTCCTATTTCCTGAACGCAGCCCTGATGTGCATTTAACTGCTCTCACATCCACGTTTCCTTGATGAGATGTGATGATTAGGCTACTTCATCAGTCTGGTGTTTACTTAATGGGCTAATTTCAATCAAGGCCTATTGAATTGTTTGAGAGTGGGTGATAGAATGTTTCCAGATTACAGACAGAAGCACTAAAATGACAGACCTAAAGATCCTTATATAATTAGTCATTATATCAACTCAAAAGAACGACTAGCGTTGACTTTTGTTGGCACATTGCTATGTTTTTAGTGGTAAAACCTGGACAGGAGAAAAGGGTATTGCATCGTCGCACAAAATACAAACAGATCTGGGACCCACTGGCAAAAACATTGCCCAATATTGTAAACAGTGCTGGAAAAACTCCACAGGGTCTGCTGTGACTCTTTGACAGTATTTCTTCAAGAGCAGCTTGGTCTTCATTGAGGCTATTTGATTTACACTGAGTGAAATACTCAAACCCCAAATTATATGGTGTTTTTTTTGTGTTTTTTTTGTATGGCTGCATCATTAAATAAAAGGGAAATAATCTAGATGTATAATTATATAGCTTACTCATTTTCACAAAATTCAGCCTGACATGGTAGGTCTATTTAAATAGTTTATAATTCAAAGCAGCAACTCGGTTAAAAAAGAAAGAGTGACCCCATCATTCCAGTGGCTTGCGACCTCATTAAACACTTGAAACACTTTGCATCGCGAAAGCCGGAGACTTACTACTAATGTAAGCAGCTAGCTTTCTAGCTAGTTCACTACACTTACTTTCACATGCAATTACCTCCAGTTTCTGAATAGGATTGCGTCAATAACGGATTGGATGTATCATCGCCTACAGACTGCAGACATTACTTTAAACAAGCAAGATGTTGTACGGATTATAATACGTCTTTTTATAATGCACGTGCCTGGATGTACTGGAGTGGAAAGTTAAACCCCCAATTGTTATTGTGTAATTTCGCACTCTGGTCGCAACTATACTGTTTTGGTTCACTCTCACCGCTCTCACGGTGTTGTTTTTGGCCTCAGAAGCTGTGCAGGAAATAACAGCAGACAGACACAGACAGTGACTGGCTGGTGGACATATTGGAGAATTTAGCACAGAGAGACAGATATTATCCCTCAGGACCATGCGAAGACCAAAACTGTAAAAGAAGATTGAATACGACACTTACATTCACCAGGTGACCAGAAACTGACTCAGAATGTCTGTTGGATGAGCCAATATATGAAAATATTGAAAACGTACCATTTCTGAAAAGTCAGAAAAAGTTTACCAGTGTAATATAAATGTACCTCAGATGCTTCATGGCATTTTATTCCCCAGGGGAAGAGAAAAACAACACACACACACACACACACACACACACACACACACACACACACACACACACACACACACACACACACACACACACACACACACCGGCACAGACAGCGAGGCTTTTCTCTCTAATTATGCTATTCCAGGAGCCGTAATGATCACTCTCTCCCTCTTTCACTCTCACTCTATAAAAACCCTGAAATTCAGGACTATGTAGCATGATGCTCTCCAACAGCCAGCCAACGAGGGCTGACACTCACCCACAGAGGCTTGTGCCAAGCCACTACTGTCCTCCCCACATCCTCTCACCTCTCTCCTCCTCCTCTTGCCACCCATAGCTTCCTCTCAGCGGAACCCACAGTCTACACAAACACAATTGCCTGGCAACCGACTCCCCCCCCCGTCCCCTTGCGTGGTAGTCCATTAAGCCTGCCCCGGCCGTGCTTGGTATCGATGTAAAAGGATAAAGAGAAGAATTCCAAACAAATTAGTGTTTTTGACAGATGTGGCGTTTTGGCTTTGTTTGGAGACAAAAGCTTTCTTTCTGTACTGAGCTCTACAGCAGAGTGGCTGTTGGCTGCAGAATTTCGAGAGGTTATGTAAGAGCAAAGATGCCAATCTTACGTGAGTGTTAGCTGTGGCCCTGAGGGCCGCTGAGGACCTGTCAGCATGGAGGGGTGTGTGGAGGGCAGCCTCGGGTCAGTATATGTACATTACACATTCCTTGCATCACGTTATGGTGTGTATATAGTTTTCTGCGTTTCAGGCCTTGATTATTACCCTCCCATCCCTGTGCTTCTTAAAGGATGATATCAGTGGGGTTAAGTGATATTTTAGTGTGTTTAAAACATTGTTTCAGTGGAATTTTAATTCACAATCCATATGCCCACTATGGTCAAAGTCATTATTTCCTCAACACAGCTCCTATGTCAGAGGTCCTGTTTGCTCTGCAGCTTATGGAGGCCCAGAAGATTAGACTGGGTGTGTGTTTACAGTCAGCAGGGTCACAGAGGACGGTCACTGTGGTTGAACCTCCTCAGTGAGAGCTCCGTGAGTTCACAGCATCCGAGGGACGAAGGCTTTCCACTGCTGTTGAATAAGCTCTGACAGGGCCTGCAATCAGCAGGCATATATGAGCTGTGTCTGAGACAAGCTGCTAGACAGTTTGCCCCCCTGATACGTAACCAACTACATTTCAGGGTCACACCGACATACACAAACACACGCATACGAAGCCTGGCTTGCTGGCTGTGACTGTGGTCCAACTGGGAAAGGACAGAGTTAAAAATAGGATGCGGTGGCCCTGGTATCTCATAATGACATACATCCTGGCTAGACCAGAGGCCGGTTCCGCTCGCTGTTCGCTTCACTACACTTCTGACATCGCCAAGATGGAAATTTCAAGGGGAAAAAAGTGCAACACTAGTCGAGAGGTATTCAGCGCTGGTGCTAAGTATGGGGTGGATTTTCAAAACTGAGGACACAATGTGCCAGCACCGTTACCACACCCTACTGAGGGAAAGCAGGGGATGCATGACTTAACATACCTGAAGTCCGTGACAGACGGGGTGCTCCCCCCTGCCCCTCAGATTAACAGCAGCTGAAGATAAAAGCACACAGGTGGCAAATGTTCATTTCATCTGTCAGTAGACCTATAGTTGACTTTCGGCTGCTTCTGATTCATGTTGCCTTTAACAAATCTCTCACATTAATCTTCTTTGTGACAGAATGCAAACATACACTCCTCTCATAGTCTTAGAAACAGTTGTGGCCCAAAACCAACTGAAATTAGATTCACTAAGATTTAATAAGAAAGCAGCTGGTTTTGCATGTTGTTACGGCAACAACATATTTTTGAATTTGTAGTTTTGTAGTTAGTTTTTTTTAGATAAGTCATTTTATTTGTAATTAAGTATTTCTTATTGTACATCACTGCCTCAAGTAGGGCTAATGGGGAAGTAATATTAATCATTGTTATAATATAATATTATATTATAACAATGATTAAAAAGGTTTATTATTTCTTCTTCTTACTTCAACAACGGTTTTATTCTCTATAAAAATTGAAAAAATATACCCAGTAGCCACAGTAAATCAAAGTTTATATTTGCTAAAACCAAACAAGATTAAAATTTCAGTTGGATTTACTGTAAGTAAACTATTAAGAAGACTGAACTACAATAATAAAGACACTATACCAATTTCAGCAAAATGGTTTGCATTCTTTCTTTGTTTTGGAAGTGTTGGTTGACCTTTGATCCGACCCTCATGGCTAGAGGTCAGCAGGTTTGCAGACAGGTTGGGAGCTGCTTATATAACCGCACAGCTGCTGTTTGAGCATATTGCGTATGTGTTGACCTGCAAGATAGTAGGTGAGAGATCCGAACGGAGGTGTGAAAATGTTTGAGTGGTCGACAAGAGAGAGGCACACAGAGGGAGAGTCTGTTGTGAAAAGACTGTGTGCGTGCAAGTGTCCCTCTAAGTAATAATATAATATAAATGTTTGTGCTTCTGTGTATGTGTGTGTGTGTGTGCAGCTCTCTGACAACAGCACCCTGTCATTACCACCCTTGACTGCTGATTACTGGCACTACATGGCCTGTGGAGGTGCACCTGGGATGCTCACACCTGTCCCAGCCCTGCTCAGGTCTTAAATTGGTTTAAGGGCTCCTGATTCGCTCTCGTGTCCACGTCGCCCTCAGCAGACTACTCGTTCCCATGTTTAATAATGTTTTTACACTTGTGAATCAGCTTGTAAGAATGCTTCCCCCCCTGTCGGAAAACTCTTATGTAATGGCACAGCGACAACGTGTAACACCTCCCAGTAGACAGCAACTACACCTGTCGGGACATGTTGTGTTTCTGTATGTATGTGTGTGTGTGTGTGTGTACGTGTGTGTGTGTGTGTGTGTGTGTGTGTGTGTGCAGTGACTGATAACATCATCATTTACTTCGAACCCACATCGCTGTGGTTGAAGATTACACGCTCTAATGTTGACAGGTTGTTACATTGCATGACCACCTTTCTATAATGAATGCAAACCAATAACACAGGTATAATACAGTGATAAATAAACAACAAAATACACATAAAAAAAAACATTTGAAGCCACTTTGTGTACAATTTGAAAATGTCTGAGTTTGTTGCCCCCCAGGGTGAGGGTGAGAGTTATGTGTACAGACATTCACAATCCCCATTCCTGAAAAAAAAAAGAATGAGATTCCCGTCCACTTCAGGTGTACTTGTTTTGTGTTTGCATTATGGCATGTTAAACATTACACCTTCCAACATCAACATGTTACCATTGTCAATATGGGTATGTTAGCATGTCTATGATAGCATTTAGCTCAAGGCACAACTTTGCCTATAGCCTAGCATGGTTTTGGGCGGGATTGTCTTATCCGATGCCATCTGAATCATTAACATGATATAATCACGTGTATATTAGCTTTAATGTAGTGAGTTGTACAAAACTGCCCTGCTTTATTTTAATCTGAATTGTGGTACTTCAATAGAGGCCTCACTTATGTAGTTTTGAATGGGAACATGCATAGATTCTTTTAAAAACAAAACCCAAAACAGTTTGAATTAATTCTACTGATATGTAAATGAAATGACTCTCCTATCTCTATATTTACATTTTTTGGTGTGTAGTCTCACAATGTTTTACTATTATTTTTGTATGTAGCCTATTGTTATTGTGTTATAAAACCAAATTTTGATTGACCGACTTTTCATATGATGCATTGTGTTACAACAACACAATTAGAAAGCATGATGTGGTGTGAAACTATACCAAACTTACAAATTGATAGAAACACATTTTTGTAGACTTTAGACTTAACTTTTAAAGCCCGGAGACAGTATTAACTAACACAAGGCAGTCTCTGCAGGGCAGAGAGTACATTTAAAAGAATATAATGTTATTTGTTTTTGACACTCTGGCGAAAAAGGTTAGAGGTCAAGACCATAAGAGAAAACGCTAAAACTGCACTATTGTGTGACAAAACAGTAGATGATGTCGGAGGCCTTTTGTTAGAAAGGTTGGACATTCACACATTCTTTTTCTAGCTGACTCCCATTCGTGTTATTCCTTCTACAGAGATGATTAGAGTTAAGCCTGAGAAAGAGACTGGATCTTTTTCTCTTCTCTCTCTTGCTTTATCTTTTTCTTTGCTCCGTCTCCTAGTCGAACATGTTGTAGAGTCAACATAAATCCCACCTCCACACTCACATAACTATGGGGGTGGAAGAGGGGATTGTGAATTGGCTCTCACTCTCAGAATGAATCCCTGACTTTAGCAGCTGAACACACTCTTTCTGCAGAACATCTACCTTATACTCGCCCATCCTCTTTCTGTGTTCATTCAGAGTTCTGGGGGTCTGTTGATTCCTGTGCTGGACTTCTAGTGATTTATGTGCCCCTCTGCAAAGACAAAGGCAGCACAGAGCTTGAGAGGTGAAAGGCTACTCCTTGTACATACACAGAGGTATGCAATGCTGCAGCCCCCCGCAGCCCCCACCACTTGGTGAGCCCTGTTCTCCAAAAAGGCCAGCTCCATATATCATCTGTGCACCAAGTAGGTCAATAAAAGAGAGTTCGGACTATAGTTCTCCGAAAATAAGTGGACAAAGTCTCAGAGGCAGTTATGTGTGTATGTGTGGCATTAACGTTTTTAGGCCATGCTTGAAGGAGGGGGGGAAACATATTTCACATTAAAGTACCACTTTTATTATACTATCAAATATGAAATCCCAGCGGAAAACGTTTTTTTTAACATTTGCTCTCACTTCTCTTGCATGCACACACAAGGAAATGAAAGCCACAACCTCACACTCGCATGAGGAAACCCGGCATGTGCGCAAAAATATGGCAAGTAAATCAATAAGGTGACAAGGGGACAAGTGGATCCACTGTGCTATGCAGTTCACTAACAGCTACTGTGGTTTCCAGAGGACTGACTTGGACTTGCTGGAAAGCAGTGTTTCCCAACATGGGAGTTGGGGAGAGGGTCTATGCAGAAGTAGAATACAGGTATAATGGGCCCGGTTTGGCCTTGCTGACTGTCTCGTGCAGCTCAGTTCAAAGCTCTCCAACCTGAATGGGAAGAATGCATCATCAGCTCTCCCTCCCTGAAGGTCTGTAGGATCAGATGCCGTGGAAGTGAGGGAAAAAAAACAAAAAAATGGAGGGATGAAAGAGGGAAGAACATTGGAACAATGTGGGGAAGCATAGACACAGACACCACACATGCAGACATGCTTCCACCTATGCATTCCTATAAAATGTAGGCCAAGCGGGAGTGTTCATCTCATATCAGGAGAGCTGTCAATATGTTACTATATGGCATTACTTTGAAGAATCATGAGTAGACGGATCTGCTTTCACTAAAATGTAAACTAGATAAAATTAACTTGCCACCCCCACTCACAGTGGCTCTGTTTGGTGAGTCAGCCCTGACGTGATAACATTCAATGAAACTGATTTAATAAAGAGAGAAAGAGGGAGAGAAAACACCAGAATGACACAGGGTTGAAACTTCTAGTCAAACATGGGAGGAAAGGACACGATAGTAAAACCAACCAAGTTGCTTCTTTTACAACCCCTGGACATTATCTCAGCACTGTGTTTCACATACGCCTTTGCATCCCACCCCTAGTGTTGACAAGGTGAAAACAGAGGCTTTCACAGAGGCTGTTTTTGTTGTTTTAGGCTCAAACCTGATTGGCGCTCCTTAATGCGGTGTGGAGGAGACGAGGAAAGGATGGAGGGCAGAAGGTAGGAAGTCGGGGAGAGAAAGAGGGTGGAGGCATGCAGGTCCTGTTGGGCTTTGTTTTTTAAAACACACCATCATCTTCCATCTGGGCTTCATTGGACGGAGAAACCTGAGTATCATCCCGGTTATGCAACTCAGTTAAACCAACTTAGACCTCCGTGTAGGAGAATCACCAGAAACATCTTTATACGAGGTGATCATCCAAGAGGTCACGTATAGGACAATCACTAGCGACTTTTTTGGGGGGTTGGGTGGGAGATTTAGTGTCCTGGTTGGCTCTGTGGGTGAGCTGAAGGTCAATAGCAAAATGTTCAGGGTCTTGAAGGTGTGAACGTGGGTACAAGGTCTTAAATTTTGGGTCAAGGGTTGATGTTTATGAGTCAGAGAGAGTGTTTAGTGTTTAGAGACCAACTTCAAGACAGCAGAGTATGTTCCGATCCCTCTCCACAGGCCCCGGGAAGCGACAGAAGAGGTAGATGTGTTTCTGGGTCTGAAATGAGTTCTTCCTTAGTGGCAGTGGGTTTATTGTTCTAGCGAAAGGGGAGAGGATTGATGCCTATAGGTAGCAGGGGAGAAAGCCGTGTGCGGCCCAAGTGTCTGGAATGCATTACATATCCGTCTCCCAGTCGAAAAATACCTCACCTCACAACATCGCACTCCCCATGTGGTCCGGCTTGCTACATAGGCTTCATGTTACAGAAGGATCAAGGAATCGCACGCTAACAGGCAGTGGAACAACAGGCGTTCAGTTTCGACCTTTTAAGAGTTAAAATGGTGGGAAACATTTCTGATGCTGATGGCATTGTTTTGTTATGACTTGATGATTGAGGACAATGATACACGCCTTTTGTTATCAATATTCAAACTCAAAGAAGCACAACTGATGTTCTGATTGTTCTGAGCAACATCATTCCTAAATATTAACAAAATATAAAAAATTAGTTGTTGGCCAACCATATCTAGAAAATCAGCAAACAGATCAACTATTGGAAGAAATACATAACTTCAAGCCCTTTCCTCGATTGCATAGATTGCAAATATGTCTTTGTATGTGTGTAAATATACATTTGTATATACAAAACTTTCACAAATAATTTTGTGTGTATGTTAATGAATGTTCCTCTACTGTATTCTCTTTTGTTAGATCTCAATGTGTTGAGTTGCCCCTGTTCTGGTGGTTGGTTGGGTTTAACTGTGAGAGTAATGTTATGGTTTACATGCAGAAAAGTTAAAAACAATCTCTACTTAATTGTATGGGATTCTCTTCATGCCACAATTTCCAAACATACACCACCATACATTTACAAAGTGAAGTGTCCATTTACTATAGTCATTATGGTTGCTTCTTATATGATGTCAGCAGTAGCTGATAAAAGGCATCTAAGATAAAAAGTAGAAAAATAAGTTTCAGATGTATCTCCACTATTATCTGGAGTGCTCCCCCACTCATACATTTTATATTAAACTGCCTATACAGTAAGTACTGGTGCCAGCGGTTTAAGACGGTGCAGTGCAAAGAGTCAGCTGTATGCCAGCTGTGAATGGCTTCATGATAAGGAAGGAGGATGTTTTTGAGCTACCTGGCACGTGGTCAATCTCAATCTCCTTTGGCATTTCTGAAATCCCTTTGTACACAAGCACTTCATCTCAAGCCAGTAAAGTTACTCTATTGGCTCCTTTCGCCTTTCCAAACAGATTTTATGGCATCCCATCTAAAGCTATCTGGCCTAAAAAACCTCCAGCGAAAAAGGCCTGGCCATCTCAGTTGAGCCTTTAAACCATTCACCACACGACCTCTGTTGCTTTTAATGCCACTGCTTGCACGTGCTGTCTGCTTTGGCTGGGTTTAACGACGCTGTGCAGTATCTCCAAAAGTGCATTTATAAGAATATGCCGGCTGTCACACACATACATAAGCACTTAGGCAGAGCCCCATCTGTGTAATGTATAGGCTCATTCTAATCCAAACACCCTCTCAGTGGCTCAATCAGTGCTAGTAGTGAGTGCCAATCCATTCTTCAAAACATGGGGCCCAACATGATCTAAAGGCTACCAGCCTCTTTTGATTTATTATTGTGGGAGTGATCAAACTAACACACACACACACACACGCACACACTGAAAAACACATAGTAACCATGATCCTGAATGCAGCTGCACATACGCCATGTCAAAGGAGGTCTCAAATGAATTGGTCAATTGTTGGTAATCATGAGATCTATATTTTCCCCAAAGCACCAACAATCTGGCTCACATTAGGCTGTCCAGGGGTGAAAAAAAAAAAGATTTGCAGGAGGACATACCTTAAAATGGCTGCTCCGTGCACATGTTGCCTGGAAATCTGTCAGACTATGAGACAAAAGCCCCTTCTGTTGTCTTTTGAAAGGCGGCCTCATTTTCGTATTGTCTGTGCCATGTTAGATGAGACTATCTGAAGAGCATCCAGATGTCACAAGATTCAAGTCGGAGCAGCCGCCATCAACTGTGGCAGTGAGCTATTATGACACAGCTTTGGAAACGTCTCCGTTATTAAAGCTGTAGGCTTATTTCGGGCTTCAGCAGAACTCCGCGTCTGTGCCACAACAGAGCCGAGTGTGCGTGAGAGCGAGGGACTGCAGAGTACATCAAAAGAACAATGGAGGCTGTTTCTAGCCACAAGTTAATGGAAGAGAACTAAATGGTGAACAACAGGTGATGTAGACAAGGTTACACTTGAGCATTATATACAACATTTTAAAGCCACATTTGTCAGGTTTTCAATCATGTGAGTGGAAGTCCACTGGGACACTGTGTTGTCCCCCTGTGAGACCTGATGACCGCATTGTGTCCACGGTCTGGCCCTCCATGTCTCCTGCATTCATCCCCAGTGCCATGTTACCCCTCTCAGCGGGGAGTCCATTGGGTTTCCTAACAGTCTTTTAATTGGCTTTAATTGCTTCAGTGTTGTGGCTTAATGAGCCATGCCTTCAGTGGAGCGCTGCGCTCCACGAAGAGATTTGGAACTGTATCAAACACATAAAGGTTCTGTCCAGAAAAATGGACATACCAGAGTGCAAGCTGCGTAGAGATTTGCACACCAGAGGTGTTAAATATTTGTTACAAGAGATGAGGTCATGTTCAACATTGACTGGTAGTGCTTCAACATTTTACCTTATAAATTGAGCATATTAAGGAATGATGATTGATTAATTTTGAAATTAAATAGCCATGATTTCATGGCTACAAAAAGTTTAGAGAAGAAAAAAGAGCAGATTCTCCATTAAGAATTTTGGATCAATCTGACATCAACTGGCATCATCAATCAAACATATACTTGATGATTTTTGTTAAAACATTCCCAGAGAATAAATCCTTATGACTTCAGTGATTCCCTAACTCTATATCTCATATCTCAAAAGTATTGAATGATTGAAGGCATTAAATGTGTTACAGTCATTCATGTTCCCCTAAGGATGAATTGTAATAACTTGTGATGCCCTGAGTTTTCCTGTAGCACCATCATCAGGTCAAAAAGTTTTGTTGTTTCATAAAATATGTGCTAGTTTTAACTTTTGTAGAAAAGAAAAACCTTTTACAATGTCCTACCCTTACACTTTTTTACATGAAACAATCAAAGAATACAATACTGTATAAAACAGCTCACAACTCCTGCATACACTCATACATATCTGACCTGCAACGTGGGGACCTGAGAAGACATTGCTTTGAAATGGGTCAGACAGTTGTCGTAGAGAGATGAACATTTCCTTCTTTGCAATTTGTTTGAAAGTACATTTTGTTCCCTGTGTCTGGAAAAGTATGTGTATTTTTTTTTTTTTTTACCACATATCTGCTATCTGCTTCTGATCTGTAGAGTGGCTCATGTTTGGCCAATGCCTTAACCAGCACACTGGAAAGGTTCCTAAACCCAAACAAATGTGGAGATATCATACCAACGTGACATTCAGGGTCGCCACCATGAACATGTACAATAACAATATGACAGCGTGTTGGCAGTAATGCAGTACAGGAATCAGTACCATTTGACAGAAAGGTTTGATACACAATCGCTCAGTGCAACACTGAGCAAAACCACTCAACTCTCATTAAACCACTTCAGCTGCCTGTGGGAGAGTGAACTGGGGTAAATTTGTATCTTCTCAGAGTGTATAATATCCTGCACTTTTGAGGGCAAAACTGTCTATTTCTGAGTCCAAATTTGGAGCACAACCTAGTTAATGTTGTTCTGGCCACAAAATGGGGCCAAGTCCTCGCTCCTACTTAATCTTTTCCACTTTTCACCGAAAGCAATGTCAGCACCTCTCAACCATCCTAAACCTCTCTTTCCCACCTTCTCAGTCCCAGCTCCCCAGGTATCACTCAACACACCCAGGCTTTATCCCCCACCTTCAATTTGGCTTTATTGCCAAGGTGGAATGCCTGGTATGTCCACAGGCTCACCCATGCTCTCCATCCACACACACAATCAACAATGCAAATACGTGCCTGGGCTTGTGGAAACTGCAGTAATCAAACCTCTTTCAAAAAAAAGGTTCCATTCTCTGGCCAATTTTCTTCAATATCTACATGCTCCCCCTAGTTCAGATTGCAGAGTATTACACCCTATGCTGATGACACACATCTCAACCACATACAGTCCCTTACATTTACTGTGTAAGTTTATCCAACCAAGTCAGAAATCTTGCTATAGTTATGGACTCAGACCTGAATTTCAACAGCCACATAAAGACTATCAGTAAATCAGCCTATTTCCACCCTAATAGAAAGTATGGAGGGATTTCTATCAAAACATGACACAGACAACCTGTTCATGTGCTTATCTTCAGAACTTTAGACAATTGTAATCGTGTCTTTAGGTCTCAGTAAAAAAAATCAATCAGGCAGCTACAGCTCATCCAGAATGCTGCTGCGTGAGTCCTGACCAACACAAGGAAAATGGACCATATCCAACCTGTCCTTAAATCGCTGCACTGGCTTCCCGTATTCCCAAGCAGGGTGAAGCAGCATTTAGTTTCTATGCAAACCAACCAGTGGAACAAAGTCCTTGAATACCTGATTCAAATCAGGGCTTAAAACATTATTGTTAATGCAGCTTTCCCGTAAATTTAAAACACATTCCTCAGCTATTTCATCTGCTTGTTTTATTGTTTTTAAATTGCACTTTAACTGCACTTCTTTTTAATGTCTTTGCTATTAATGTATTTGTCTGCCTTGGTAAATCACTTTGAAATGCCTTGTGCCATATAAATAAACTTGCCTCGCCTTGCACTTTTCCACACATCAGAGTGAGTTCCAGTGGCAGTGATACATACCGATAGGGTTTAACCAAACCTCTGCCACGGCACCAGCCCCAGGGCCTTGTCTGGCTGTCTTTCACTGCGAGCAGGTGGTGCCTGAAAAACCAAGTTCCAATCTGAGGTTTCACCTCTGCTCGCCCCACCCCCGAGCTCACCCCCTAGAGACCTCTCCTTTGTGTTGGGTGGCACTGAGGAATCATGTTGCCTGTTTGAAAAATTCATGCAGCGCCAGTCTTGATGAAAAGACACATTCTTCTAGCTCCCACCTTCTCTGTTGAGAAAGATTGGAAATTGGTCCGCCGAGGGGCAGAAACGTATCCAGTCTGTGGATGCTGGGAGAGTGTGTCAGGATCTGAGAGTCAGATATCCCAAAGAGAGAGAATTTGAGTGAATGCATACCTTAAAATCTTACATGCCCACTCACACACGAATGCAACATTTTTTTTTTTACACATACACACATATTCATGCTTTGCTTGCTGCAAATGATGGATGATGTGCATGAAATTCTCCTACACTTTGCAGACCTTTAACTCCCCTACATCACATCTTGTGGGAATAGGTGGAGGTCCTCTTACATTTTAGCTGTCTCATGGGAAACGTAAAAAAAGAACAAGAGGCCCAACATGTGGTGCACATAGCGATTCAGCTCCGGAGTTTACTATCCTAATAATACGGCTAAACAAATGCCAAATCAAACAAAGCGCTCTGGCTCTCCTCCTGTTTTGAAAGACAAACAAACGATACACACTTTCTCTTATCTTGTTCGGTGAAGTTGTGAAAGTAAGTGCCAGGATTTATATCTCGTGAATCCGCGAGAGGTTTACTTTTAGCTCTTTCTAATTTGTCAACAAATCTCTGAGTAAAATGTCCACAATATGTGAGTTCATTCTTGGACTTTAACATAAACAACAAGACAATCGGGATGTAGAGGTCAGCTTTTGGTGATTTTAAGGGTTGAAACGTGATCAGATCACTATTCTCAAAATGAAAAATGATATACTTGTCAGGACTAAATGATACACGTTGAACAGAAACAGATTCCAAGTTGGAAGTTGGAAAGAGAGATCTCTGAGGAACCGCTGGAAGATAAATGCTGTAAACAAAAACCTGAGGCTTCGTGTGTGTTTCAGGCCGCATGCATCTGTCACCACCAAAAATCTGTGTAAGAAGACACTGCCTCTGTGTTGACTGTTTGTGAATACATGTGCGTTCTTGTGCACGTAGCCAGTGTCCTCATAGCACCTCAGCTGCTTTGGGAGGTGCTCGATATGCTCTTTGTGCACCGTTGACTCTGAAAAGCGCCACTTCAGTGGAGTAAGCCTAGCCTATCATTAGTGAGCATGGCATAGGCATGCTGTTTAACCATTAGCAAGGAGCTACAGCACCGGGTGCTGCCAAGAACAGCACTGCTGTGCCACGAGGACAGAGAGGAGGAGAAAGGCCTGTTGCTGTGCCTTGCCTTCTGTATGTGGCAGAGATGCAGTATGTGTGTGCGACATTTTACACTAATTTTGCTTTCGGGACGTTTCGTGACGCTTTCCGCACGAAAGTTGGTCAAACTATAATTCCTTTTTCTCCGTAACCATTCCCCCTCTCCCCATTCTGCCCATTTTCAAACCACAAACTCTACTCTGATTGACGGCCCGTTGGACCCCGGTCTCCTGCAGCAGCCGTCCGACTTGTTTCCCGGGGGTTGTGGGCGACATGGCGAATGCACACGAACGCACTTGTGACGCAGGCTGGCCAGGCGAACTGTTGAATCGGTGTCTCTGAATTACAGAGTACGGCTGATGGTGCGCTGCTGCAGCAAAACCACCTCATTAGGTCGTGGTGACTGCATTTAGCCGGCATTTCCCCCCCTCACACGTCCAGAGAGGCCGCATCAGACATGGCGATTAACTGCAGGGTAAACACGTCCATCTCTGAGGGCTCAGGTCCCCGCCATGCAACCCAGATGGCAACAGGGTTTACTGTAACAACCGACCAAGAAACACTGGAGGCCCCCCATAAGTAATACACCCCGCTTCCCAAGATTCATAACATTTGGTCACCACTGTGTGGCAAAAACTAAAAAGAATTTGAGTTCATTTGCAGTTTAGAATGATGTTGCTTCAAGTGTTTTAAGCTGCTGCCTCCAATAATGGAATTCTTCTTTTGTTGAACCAGAGAGGAATGTTGTTTTTGACCTATAACGACAATTACCCTGGAACGTGAACAAATAACAGGAACGCAGCTATGTAAACTTTTCAGGAGACATATTTCTCCAAAATAAGGAGAAGTAACTTTGAAACACAGCTCCCCATATCCATGAAGGTACATATTATTGTCTCTGGAAATGGGAGTGGAAGTGAATTGAGAGTTCTTGGAGTCCCCAATTTGAGATTGACTGTCCAGCAGAATACCACGGTAGAAAAGCGTGCAAGGACTGGATTAATTATTGCAATATCTGCAGCAAATCAAGGCTAATTTGCTGCACACTTCATTTGGTTTTACTAGCCCTTGTCTCTTGGGGTGTTGTAACTGAGTTTACCCTTGTCTGGTGATATGTTTTATCCATCTGTCGTCTGTGGTTTGATTTTCACTCGGGGCAATGTGAAGCCTCTGCCAAAGCTTCAGTGTTGTTGGGTGGAGAAGAGAATGAAAAAAGAAAGGGAAAGGCTGAGAGCACTTTTTATTTCATTTCTTATGTGTTTGTTGTATTGTTAAAGCTCTACCCTCAAAGCTGCTCTTAATTTTATAGCACATTTGTGTGCAGAATGCTTTTTTTAATGTATCTTGTGCTTCCGTGTGACACAATATATATTGCACTGTTTTTTTCCCAACCTCCTCACGACTACCTCTGAGCAGTGTGTGTGGGCGGTTTCGGAGAAAACATGTACTTGCGATGTCAAGGTCATGCACAGGTCACGGATGCTGCGAAGAGAGGAGACAGAGGTGTTGGGAAAGAGCTCTGCGCTGCAGGCTATCCGTCCTACGTCTGGAGCTGCAACCCAGCTTCACAGACAGCTGTAGACACCCTGTCTGGATGAACAGCTGGCCAGGATGTCTGGGAGAAAGGAGGGGGGGACCAAGACAGAGAAAAAAAGGAAAGGAAAAGATAGATGGACATAAAAAAGAGAAATGGCAAAATGGGACAGGAAAATGAGAGAAAGAAGAGGTAGACAGAGGTGACAAAAAGTAATAGACAAGGTCCAATACATCAGGAAGCTCCTGAGAGAGGCCTCCGTGTGGGAAAAGAGGGGTGGAGAGTCATAAATCTGGCTGGGCCTGGCTGTCCTGGCTGCCTGGTTCCACAGTGGGTTTGTTCAGGTGGCCCTCTCCATCAGCCTCCTCCTGCTGCTGCTGTTGCCTCCTGCTCAGCGTGCTAAAAAAGCACTGCCGAAAGAGAAATGTGTCAGAGGGTAGGAAAAGAAGCACTTCATGGTTTTATGGTTTCCTTGTCTCTGCAGGCACGCTCACAGACTGAGTGACACGGGCTAAGAAGCATGACCTGTGAGCAAAAGTTCGGAAGACAAAGAGAGTTATGGTCTTGAACTTTGTACTGTGAACTTTTTTTTTTTTTAATAACGTATTCTCTGAGAGAAACTTTGGTGTGCATACGCCCAGAAGAAATTATGCTTTGTACTTGTAGTCATGCATAGATGAAAACTATTGAATCTTATATTGCTATGCAGTAGGCTACAATCAGTTAATGGATTAATCTGATTCAAGATTCAAGACTTGATGCAGGAATAATAGCTTTAACAAAGTTGAAATGAAACAAAGTTTTTACTATAAAAGTGTAACAAACAGAAACTAAAAAACAGTTTGGAGTTCCACCCTTCTTACATAGGTTCTTACAGATTTTAGTAGAGATGTAAAGACAGGAATTTCCCAGCTCTAATTCCAAAAATACACAGACAAAGGCATACATACACATGCACATGGAGGAATATAATTGTCAATACCACATGCAAAAAAATACATACAAAACACAACAATGCACTAACATCTGTATTTTTGCACGGTTGCCGCTAACAGTATAATTACTGAAGTTATATTTTACAGTAAAACAGCTTCACCATTAGCGTGGTGAACCGCTATGTATTCAAAATATGTATCTGCAACATGAATACAAATGCGTGTTGGTACTGGCACATTGTTGTAACACATTGATAAGGTAATTCATGTTAATGTGAAAAGTACAAATATGAAACAATGTTATGATTTGGAGCAGGGTAATACACAGACATATCAAGCATATCTGCAAAAAGATTCTCAAGAAAATGAGTTGAAGAGAGGTTGGAGATGTAATGACTTTGTGTCTACATTGGGACTACTATTGCATTTGTTGGTACTTTTTCAGAATGTATATTTGTGAAGAGAAACCCACGGAATGATTTAGTCTACTCTGCAAATAGATTCTGCAACAGAAACCACGTTAGAGCTTCTTGATAAAAAATGTTCTATGTGGTTAAAATATTCCTGCTGCAACAACATCTACCTGTACAGGAGGGGATGCCAGGGATACCCACAGGAAGAGGCGAGGAAAGGGGGGGAAGGCTCCCAAACCAGTGTTGTGGGAATAAGTATGGAAACTAAGTAACTAACCTGACATAAAAAACTTGTAAGGTCAAGAATTTGTAAGAAAGATACCAGAGAGAGATAGATCTATTGAATGAAAAACCAAGTGTTTGACATTTGTCTGCATAAAACTAAACTGGAGAATGAAACCGGCTTGAATGTTCCCATAAAGAGTGACTGTCCAAAGTTCTCCAAATACTTCAGTTTGCCACAAACCCCAATTTGAACATCTTCAAACTGACTTTAGATGTTTGTGTTGGACAAGGAAATTTCCTAAGACTCCAAACTTACTAAACTTGTAGCGGGTGCTATTTACTGTGGAATTTTTGTCCAAAAAACAAAAACGTGTGACTTTGGGAATCATAATCCAATTTATTGTGATCCATTGCACTTCCATGACGCATATGGCCCGTTAATATAATATGTTGTTGAACTTTTACCAGCTAGTGTCAAACAAACCACCATTAAGCAAGAAAGTGAGTTCTCATGAAGCTGGAGGGTCTGCACAGTTCAAGTAGGGATTTTTTCAGCACACTGCACTGGAGCCAGAAAGTGGCCTCCTCATGGCTGAGGTCCAGAGACGCTGGCCTAGTGGGCAGACTGACAGTGGGACGATACAGAGAACAAGAGGCGAGGGGGGGGGAATGGGAGATGTAGAAAACAGACATACTACACAACTGGACTTTTTGTGGACCAGTTAGCACATACATGTGAAAAACACACTCGCGTCATTTTTCTTTTGCACAGACACACAGGTACACACAGGTACATACACACTCACACACAGAACATGAAGCACATATGAAACCATGCAACATAATGTGAGCAGAGCACATATTTTTCCACTTTGTCTCACGTGCTGGTGAGAAAGCGGGCGAGTGGACTGTGTAGACAGGGCCCATTTTTCTCTTTTCCTGTGGTCGGAGTGTGTGACTGGGGATTTATTTTCACAGATCTCTGGAGGGAGGTCACTGTTTTGCTGAATTTGAAACATCTGAAGTATCCGAGCCCCCCCCATCCCTGTTCCACATTAGAGAAATGGCCCATTCATTTGGACCTGTCAGAGTGCATAATGCTTCTCAGATCGTGTTGGCTTACTACTCCTCAAACTGGGTCAAACACTCCGGCCCTTGATCTCATTATGTAATTTACCTTTTTCTAAGATCTTCGTTGACAAAATGTGCCAGTGATTCACTCTAAGATTAGAAAAATGGCCTCCTACGAGATGAGTCCGTGTATGAATGTGGGAGAAGTTTCTTGTGTGGGGTGAACCTCGAGAGCAGATGAATAGTGAGCGGACAGTACTTTGGGCCAGGCTGACGCATGGTTGTCTGAGCTTCCTTTGCCTCTACAGGAAATGTTTTACTGGAACGGCTACTGAAAGATCTGGCTAGAAGCTGCACATTTCTGTCTCGGCAGAACAATGACCACAGCAGTGTTCTGGAGTTCAAAGTGAAACGTTACCCCTGCGACTATCCAATAAAACGGCAATCTCAAGAAATCCTCAACTCCAGAAAGCAGAGCATTGACAGTTGGTGATAATTTGCCATCTACAGTGACACCACTGCGTTGAGTTATAAACATTAACTGTTGATAGCCTCTTTTGTCTGTAAACGTCTTAATCTCAATGGCACTGCCTCGGAGCTCGTATTACATTCAGCGAGGTAAAATTGGTATTTTGTGACTTGAAAACGGGCCCAATTTGAAACAGACCTGCTCATTTTGAGTCTGGTCCACTTAAAGTAATTGAATTTGACTCTAGCATTTCTTTCTCCAGAGCTGGTTCGCTAGCTGCTACTTCATTCACTTCACATTCAAACTGAGAAGAAGCCTTCATCTGTTCGATTCCTTACTGCACCAATACTATCTGTTTCAGAGTCATGTGAAAAAACACTAGGGTGCAAACATAGTGCACACACACACACACACACACACACACACACACACACACACACACACACACACACACACACACACATGCACATTTGTCTCTAAAGAGACCAATAAACATTGAGGGCAGCTGCCCTTGAGAGAAAATGTACCAATTTAGAGAGGGCTAGTTCAGAACTAGGCCAGATATTTTCAGCCTCATGTGCACTTCCACTCTTCTGCCCACTAGTTTTTGTAGTGTAGTACTAGTGTACTTCTATGACCTCTAAAAGACATAGACAAATCCATAACTTCCTTTTAATGTGTCAAAGAGGATAATTGTTTTTTTTTTTCAGCCACACTAGTGGGAGGGCCCAAAAGCCATTTTGGCCCAGACTGAAACATCTGAACTACTGGATCCACTAGCTAACAGGTACAGACATTCATGTTTCCAGACAATGATTCCTCATAGTGGGTGCTCTAGCTCCACACCATCATGATGTTGCCATGAAATTTGACATAGGTATTTATGTTTTTCCACAGGATGAATTATAATGTGGTGGTTACCCTGGTAGGGCTGTCATCAAGTCAAAATTTAAACTTTCCAAATTCTTTGGTTTATGACTAATATACCTGTTAAAAATCAGCATATGAACATTGTCATTATGAGCATATTATCATGCATGAACATTTAGCCCATGGATGTATTATAAGAATCAGATAATAAACACCAAAATGTTGAGAATGAAACCTAAAAAGACAGCTCAGTAGTCTTTCTTTTTGGTCCATATTTTCATTCATTGTGGTTGATTGTTTCTTCTGAGGCGTGTGAGTACACACTCGATTGTCAGTTTGGTAGTTGTGTTGTATCCGTTGAGGTGAGAGTGAATTTATTGGTTCATTTAGTTTGGAGAGGTGACCTAATTCCAGCATTGCTCCACCCGATTTCAACCTGAAAAATCACAATAATAAGTGAGAGAATAAGGGAAAGCACCTGTGAGGGTGTGCACAGACATTAATACAGCTATTGTACACCTTCACAGAGCTGCCAGCTGGCTGCAGACTTTTGTTTTGTTATTTAACAAAAAGTGTTACAGAAGTTTTACAGAACCTGTATGACCTTTGAAATAAATTAAAAGTACCATGTTGAGAAAGAGTATAATTTGTTCTTGAACTGTTGTCATACAGACCAAGCCATCTTTAAATACACATCTCTTGCATTGACAACAACCCCATCATTTACCCAGAACAGAGTGGTGACAGAGTCCATTAGGTTAAGTTAACAGGGGTTTTGCTTCACTTGAAGTGGGGTAATTAACAGAAAACTAAGTGCATTGGCCCTTTTTATTGAGCCATGGCTAAGTGGAAACCCCTTTTACAGGAGTCAGTGGTTCATCCCCAGGCTTTTTGGGGGTTGGCCAGACAACACAAGGCTACTGACAATGATGAATGGAGGCTTTGCACGCATAGAGCCGCTCACATCCCATCTCCAGTAAAGAATACAATTGCTCACCTCCTCACTGCTTGCCTCCATAGAAAGGCACCTTGGGTGTGTCTAATGGCCATTAAGTCAAATGCTATTGGTAGGAGGAGGTCCGGTGGAGATGATGAAGTGGAAAGAGCTGGCTGGATGTGTGCAGGTGTGCATTTGACCTTTGCTGCCTCTCTAAAGCTCTGAACCTATAACCAGACTATGTGGGAACATGTGAGCCATGTGTGTGAGTCACCTATGTGTGTGTGCGTGTGTGTTCACCTCTGTCTACTCGTTTCTTGTGCTGACATGTGGTTTGTGTGTGTCTCTGTGTTTATGTACAAGTGCACCATGTGTGTGGATTTATGTTCAAATTCACAGCTGCTGATGGTGCCTTACTTCATGACATGCAGCCTTTTCACACACAGGGCCACTTGTTTTTCTCATTAACATAACATTACAGCACATGAAAGTCCTGCTTGTCGGCAGACATGTATGTTTTCTATTCCCCCCTATTTAACCATAGCAAGACAAAAGTCACGCATGCCCACGCCTAACATTCCCCCTCTTGCACCCCCATCTTCCCCGGCTAAATTAACTTTCCCAGTCAGGCTGCTTGTATGCGGGGACAGACCATTTCATCATGGTATGATCGTTGGGCTGGCGATCATGGGCTGGTGGTGAAAGACATATATCCAGGGTATGTGGAATAGGCGGCGTAAAGTAAATCGAGTAGTTCAGTGAAAGCTATGCAAGGTCGCTGTCATGATTTACCTGTCAGAGGCGCCTAACACAGGTGTCAAAGTTAAGGAGGAAGCCGTAGGGGAAACGGAGGACCAGCTGTGAGGGAGTTAGAAGAGGATGGCAGCAGACAGCTACCACATCAACCCTGCTCCATCAGTTACACCCAAGGCAGAAACAAAGGCAGTATAGATGGCTTCTTCTCACGAGAGGCAATACCAAACAGACTCATATATGAGAATGACCTCATGAGGGCACACGGGTGGTAGTCAAATTGAAGGGGCGGGGGGTGATAAGCCAAGGCATCAAGACCACAGAGGGGTGGACGATGAGGAGTTAATGTTGTAAGATAAAATAGTGACCATATGCTAAGTGAGCATTCAGACATTTGTTAGCTATGACCTATATTTGTTGATGCTGTGTAACTGATTAATTCCTTAACGGTGCTAGATTTGAAATTCAGACGATATGTAGTGCCTCCACCACCGGTGACAGTTCAAGCAATGGCAACAGTACTGATCGAGCTAACAGTGTTGGGAGGTACCGGAGGGTGAGTGCAATGCTCTGCAGCAACGCCGTCAATTAGTGTGCCATTATCAACCACCTAGCCAGTGGGGAAACACTCTCATGCACACAAAAAAGCAAACAATTTCCTGCATGAAAGGTAAAAGAGAGTGTAGGAATAACTCTCATCTCGTGGTGAAATTGTATTTTGCATTCAAATGAATAGTGCTTTCTCGCTAACTACTAAGCTATGACAACATCCAATACCACTTCACCAGTATTCTGTCAGGTGATGATTATCGATATTTCAAACTAACATGTGTGAGCATCTATAAGTAATTAATCCTCAAGCAAGATAGTGATTTAGGTTGCCATGTTTTTATTGGTTTATTTTTGGTAGCCTTCCATGACTATGTCGTAGCCTTTAGCATCAGCTAACAACTAGACACACAACAAACACAAACAAATGTTTTGAAGTGCTTATATTGCCCTACAATACTGACTGTAAAAGGCAAGAGGTCGTACCTTAAGAATCGGGATCAAATAGAATTGCAGGGTTGCCGTTAAGACGGTGACGTGACATCTGGCAGTGGCGTTACACTACATCTATTTTGACATGGTGGTAAACAGCGAGAATAGAGAAAATGTTTATAATTTTAGTCTAAAGTTACAGAAAGGTTATTTAAATTAGCATAAGAAAACCTCACTTTATAACCACTTACAATACCACTGGTGGTGGGTTCTGCCAGCCCTTTCTCCTGGCACAGTGCAAAAACTGTGTGGAGACAGGTCTGGCAATGTGGGACTATTGTGGGTCTGGCTCAAGGGTGCAGCCACCAAAGAGAATTCCCATCCCTAATTCTTCACAAACTCCACATTAAACTGCTTCAGCATCTGTTTTTTTCCCCAGACTTGCACAGCCTAAACAAGGAAGGCGACTTATATGGAAAAGGGATGAGATCAGTCTCTCCCTTTGTCGTCCCTTGGGTGTCACATTGTCACATGATCACACGGATCTTACTAGAAATGCTCATAGACCCGCGTTATACCCATCTGTTGCTCAGGGAGGCCTTGGGAAGACATCTGAAAGATGGCCACACGACAAAACACGCAGACCCAACCACAGGAGAATAAGGGTGAGGAGCTGGTACATTTGGAAGAGGATAAAACGTGCATTTAGAGGAAGGCAGTATATTAAAAATAAAGGAAGACAGGGGTCACATATGCTTATGGAAAGGGAAGAATTCTGCCCTGAAGATCACAAGCAGAGAAATAATTTATCACTGCTCCCTCTATCATTTCTTCTGGCAGAGACAGATGGCCTGGAGTCAGATTGGATCACTTCTGGCTGTCTTTGGGAGTTTTGCCTGCCGTGTGTTTTGAGTATATGCACATACAAACATTAATTTACACACACGCGCGCGCGCGCGCACACACACGCACACACACACACACACACACACACACACACACACACACACACACACACACACACACACACACACACACACACACACACACACAGCCAAATGAACATCTGCCTCCAATAATGAACTGACTTCATTTGAACACATGGTAATTGTAGTGCTAAAACTCAACACCATGAACTCATGCAAGGTAGTTAATCTTTCATCAAATTGATTAAAGGTTACAGTTAAATAAAGTTGTCAGAGGATAAAGGATTCAGAGACTCTTTGAGATGAGTGACAAACTGTTTCCAACATTGAAAACTTAGCTTAGAGCACTGTTTGACATGGACTGTCGTTCAGTAATGGTGGGACATTTTACACTTGGCCCACCTGCATTCACATCTTGCTCCCAAGTGAGTGCTGTTTTGCCAAATAAGTAATTTCAGCTTAAAGTTAGAAAGTCAAGCTTCAGTGAATTGTTCTGCTTCACGCTTGTAAAACGTGACTGTACTGCTCTGAGACATTTATGTTTGGTCATATTAGCTACATTGGCTCACCCATCCAACAAATCCAATGCTGAAAAATATTCCTTACCTTGGACACACAAGTGGAACTGTTCACATAATTTTGACTGCATTCAATTTAGGTATTCCAGTGTCAGGGCCCTCATATTGTGCATGTTATCTCTCGCTGGCATGGCTTATTGGCACAGCGAAATGGTATGCAGCCATCATTAATGTTATTAGTTGCACCTGTGCTTTTCCTGCAGTGACAAGTCAGAATGTTTGCCGTGGGGAAGATGTATGAATGACTATTGGTGCCTGAACTGTGGTCCATTGTTCAAAACTTGCTCCACTATTTACTACACAGTTGAGAAAGCTTGAAATATGTGGAGCCAGGAACAACTGGTATTGATCAGCAAATCTTGCAAACCCCTGCTGATATATTGGTAGTTATACAACAACAAAAAAGTCCCAGTAAAATATTAACAATAACCTTTAAATGCTAAACTACCACTGAGATAGTTGCCAATTAGAGTTTGCCCTCAAAGTTACCCTGCGTATTACAGAAAAAAAAATAAAAAATAAAAAACACTGCCTTCATCTATCTTTAATCCAGTGAGTGATCACAGCCGCCATCTCGTAAACACACACACACACTCATAAACATGCAAACACGACAGGGTCCAAACATTCACAAGGTCAGTTTCACCCGCATAATCATTGCTAAAGCATATAAACAAAGCAGGCTTGCTGCAGTCATGGGGCACTCTTACATAAGTTAAATTAAACCAGGGAGGACGATGATAATGATGATGGTGATGATGCCAAAGCACAAGAATGAGCTAATTGCTGATTTGTTGTCCAACACAAGTTGAAACCACAGTGCACCTGACACACGGCTTTGATGTTAATGAAATACTGCTGGGCAACTGGGTTCTTCCCCCTGCACAAGTGCACAGCGGCTCCTATCAAAAAGTGGAAACAGTAATTATTTTCAGGATGAAAGTGGGCACATGGATAGACCAACGTCTCACTCTCTCTCTCCATTTATCTAATCTATCCACACACACACACACACACACACACACACACATGCACCAACACAAATATATCTCCAGAATTTGCTGCAAAGATAGTCACGCCATGGATTTCTACAGCTCCTCCCTTCACAGGTGTCTCTCCTACTCGTCTTGTCTGTCAACACGCAGATGAATCACAGATTGGAGGAATCTGTTGGAGTTGAGCAGGATGTTTGGGAACGCTGGAAGGCCTTGTTTTAATCCCAGGTCCATCGAAGTATTTGGCTTTGGGTGCATTTCGGTGATAGATATGCCTACAAAGGATGCAACTGAAGCGGGAAGAGCGAGAATGAGTGGGAATGATGGGAAGGGGCGGAGACAGTGACTGGAAAAACACCACTGAAGGTGTTATAGATCTGTGGGGAGAAGATATCGGATATTTGGAGATGGGATTTGGAGATGGCTCATTTGAGAATCTCAAACACCTGCTTGCTCCAGCGGTCATCACGCGAGAGTGTGAGTTTTAAAAACAAAAGGGGGGTTAACTCACACATGTGGGCTGTGATTTGTTCATCCGCTCACGCTCCATCACATCATACACACTCTTGGGTAAACACACATCCCTCTGCGCATGCACACACACACACACACACACACACACACACACACACACACACACACACACACACACACACACACACAAATAACAGCAACAGAATATTCAAGAGTGGAAATCACTTTAAAAACCTGCTTCATCCACACCCACCCCCATGACACACACATTCATCAGCCAAATCAGCCAGTGTGTGAAAGATATGAGCTACCTCCGAGTGATGATGAATAGAGTGTGAAACCCTGAACTTTATAATTACCATGATCACACACCGGCTGTAATTCTCACTCGACACACTTAGCACTTCAGCTGGGTCTTGCTTGGCTCGCATAGACACGCTACACCAATAAATATACATTCCTGCTCCCCTCTCTGTAAAGATTAAAGGGCTGTTTCATGTGTTCACTACTCTGAAGCTGACTTGTCTGTGTCTGTTTTATTAGCATACAGTATGCTTATAAGTATAAGTCACACTTAAGAGTTGCCCGACAAAAGTTGTTCCCAGTTTGCACCCCAGAAGTAACATCTGCAGTTGGTCAACGGGGAGCACATGGATAGAAGTAAAAAAAAAATAGGTGAATTATAAAAAAATAAATGAAGAAAAAATCCACATTTCTGTATAGCAGTTGAGCAGATACATATTATTATTATTATTATTATTATTATTATTATAACCTTTATTTAACCAGGTTTGTCCCATTGAGATCCGAGATCTCTTTTTCAAGAGAGACCTGGCCAAGAATGGCAGCAAGTAAAGTTACAAACACATCGTCACATTAATCATAGACAAAAAAGAAACAAATAATTAGAATACAAATAACAATTGATTTTTCAAAATATTTTCGGCTAATATTGCAAACTTGACCAAGTTGACCTTAACACTGATTAATTACTTGAAAATGTTGTTTTGCATCACTCTGTGAAATAATATCGTATTTGACACACGCACACACACACACGCACACACATACACACGCACACACACACACACACACACACACACGCACGCACACACACACACACACACACACACACACGAACACGCACACACACACACACACACACACACACACACACACACACACACACACACACACACACACACACACACACACACACATTGTGTTCTTATCATAGACATCCCAGTGGCTTCCCGAAAACAAGTCAACATGCCATCACGCCTCGCTCCCTTCGCTACCCACAATCCTTATCTGCAAAGTAAATAGGGGCTCCCATCCTGTCTAAAGGGGGCTTGTCTCTCTCTCCACTGAGCTCTCCCTGCCAACCATCCTTAAAACGTGGTCAGAGGGAAGGAGAGGGAGGTTGAGAAAAGGCAATGCATCTTCCACAAGCCAAACAGAAAGTAACTATCAGGGATCACAAGCTCATTGATGGAAATGTTTCATGAGATTTTCCAGGACTTTTGGAATGTTTCTGAGTCCTGTAGGGATGAAGTCTCAGATACAGTAGGCCTAGACCTATATTCCAAAAATGTTTGGAACGTTTGAAGAAAAGATTGTGTCAGGTTTGTATTTTATTGTTAAGGGACTGAGGCAGCAAGGCAAAACACAAAGTTTCAGTTTGAGTTGCCAACTGAAGAAATGAACCGTAAACATTTGCATGCCTCTCATTTATTCACATTCTGAGAGGAGTTGCCAGAAAACAATTAAATGAATCTTTGGCAGAGGGCAGGAAGACTGTGTAGAGGACAGGATAAACACACACACACACAAACACACAGCCCCGGACAAAGAAAGAGAGAGATAGGAGATGTAAACATTGTTCATGAATAGAAAGCGTGCCACACGAGACTAGGACCACATAAACTGACCAACTGCTACAATGTTGGTGGGGACGGCATCACTGCTCGACTGGGAGAATTCAGTTGAATGAATGAAGGAGAAGAAGGATCGGTTTGGTGGTGCTGAACAGTGTGCGATTGTCTGTAAATAAGGGGTGGATGCTCACGGTGACGTCGTTTATGGACTACGGTTTCAAAGCCTTGAGTTCAGTGTTTCGGCCGTGGCCACCATAAAAGTCAATATGGGAGTAGTTGGTTACAATGCAGAAGTTGCTTTGCACAACCCCATATCCCACAACCATAAAGTTGTGTGAACACATAGATAGGTTACTATCATTAATTAACGCTGACAGATGCCTGTATTAGATGTGTTTGGATGGCCTATAAAGTCTGTTTTACGATGTGTTTATAATGCCATGCCTTTATGTAAAGTCACCACATCTTAGTGAGCTGGGACCATAAACAAAATAAACACCAATGCTGACTATTCAAAATGCAATATCCAACATCTAGGCCTATGTTACTTTACATGTAAAGCGCAATGCTGCAAACCAGTACCTCAAGAACTTTTATGTGTCCAAACAAAAAAGTTATTACTTGGTGCCATGGAAATAAGAAAAGGTAAAAATAGTCACGGTATAAATAAGACATTCCTGCCGTGTGACAGATTGCTGTTTGCCCATTTAGTGCATTTTTTGCTGTACTCCTGCGGCTGCTAGGAGAAATATTGGTGGGAGGCACGTTCCCAGAAAAAGGGCCTTTTTTTGTCTGTGTGCTGAAAAGGATAATTGCTCATCTGAGCTCACACAAGATGCCTGATGCCTCTCTCCCTTTCCAACGGCAACATAAACTTATTCTGCATTCTTGAGAGAAGAGTTATGTTGACCTCCTCTCCCTCTCCCGGACTGTTTGTGTGTGAAGGAAAGACTAAGTGTGTGGGTGCATGCATGGTGTGTATGTACACAATGTGTCTGCGCTCACATGGACTGCGTGTAAAGGTGTGGATGCTGATTTTTAAACTGAAGGGGGGTATAAGAGAGAGCTTTACTGGAGTGGGGTGAATTGTGTGGGAGAAGAGTTTGGTGGTGGTGGGGGAGCACTTCAGCAGCGTTTGAACGTTTGTGAGTCAGACTTTAGCAATGAGGGAGTAACAGAGGTCATGAATGAGAGTGCTTGTTTATGTGGGTCAGTGGGCTCCCTTTTAACCTCTTCAGCCTTTTCTGCCTTTTCACAGGAAGTAGCTGCTCCACCCATGGTTTTGCCTGACTGAAAGACAAATCATGTGTGCGGGGAAAGGAAGTCAAACACACCAATAGTGAGGCAAAACCCTTTGTAGTCTCTGTGACTCTCGGGCAAAAAAACGCTCTCCAATAATTGCTGTGTTTACGCTGGAGAATTCAGACTTGCCTTTCGTCACACGTGTTGCACAAAGCGTCTATCTCCATCCACAGAAGACAAGAGGTTAATTGTAGTGAGATCGTCTTTCTATAGCAAATCCCATAATGAAAATCTGCTCTCTGCAGGAGGGAAACTGGATCAGGAGTGGAACTCTAAACTGTCGCTGACATTGCACTGAGAGTCAAGTGTGGTGGAGGAAGCCTTGGCGCTTAGCATTGCATGCACACAAATTGCTTGTTCTGTTTATGCAGCTGCCTTATTCTGAAGGATTTTCCAGATAAAACAATCATTTCAGGATGTGAATTAGTTGAAGGAAAATACCACGTCTAAATACTGTATGTGCACCTGGTGGAACTCAATCAAAGTTCTGCAAGTGCTGATCCTTTGGGATAAATTTAAGATTGAATAGAAGGGCAGGTAATTGACTTGGCAGATTTGCAATGATGCAGACTGATTGCTTCATAATGAAAAGATAAAAGCTGAGATTTCACAACCAACACACTACTGTAACACATTTTACTGCTACTATTTTTTTCCCACTACAAACACTGCTACCATTTAAAATGCTTTAAAGAAGTTCCCATTAAAGGTTTAAATTAGAAAAACAACAACAACAACCACAAAGACCTTTTCTTCCTTTGTGTTTGTGGTAGTTAGCCATGTTGGTTTATTGGTTTTATAGTCGTCTCTGAGATTTCTGCCTAGATTCCAATAAATGAAGGTTAATTGAATTTCATCTTTGAAGCTAACACAGGGAACTTGAGGGATTTCTCAAGGGAAAGTCACAGTGGCAGCTGAGCTAACATTACTGCTGGCAAGCTAATCTGTGAGTGTGTTTATCATTTTCCCAACAGTGTTTGCAGGTTTGAGACAGTTCCTTTTTATGGGTTTTAGTATAGAAACAATATGGGCATATTAGCAGGAATTTTATGGTGATAATGCATTACTTAAAGGTTAAAGAGGTGAGCTGGTGATTCTATTTGCTTTCGGTTATATTACTTTTTCAGTCCAATGTGCTACCCTAACATTCATTTTGTTGCCTAAACCTAAATATTACATTGTTTCTTTGGTGCCAACATGTAATTTTAACACATTATGTGCCACCAATATGCAATGCATTGTTCAGCAGTGGGGTCATTTAACATATTTCTGTATTTCTCCCTGATGTTTAAGAGTCCAATGATTACTTTTGGTCTCCACCGACTCCTGAAACTCCGGTAAATATCTGTCTTTTTAGCTGCTGGATGCCTCACTATGTTCACCAGATGCTAACTTTTTCAGTCTGCCATTTGGTGCTGAGATGGCAGGGTAGGGAAGAGTGGTTTACCAAGAGCATTTTTACTGAAAACAGCTGCAGGAAATGAGGGCGAACCAGAACAGTATAGTCAGTTTAACCACAACAATCAGCTCAAAGATGCTAAAATGCTCTGTAGAGCTGAGGACAGCAGCAGAGCTGGGTGAGGATTGTCTTCACAAACAGTGATTGAGGCATTGTACATACAAAAAATATTGAATACTGGAAATTCACAGTTTTCAACAGCAACCCCTCTTCCCAGCAACAATGTTCATGTAACTGAATAGTTTAGACAACGCACTTAAAGTTTTCATGGGGAAGATTTCTTCAGTACAAACGAGGTCCAGTGACGACTGGAAGGTATGTGAATTATCCAGAGTAACCAGGACTCTTTTCCTGGAAAGATATAATGATTTCAAATTTCAAATATTTTGATTTGCTCAGAAGAGGCCCTGGTCTGATTTGTGTTGATCAAGCAAACTTTTCCAGCATTTGTGGGCTTTAGCTCTGTTCCATAGTTCAGATCACCTGACCCTGAAACTACACACTGCAGGGTCAACAGTTATTTTTCCTGGTCCAACATCAGCCTAAACAAACTTCTGGCGGCCTTTAGAGGAGCTTCACAGGGACTCATACCAAGTGATTCACCAGAGTTCAAACCACAGCAAGTCTGGAAGTGGGAAAGAACAATAATATCAAAAGACCCCCCCGCCCCTCATTCTGCCACACATGCGGTGAAGCGGACATGTGTCCTCCGTAAACTCACCAGGACGTCACTGTCGGAGGGTAGAATGTCTGGAATGTGCCCCTTGTGGTCAGTGAGCCTGAAGTGAGCCTGTCATTTGGTTGGTATTGCTTCCAGAGTCTGGCAACAAAGGCCTCCTGGTCCACCTCTCACCTTTTGCGGGGTTCTCTTTGGACCAGACCTGGAGGAATTTCTACCTCAGGAGTTATGATTTTGACCTACAGGTCAGCCAGTTGAGGACCACCCTCATCCAAACATATCAGCTCTCACATTGTCCAAGAGGTTCATATTTTGGTTTGTAACATCATATTAAGCATATTTTATGATAATACGGTGACATCAGCTGCAAGGAATGTCTGTCAGTTCCCTAATCTTTCCCACCCTACTCAGTGCATAGCTCACCACTATAGTGTGTCATTAGCGTATGAAAGATTTCTGTTATGAGAAGGTGGGCGGTGTGTGCGCCTCAGTTACCCTCTTTGATGTTGTCAGGTACTGAATGTCTCGGTGTAAAATGTTTCAGTGGTCAGAACAACAAGTCACGGCAGCTCCCTGCTAATCACAGAATAATTGTTTTGTAAGAGATGGCAGGAGTTGGAATCTGTACAGTGTCAGGTAAAAATGTGGAAAATACTTTGCAAAAAAAAACAAAAAACGATGGCATTGTTTTCTTTTTAGGCTCATGGTCTCAGCCTCTTTTTGACCTGGACTTTTTATATAAGGATCAAATGACTCCGTGCCATGTAAAAAGTGTTGCTTTTACAGTTTGGAGTTTGGACTGACTCTGCAGTTCCCCTCAGATCTACACAGCTTTTTTAGCCTTATTTAGCTTGTTGTTTTGGTTTTACAGCTCAAAAATGTCCCTGTTTTCAGGAATAGCAACAGCTGTTGTCAGCAAAAAAAAAAAGGCTCAGAAAACCTACTGCACACTTCCTACAGTGTGTATGGTTCTTCAGCCATTTTTAACCTTCTTGCTATCTGCTCTCCACCTACTCTCCATTTTTTTAAATCACCAGCCTCCTTCAATGGATCTTCCTCTCACTTCCGTCACTCTCTCCTCCTCTCTTGTCTCCATCATTCCTTCCACCTCCCTCACAAGCTTTTTTCTTTTTAATTTTACCTCAACCCACCACCCTTGCCCCCCCCCCCCCCCCCCCCTCCTTGCGTGCGACGAAAAGAAGTATACTCTTTCGTCAAGCCTGCACAAGTGGAGGGAGGAGGGGGTCTGAAGGGCTGCTGGGACGGATCCATTTTCAAAGGGCTATCTTTTCATTTGTTTTCCTTCAACATTTCACTGCTATTTAGGAGGAAGAAAAAAGAGGGGAGGGGAAAAAAGGAAAAAGGAAAACCATACTCACACACACACACACACACACACACACACTGAGAAATGGCCCAGATGGCCATCACTCATAAAGGGAATCTTTCAGGAAAGACTCACCAGCCTATCTACCATGTTAAGACAAGACACCCCCAGCCAACCCCCACCCCAACAAACCGCAGCTGCCAAAGGGAGATTTGTATCTCTGCCTGGGAGAAAAAGCGCACCGTTCCCATCCAAATGTCACCCTAAGTGAGCATCAAACAGGACTCACCTGAAGTCACAGAGCGCTTGCATTTATTTGAAATTTGACCGTTCCCGAAAGAACCTCCCTACCCCACGTCTTGGCAGGCAATACAGACCTTGATATCTGTCTAGGATGTTCCTCTTTTCTTAAATCACTCCAAGAAGTGTGTTTTCACCCCCCCCTCTGAGGCTGTTTTTAATCCCCTCATCACGAGAAGAACCACAAAAACCTCCTCATAGTTGTCTCCATTCCCACAAGCATACTTGGGACAAAAACACATTTTCATTTATCTGGTGGAATCTCTTGTCAGTGACATACTATTGTAAATGTGCACGATGAGGGAGGGATGGGAAAGAAGAACCAAAGGTGGAAGGATGAGAAGGGAACGGTTGAGGGTCCCTGCTCTGAGAGTGATTACCTCAGTGGTTAGCACTTCATTACCTTGTGTCTCACGTTGTTTTATGTGCATGTCTGTGTCTTAGGTGGGCTGTAATGGGATAGTGAATGTCAGGTCCCGTATAGTCCTGGGAAGTTTTTTTTCCCCCTTTTAAAAAGAGACAACGGTAGATGGACCACCCTGACAGGGATTAATGTTGACTAGGGTTTTACTACCAAGTTATCCGAAGAGGTCAGATAAAACCTTTTTTAAAAAATTTTTTTAAAACCTTCTTGGTGATATGTGTTGCACTAAGCAGATTATCGTAATGGACAGAGTGTACTTTTCCAAACAAGCTGCTGAAACATGAGACTGGGCGAATTTGATTACTCTCTAACCGGATAAACTGACGGGATGTGGGGGGAAACATCCTAATTTTGTAATGATGAGTTGAAATCTCATTTAACGTCAGAATTTCTACAATAAATGTGTGTCTTGTCTTACGTCGGTAGGGCTTCTGGACACAGTGCTGCATTTGGGTTACTTGTCTGGACCACATTTATTGACATGCAAATGTGCATACTGTGCATGACTTTTTGCTTTGAACAGCCAAAATCATTCATCTCATACTTTGAGTCTCATCAAGCCCCCCTCCGTGTGAAACAGCTGTGTCTGGAGAGCAGTGGATCAAGAGGAAGCAGGACAAGGAGTCCACACCCGTGCTTATATCAATCACTGCAATGTCAGTTTGAGGCTGGCCAGTCAGTTGGCATTGATGATAAGGCCATGTGAAGGGACGTTGTTAATGGGTGGCGGCGTGAGAGAGTGTGATAATGATGCTGCAACATCACTGCACACTGAGCAGAGGCAACATAGTATTTATTGTTTCAACAAATCTACAAGGCCAGTAGAATAACTGCAAGATGGAATTTTCAAATTCATATATTTACAGGATGAAACAAATGTGCTTTCTTTTTAAAAAAAAAATCTTGCTGGTGATGTGGCTGTAGGACAAAACTGGAGGGGGAATTTCCCTGGCGCTATTTAAATTCACATGAAAAATGGACAGGCGAGAAAGACCGAGAGGAAAATAGCTATGAATGGAAAGAGAGTGGAAAAGCAGAGGGAGGGGGAAAAGGAAAAGAAACTTTAATCACAGAAACACTGACCCATAAAAAAGGAGAAGCAGACACAAGTGGAAACCAGAGGAATGTTATCCAGCTGGGGGATACATCCATCCATCCAGCTCTTTCTGCTGTATTTCTACTTAAAGCTATGGGTGAATTGGATTGGGGTGGGGGGTTGGTAAAAGAAACAAAAGCCAAATTGAAGGATGAGCTAAAACCAGCGGTGCTAAAACACTGCGGCCATGGGATTGGGTCCTGGAGCAGCCAGGCCGCACATCTCTGAGCTTTAGCCAAGTACGACATTGCTTCCCAGCTATTCCCCGGGCCTTTCACACTCCAGAAAGAGACAGCTCTCATACAGAGGGCTGAAGGCTGTTTAATTACCTTACTAGTCAGTTAGCTGGATGGCTCGGCCGCATCGTCTGACGGGCTTCCTCCCAGTCTCCAGTCTTCTCCATGTCCTAGACTCGGCCCCACCATACTGGAGCTAAAACCCACATCCCCTTACAGGGAAGGGCCAAGGCCAATTAGCTGCATCCATGCTCACACTGCTGACTGCACACTTTTCAAACTCGCCTGTGTTCATCCTAATGCTAACAAGAACAAGATGTTTTGTGATGGGATTTCTTATCAGTAGCCGGAGTATCGGCGAGTTCAGCGATTTACAATGAAAGGGTTACATGCCAGAGAAGCATTTCCTCCTCTTGGCTTCTGAAGAGGCAAAGGGTACACGAATACGTGTTTTAAAAGACTTGGCCGTCTCCCATCGTGTTATTTTTACACCCTCCTGCTCATGCCATCATAACTTGGCCTGGGGGAAACCACTCCCTCACCGGATGAACTCTCATTGCCATTTGGAAGGGCAGGGTTTATCTCATTAAATATGATGGAAACGTATGTAAAATATACCCTGTGGATTCACAATCTGGCCTGGGGGAATGCATCTGTAGAGCTATGATTTACTAGAATGAGTATTGTCTTAAATAGCTCTGTCGTCTCTGAATGTTTTGATGATGGATAAAGAAATGTGAGCGTCCCTGCCGAATGCATCCCTCCCATTGCTTAGCAGTTGAGGCGTGCCTATATGTACCTTGTATTTGCATTGTAGTGCATCGCCTCTGCTTGGGTAATCTTGTGGAATGAATGGGCCTGCACCGGTCCATTGATGTTATTGAGTGGCATGCTGCAGTATGTCTCTTGACAAGGCCCAGCTCAAGCGGATCTCTACAATCATGAGCAACAGGTCGGCTTGGACGGCGTTCCCTCACTGCAAACAATTTTGCTTTGAAACCCCTAAAGCCTGATCCAAGACAGGAAAAACTTCCCATTAGTGCTGCTTATTTTCTTTTCATGGACCACACACACAAGCGTGCGCACACACACACACACACACACACACACACACACACACACACACACACACACACCAATACATGTAAGCATTCATTCATTTCCTGGAGACTTAACCAAACTTTAACCATTACCATGACATGCCGAACGCCAACCCTAATGCTTGCCTTGATTAAATCGTTAGACATTTGGCTATGTATTTGCTTTCTGGTGAGCTCTAAGGAAGAAGGTCGATAACATTCTCATGTCTTTCAGGAAAACACAAGGCTTTAACCAGCCGCCAGTTAGCTTAGCTTAGCATAAAGACAGGAAACAGTTGTAAAAAAGCTGGCCTTCCTCAGTCCAAATATAAATAAATGCACCTACCACCTCTTATGCTTCCTCGTTGTTGCCTATATCATTTGTTAATATGGACACATTTAATGAAAATGCTTTTTCTTAAATGTAACATATGGGTATGGGAGTGGTATAGAGATTCTCATTAGTATTAACCCTGAATGTTAATGGTTTATCTTGTAAGAACCCCATAAAATCACAGTTTTAACACATTTTTGTCCTCACTATGAACTGTAGTAAGCACAAAAGCACACATAGAGACAGAGACAATAGTCTATTATAGAAAAATAGAAAGTTCTCTCCCCTTGCTCCATTTCTGTGTTTCTGCTGGAGGGAGGGCGAGCTACAGCTACAGCTACAGCTACAGCTACAGCGGGCTTAACGTTGTAATCAGAGCCCCGAGCCGTCCACCCTGCGCTGGGACTCTGGAGTGGTTTGAGAGTGGGCCAGACATTCCAGAAGAGATCGCCGCCCAGACACCCCACAGCAGCTAGTCAGCAACAAATTCCAGAATAGCAGCACTGCCGCTAAAAATAGTCATCTGGACAGGAGAGGGATGGAGAGCTTGGTGTGTGGAGGGGGGATGGAGGATGGATGATAGAGGAGTGGAAGCTGAGCAGGAAAGGAGGGTGGTTTATTCCATTCCATATCCAGTCACAATATTATCACAGCGGCGCAGAGGAAAAGGAGTCCTGCAGGCTTGTGAGTTAGGGAACCTGTGCGAGTGCTTCCTGAGAGCGCAAGAAGGAACGAAAGAGGACTAACACAAATGTGCACATGCGAGTGTGTCCATGCATGTGCAAAAGCAGGGAAACTGTCCTCGCAGGCTGCTTTTTCGAAAACAATGTGTCAGCTAAGCAAGGGAACACATGCTCCACTGTACGCAGGACTTTCTTCAGGCCCGGCCCTCTGTTTATTTTTCCTGCAGTGAACGGGCAGCTCGGTTTACAACAGCCACCCTAAACCTCCACTGTGGAACATCCTGCCTGCAACAGCAGCCAGATGCGCCAAGGCAGCACTGACCTCGCCAAATCCTCCGTCAGCTTTTTGCTCAATTTGCAGAGTATCCTTCTACTTTCCTCACATGAAGCCGCTTTTTTTTTTCAGGAGACAAAAGGAGTTGTAAACTGATTTGAAGCGCATGTACATTTTTCAGTTTTTATGTCCCAAATCCCTCTGCGTGTGACGGCTTTTTATCCGATTCAGCTCGAGGGGGCTGCGAAAAGAGAGGCCTCTTTCAAGTCTGCGCTTCATGCTCACAGTAAAGAATAGCTTATATCCTCCAACATTATGCAGACCTCCGTATCTGGAAGGCATATAGTCGGGGTCACGCTAAAGGACCAGAATGGGTATTTGGGGAGGGGGGTTCAGTTTTAAGGCAGTTTGGATGTGTAGTAGGGTATGCAGTCTCCGGGGGCAAACAGGCTCACCTTCTGCATAATGGAGGGAGGAGGGTGAAGGAGGGAATAGTTCAGAGGGTCTAGCAGCTGGACTTTATTTAAGGGTCAAAAAGTGAACTGGAAATTATTCTAGAGACATAAGAAAATCTCTTTGAAACTCAGATCATATCAGTATCAGGGGTGCAGCTGTCGAAATCTCAAAATCCCTTTTTAGTTTTTTTTTCTCCACAACACTGTCTGTATCGGCCTTTGACTATGACTGACAAAGACTTACCGTACGTGTTTAAATTGTCGCATAATTGCTTTATTATCTCGTTGTGGTATTACAACTTTGTTCTTGCTCGCATCTGACTTAGACAACTGGAATTTGCATTAAAACAAAAAGAGAGCTGTGCTCGTTCCAAGGACAATTATCTTGCTTTTGAGAGAAAACGTACCAAAATAACTAAAGATTTTAGATGATGATTGATGTAATTTTCTGTAGTTCGCTGACAGTATGACAAAAATTAAATATTGATGTAGGAGGGATTTATAAATAGAAAGCTTAAAGGATACTTTTATAGCTCAGGCTAGCTTACAAAGGCCAATTTCAGAATTGGGATAACAGTTTCAATATGTGTTTGATGAAACCTAAATCCTGCTCTGCTCCATATACTGTAGAAGTATTTGATGTTGTCTTCTTCCAAGGCCTGCAGCTTGTGTCTGGCCAGCACGAGCTGGGGGTGCTGTCCTACTCATCAGGACAAAAGCCCCGAAAGACTGCAGAGCTTCCAGCCACCCACTAACCCCCCCTTGTAAAAATGTGGATTAAATTAACCCAGCAGCAGCAATGTTCTCCCTCAACAATCAATTGACTCTCCAAGTCCTAAAAACAGACACTCGTTTCTTCCTAGTGCCAGACATGAACTGTGTTCTTTGCTCCATGTTGACTGCTGCTGTTTGTTTGACTCTGTCAGTTTTCTAATGACAAAAAAATTGCTTTTCTCCAGAGACTGTCAAAGTCTAAGTTTTTAGTAATTACCTGCAGGTGTGCTGGGTCCAAAAATACAGCACTATTCATTGACGATGTAATATCAACACTTTTGTCACATAACTGCCCCGAGGATTTGTTTTCTATTTGCTCTATTTCCAGCCTATTCCAGGTGAGCTTCTACTTACCTGTTGTTTCTGGCAACGTGTCATCTCATTAAGGTGCAAAGTTGTCCGTTATGTGACTGGCAGCACATTCTTGATTGAGATTAGCCAGTATGGCAATTTCTCTTATTGGGATTGGCGTCAATCAGCCATTCAGAGTGTATTCAACTAAGTATTCCTAACTGAGGCCAAACAGTATGTTTAAGAGGATCCAGTAGCGAACACTAACTTTGTCTTCTTTAAACTTAAAAGTTAGCTCTAACAAGTTTGTAGTTTTGTCCTTTAGCCTACATGGTCCTTATACATTAGTTTGCACACTTTCTGTAACACATACAGCTTGCTGTCCCCTATGAACTCTTCTGTCCTAGATCAACCATTGACTTGCATGCTAAACCCAAATTTGGCCCATTTGTTGTTATTGCATGGCGTCGCACTCAAAAGTCACTTCCTCAATAAACAGAGCAACAAACTTCAGACAGCCAGTTCTCCAGACCAGTGGAAGAGCATAAACCATAAACATAAACCAATGTGGCTTACACCAATGTGAATGCCCACTAATGAGCTTGACAGGGTTGTGTGTGAGGAATGAAACAAAAGTGTCTCTATCAACATTTATTACGAAATATGATCCGTTAGGAACATCATGAGCATACAAATCGACAGTGGCAGAATGGATGCTTTATAAACTCTCTGGATGTTACTTGTTCGGACTGATAAAACTGGTGCTCTGCGAGGGATAAGACTGCAGAACATTTACAGCTACCTTTCAAGCCTACAAGGAGTGACTTTTAAACGCTTGAAAAGACATTTTGGGTGGAGTAGCACTTTAAAATCCATCAAGTTAATTTAAGGCTGAGGCTGTGTGGAAACATTGGCTGCTTTTCCGTCCCAAAAAGTGGCACATTCTTGTTGGTAGCTCTGCTTTGCTTTTAAGCAGGCCATGAGGTTTCAACAAATTCTTTCAAACTGAGTCAAACTGTTCCATATTCTTTTAGTGTGGCATTTTGACCCCGACTTTTTTTTAAGCCTCATCTATTCATTATGTTGGAGTTAAGGATTCAAATAGAACACCTTTGTTGCGTGAATCACTACTGCTGACCTCCTTCACACATTCATGTAGGTTTTTGGGTCACACATTCAAAGAAATGAGGACATTTCTCCAATAATAGTGTGTTTTACTCTTGATGATGGGTGACGTATTTGTAGTTGTTCCAGCCTAACCTCCGGGAATATTTGTTTATCCGATTTCACCACTGGGTCATCTAGAAATAGCTTTTTTTAAGTGGCCCTTGGAAGTCAAGCTTGAACTCGGGAGACTTTATCGGAAATAGATCAAAGGAACACCAGTGGCAAGCTTGGCCTATTTTGTGAATTAGATGAAGGGTGTTTTACAATGTGAATGTCATACATTTCAGTATTAATCACCCCTGACACTCATTTATACTTTTATTCGTTATCATTTTCCTTGTCTACTTCAAGGGAATGTCTGATGTACACCTTTGACTGGTACTTTCTTTACTCAAATGACAACACAGCAGAAAAACAAACTTTCAAGATCCATTTATTTGAGTTGATACAGTACTACAGAGGCATTGTGTGGAGTAGAAATACATCCGGGTGGATGAATTAAGACGTTTTACATGATTTGAGGAACTGTTATTGGTTTGTTACACTTAAAAATAAATGCTTGACCGCTGCCTTCACAATGAGATGATACCGCTCTATGTCGAACATACGATTATATTTCTGTGTGCAGTATGCCCTGAACACAACACAGTCTAAAGCAGGCCAAAGCATGAACAGGGAGTATTTTGACAACAAATTAAATGGCTTGATCACCAATAAATACAAGTATAAAAACACATTGATAGTAATTTTCATTATCAAAAAAAAAAAAAAAAAAGTTCATAAAAGATACCAAAGGCACGCAACGTTTTCCACCTTGGCAGTCCAGGATCACCAACAGACAAAAAAAAAAAAAAAAACACAAACAACTGTGGCAATAGCCATCAATAGTAATGAGCTGTAACGAAAATAATACTTAAATAACATAATAATACTAATTTATTATTATTGTCATAACAATATCCAGTCAAGTTTTCCTATGATTAGACTTTCTGCTAACTAACAGATATGCACCATGTATTTCCAGTTTGGCAGAGATAAAGTTCCATCATCAGATTCTTTCCATTGCTTTATTTCCTTTTTCTCTTGATGTTGTTCCAGCATCCCCTGCTTTGGTAGAGGTGTAAAAGCAATTTTCTTAGTGTCGGCTATTAATACATTAGTACATATTCATGTATTTTGGCCCTATTCCAATTAAATTGGTTGTTTTTTTGCCATTTGGTGGTTGATAATGGGCTTCTCTCACCCACAAGTGTCGCAAAACAGGCGGAAACTGAGACTACACCAATTTCCGATCAGATTTGTCCATTTCTGGAGAGGAATTCTAATACTTCCAGGAAGGAAATATGTTCTGCCATAACATAAAGCAATATAAAGTTTCTTATATTTTGGAAAATCAAAAACAGAAGCATAATAAAACAAAAATACTAACATAGTATAATTTTCTCACTGTAAATCCAGTTGACAATAAAATGCAATACAAAAAAGGCAATAAAATGCAATATAATATGCAACGGGTCTTTCATTTGAATCGACACCCAGGACCTTTGCTTCACACCAGAGGACCACTGAAAACATTCAACATGTGATCTATTTCCTCAGAGTCGTCTACTGCGTGGTTTTCCATTCACATCATCTGATATTTTGGATGATCTCAGACACCATTCTCCCACTTTTCTGCTGCTGTGGAAAAGTGTAACACACTTTCTAAGGCCATGCAGGACACACACTGACTGACCCTCAACACAAGCTGTATCAACAGCCTCCAGCATCTCGAATAAAAACTCAAAAAAGAAAACGAAAACAAACGTGAGGTAAAGCCAATGTAGGGGATGATTTCATTCACCAATGGGGATTCCCAAGTCAAAGGAAAATCCAGAGGTCCCTGACCTATCATTCCCCTGAATCATGTCAAAACGTCATCACATCTCTTTGGTATAAAAAAAAAACTTTCCAACTACTCTTTCTACTCACTTTCTTTACTTTCACTATTCTACATTACAATTCCTTCCAAAAATAAGTCGAACTCCCTGACCTTTCCTTTGTGTTACAGGAAAGGTCCTCTCTTCTCTCAGCACCTTTCCAAGAATCACTCTTTCACACTCTTTTCTTCTTCCTCTAGCTATAAATCTCTACACACTGCCTCTCTCCTACGCTCAAATAAAAAAAAAAGGCTTATTGTGCTTGGTTGACACGCTGGACTAGTATAAACAGCTGGAGGGCTGAGCACGGACCGCAGATCCCACCTGTGCTGAGTCGGGCCGGGGCTGATAGAGATCTCTAGCACCAACACGTCTCCAGCCTTTGTCTGAGGAATTTGCTATGTCATCAGCAGGCTAAACAAACCACCTTACTTAGCTCTTTTGAAGAGCTGTGGGTGAAATATTAACACGTTTGACAATGTTAACCACCTTATGTGTCTTTGGTAAAAGAAAAAAGAAATGAACTGAAAAAACCCTCAACAGCCTGTTTTATCAGGTAGTCCCGAAAATGTGATACAACCAAGGTTTAGAGAGCCAGGCACATTCCAGGACCGTGAGATGGTGTCTGCACCATCTCCCTTCACTAAATGCCCCGCTAGGTGAGTCCCTCCAGACCTCTGGTGCTGCCAGCAAATCTGTGCTCAACCAAACCACCTAAACTGCTGACAAACCAAACTATGGGCTTAAACACTGACAATGAACACACAGAGGAGGTCTTTCTAAGGCGGCCTGTAGATCCTGGCATATCTGTGTATGGTTCTACTTGTGGGAGGGTGGGGGGGATGAGAGTGTTTGATCTCGACTGTCTGAGATTGACCTTTGAACAACCAAAACAAGTAAAGCTAGTCATCTGTGCGCTGAAGGCCCTGGGTCTTTCCACATTCACAAACATTGAACAAAACACAACTGGTGACAGTTTGGCCTGGCTTTTCCCTCCACTTTAAGGAAATGACATACATAATTTTTGTATTATTATTATGAATCAAAAAGGCACTTCCTACATATTCCCTAGTATCATACACATATATAGGACATACGCTTTGATGAAGGTATATTTGCCTGCGTGTTTTACAAGCGCAGACAGTTATAAATGCTGAGTATATATATGTTTCCCATCACTGAGTAACATAATTATATATGTCAGATCCACACAAAGAGATGGAGACAAGGAGCATTGGACTCTACCAGTAACAGCCAGCGCCCACCAGTTTTGCACTTAAAAACTAAAAGCTACGAAAATATTAATAAATAATCAGCAATGTCAGTTATTTTTGGAACAAGACCCTGGTTTGTTTCTTTTTTTTCTTCTTTTTTTTCTCCTTAAGGAAGTAATGATCACAAAAGCCTGTGCTCTGTGTGAGTTTTAAGGTGCTTTTGTAAACTCAAACTCAAAAAAATGGTGCGGCGCACAAGGAGAGCGAACCAGTTTCTGGTTGCTGCGTTTGTGATTCTAACTTGCCTTCTTGCTGAATATGTAAACATGTTGAACACAGCAAAAGTCTATGGGCGGGCCAAGAAAGCAGACTGGGTGGCATTCTCTCGTGCCAGCTCCTCTCTGTTGTTCACAAAACCCTAACTTAAATTTCCCTCTGGCCAGAGAAGTGCACCTTAGTGAGTATATGTGTGTGTCCGTGTGTGTGTGTGTGTGTGTGTGTGTGTGTATGTGCCAAGACATATCATTTCCATCAAGATTTCAGCACCATTTAGAAAACCGCTGCTTCCCAAAAAGGTGTATCCCAGTAACGCACTGGTCGTTAATGCCACCTATAAACATCATGTACACACACATGATCCCACACACACATGCACACAGTCACGTTCGATTCCCTCTGCGTCTTCTCTCTCCGCCACCCAGCTGTTAGGTGAGGTTGCTGCTGATGTCCAGGGCTTGCTGGTACACCTGAGTCATGTCCTCCAGGTCCCCCAGCAAGGAGAAGCTGCCATTGTCCCCCGGGGAGCCTTTCGTTCTGGGGCCACGGCTGAACTTGGGTCCCTGGAGCGGCGGGGCTGCCTGGAACCCTTTGAAGTTGGCGAGCTGCAGCAGGTTTTCAGCCGAGGCGCACGCCCTGATGTTTGGGCGGAGGTGGGGGGTGGAGGAGTGCCACTCGGCCCCGCTGAGGGAGCTGGGCGACAGGGACAGGGAGCTTTCCTCCCCGACTATGCTGGAGGGCCGACTCTGACTGCGGGACAGACCCGAGTCGGTTGAGGGAGGAGGCTCACTAAGGGCTCCGGCCACTGCTGCCGCTGAGGGAGGCCCGCTGTAGGTGGAGTACTTGCCGTTTCGCTTCAAGATGCCCTTTCTCCCCATCGCTCTCCTAGGCGGGGAAGTGGCTAGCAGAGACATGCTAGCACCCCCTAAAAGCTCTGAGGACTCGCTGCGCTCTGGTGAGGAGTAGTACCCTGATTCCCGTTGTTGGTTATTCTTTAAGATGCCTTTCCTGGGCAGAGAGGGCACCATCTTAGCTGGCGAGCCTCCACCCAGACTCAGCTCCTCCTCCTCGTCTTGATCTGGGCTTGGGGCTTCCTCTCCCCCTTCGGCTTGTTGAGGCAGACCTGCCTGGCCAAACTCCCCCTCTTCCAGGCTGGCAGCCCGCTGCTCCTCAGTAACCCTGGTCTTCAAGATCCCCTTGGGTCTCTTCAGACCTGGCTTGTCCTCTTCTCCACAGTGGGCTTGTCCCGCCTCGACATTTTCCTTCTTGGACTTCTTGGGCCTCTGGCGCAGCAGCTGGGGCATGGCTGCAGCTTTGGCTCCAGAACCACGTGGCTCAGTGCGGTTCTGCCAGTCGATGAAGCGGGCCAGCATGGGCGAGCCCCCGTGATCATGTTGGGTCTCGCAGTCGCACACACTGTTCTTCCAGCCCCAGTTCACCCACCAGTGGTTGGCTATGTCCTCCACTGTGGCCCGGCGCTCAGGGTTTACCATCAGCATCCAGCGGATCAGTCCACGGGCATCTAGCAGGGAACACAACAAGAAGCTGTGTAAGCATGTGTGTCATTTTTCCATGGTTTGTGTAAACCACAACAATGCATCCTCAATTAAATCACACAACAACACATGGAAGTGAGAAAATTCACACCATTTGAGTGTCTCTAGTTTAGTCACATTCCCAACTCAATACTGTCTAGACAAAAAAAAGCATCATATGTAATGGATTTAGCAGATCCTCCTGTATGGTTATATAGAGAGCACACTGATGCATATTCCAGTCAACAGTTAATGGACTTTCGAGTATTTTCTGGAATTTACATAATGAAGTGAGTGCTGTACGATTTATCGACAGAAAAACAGGGGTCAGTGGTTTCATATTCTGACAAATAGTGTACCTCACTGACTGTATCTGCAGTCCAGCTGAACTGGATTTTTGCCAAGTATAGTTGAAGTTATCATTACAGAAAAGGAAACCGGGATCTAATGTGTGTTCAGAACATGACATAAAGCGGAAGAAAAACGAAAAGGGGTTCCAGCAGTACCTGAGGATTGAGTAGGCTCTTTGTACTCGCCGTTGCTAATCTGGCGAATGAGGTTCTTGTGGTCGCCACCATCAAATGGCATGGTCCCGTAGACCAAGGTATACAGCAGCACCCCCAGAGCCCAGCTGTCCACCTGGCGAAAACACAAAAACATGGTTATAAACTTCATTCAGTCATAAGCAGTACACACCCTGCCTGTGAAATACCAAATGGATAAACTGTTCGCAGTCGGCCAATAAAATAAAGTTTTGAGGTGTGTTTGATGTTGAGAATGCATTCTCTCCAGTCTTGTTTCAATTAGTGTTTCGTGGCATTAAAATGAATGTTGTGGAATGAGCTCAGCTCAGCTCAAAATCAGAGCAGACCTTTGAGTTGTACTCCGACAGTTTACGTCGACATTAATAAGCGGCGACATTTTCACATAAACATCTCACAAAAGACCTCTCTGTTAAAGAGCGGGTGATGCCGCGGTGCTTCTCCAGTGTATCTTTCATATCATATAATGACTAATGCCAGCTTTCTGGTGGGAAATGGCTTGTTTTCCACACATATCCTCTCCTCCATTCCCCCATCGCTCTCTCCTGCCCCGTCAAGCAAAAGCAAGCACTTTCTGATCACCAAACCTAATGCAATGTGGCTTTCTGAGGAAGAGGTTACATAAGACTTTGCGTCTGGGGCATGAGGAGGTGCAGAGCCACGTGGGAAGTGGTGGGAGTGGGAGGGGGTAATGAGTCCAGCAGAGATGGCAGAGTCGTGATATCCTGGCCCCTGATGACTCGCCAGAGACATGCTGCCATTCAGACATCAGCAGGTGACCTGTCTCAGTGTGTGTGTGTGTGTGTGTGACAAAGAGGGAAATGGGATGTGTGAGTTGTGACTGTGGTTAGGGGAGGATGAGACGTCCTGAGGAATGTGCTTCTGATGTTGGTAGCTGGAGCTTTGAGACATAGTATAGGAAGAGGAAATCAGATAGGGCCGGTTAAAGAGTGAGTGTACTTCCTCTAAGGATCTGGACCCACATCAAGAATGTTTCTCTCTCCCGTTGCCATTGGTTCGTTTCCGAGGGCGAGACGGGGCACAAACTATTGTTGTGTTCTATTTTCGTTGCCTGTGTTTGCTGTAATTTGTGGCCTCACCCCAACCGGGGTTCTGTAATTTTGATTGCAATCGGACTGCTGTAGTTTTTAGCACTCTGGAGTAAATTATAGTGAATTACGCTAAATTGAATGGTTGGACTTGAATATCTAAAAATGAAGTTTTTTTTCCCCCGTCTTTCACTTTGTTTTATGTAACTGATGCAATTTCAGAGGCGACGCCCTTCGGAATGAGTCTGGAATTGCCAGATAAGTGGCTTCGGGGAGACATTTTCACTCTTTCTTTCACCAAAACTATTTGACTTTGACCATGAGCGTCTCTTTGAGGCTGTGGAAGCTCATTCCAATCCCATTAAGATGAAGAGAAAGTGAGGAAAAACTATTCTCCAGTTCCTCACTTCAAAGCACCCAGACCTTGTGGGGAAGGGGAGGACAGGGAAGGGATGCAGACAGTATCTGAGTTGACCTACTGTGGAGTTGCAAGAGAGACCTCCCTTTGACTGGAGACTAACAGTAATCCTATCAAAGAAGCAGAAAGTAAAGCCTATCCACCTCTTTGTGTATGGCCTATGTGACGATGGTAATCACTCGTGTGATAATAATGATGAGTGCTTTATAAGGTGAGCAATCTGGGAGGTTCATACCAAATTTAACAGCTAGGGAGGACAATGATGATGACGGGTACACTGAAGGAAAACCATGGAAATGAACTTCACATACAGACAGCCGGGCGTTTTTTTTGTCATTGTTACTGTTTGGTTCACTGGGCCTCACCTCTGGGCCACGGTAAGGTCTCCCATTGACGATCTCTGGTGAAGCGTAGAGCGGGCTACCACAGAAGGTTTGCAGCAGCTTGTCCTTGTGGTAGAGGTTGGACAGCCCAAAATCAGCAATCTGTGGAAACAGGGGCACGTGTGAATTTTACACTAGGTTTTTAACCCCTCATGCACACATTTTATTGCAGTATGATATTGTAACAAAGCAGGTGGAAAACCTACCTTAATATTACAGTTTTCATCCAGTAGCACATTTTCCAGTTTCAGATCCCTGTGCACCACTCCATTCTGAAAAGACCGTGAGAAAAAAAAACATAAATTGATGCATCAATCGATGCATAATTTACGAGAGATAGATCCAAGTAATAAACAGTCCATTGTGTTAAGAGGGGATTTACTCTTGCAAAGCCAGCTTGTGACTCTCGGGGAAAATCAAGGCAGCCTGTTGGTCTAGTACACTTTAATTGGTCTTGTCCCCTCTGGGGTCTTTATCCTGACATCTGCTGTGATTTTCTTTTTAAATCGACTCACATGTGTCACGTAAACATGAGCCTGTAATTACCACACTGTATGAATGATGTTCTCACAACATCTAGGGATTAGCAAACAACTATACTGTTAATGCTTGGGTTTAAGAAAAAAAAAAAAAATACAACCCTGGAATTAACATGTGGTATGCAGACAGACAGAACCCAGCTCAGATGCAGAGGAGTGACTTCACCCATCACACATGCCCCTGGGGTTGCGCGCTACATGGCATCTCCTATTGGTTATTGCCTTGGCAGGGAGCACATGTTCACATCCCCCTGATTGGTGGATACAAGGAAGAAATGGTTGTTTGCTTGTTGTGTGAGTGACTCACACCACCCCACCCGGTGGGAGGCTGTGCATGGTAGTGATGATTCATCATTCATGGCTGTCTGGGACTCTTCTATCTGAGGATCATGACATCATCCCTATCTCCAGCTGGGGAGTTTGACAAGAGGGGAGCCCATCCAAACAAGCCCTGGGACCTTGGGTGGGGGGGGGGGGGGTTGATGGGAGTTACTGAGGTGTGGCTGGAGCTAATTCTCCGGGGGGAAAGCTTTGGGGGTATCTCGGGACATCCATCAGCGTGTCATACCGATGAGGACAGCGTTAATACAGGGACTGTTTGGCACGGGGTAATCAGGGTGTAAGCCTAAATTAAACTGGCCTGTGTTCCATCTTCACTCAGAAACAGATGACTCCCAAACACCAGTGCCAAGAAAAGCATTCTGTAGATTAACTGGCCATATGACTTGCCACGGAGGGGCATGGTTAATGTTACAATAAACATGCTGGAAAACAAAGAAACACATTGTTTTTCCCTCTATGTATAGTATTTTCGCACCTTGTGGCAGTGGTGCACGGCGGAGACTATCTGTCTGAAGAAGTGTCGCGTCTCACGCTCGCTCAGGCGCCGGCGCTCGCTGATGTAGTCATACAGCTCGCCCTTGCTGGCATACTCCATCACAATCACGATCTTGTCCTTGTTCTCAAACACTGAAAAATGATAAGAAAACAATTGGGAGGCCATTAATATCCACTTTCAGGAGGAACACATGTCACAGCACGAGGGATGGGAGGACAACGTATGAAGTAATTCCAAGTTAATTTTATCAAAATCACAAATGGACACTGTTATGTAAAAAAAAGGCCCCCCTCCCCCCTTTAGTTTAAGAGCAGAAATACAAATTCCAGAGGAGCACAATACATCCCTACGTTTCTCCCTGGGTTACATCACCCAAACCCCACCTCATGTGTTTGGCTCGTTCACAACATCGCAGGGAGGGGCCGTTAACTCAATCAAGCCCGCTCCTCAGAGCGAGAGCAGAGTTGCGTGGAGTGCAGTGGAAACAGAGAGAAAGCAGGACCCAGATAATAGTCGAGTGGTGCCCTTGACATGTCACACTTCAATGTCACGTCATGTTAACACATTTCACAACACACTCCCACATTGCTAACCACCACACCGCGTGTCCGTATTATATTAATTATTATACAACAGTTGGCAACGTGGTGCAATTCCTCTTCTCACGGCAGAATGGGCTCATATTTACTGAAAAAAACACAAAAACAAACCTGTTGCTCAACACGGGTGAGATCATCTCTTTTTGATTTGAAGAGAATTCAATTGCCTCATGTATTTCTGTGTGTGGATGATAATGGACACTAAGCTATATTCATGTCACTGTTCTTAAGTCAATCAGTGAAAATATAAAGTATCTGGGTAATTGTTTTGAAGAGACAACGTGATGCTTTTTTAAAAATTAAAATGGTGACTTGTTGCACATCTGGTAAAAAGTAACGTGTTATACTGTAAGGCATTCCTGTCCAACCAAACATATCATTCTTTGTCAGTCTTTAGCTTTCTGGTGTGTAATTTCTATTTGGCATCATACTTCTGTCCAAGCGCCTTGGCATGAAGGGAATGAAAATGGTTAGGCAGGGAGAAGGATGGAGAGAAAGACTGTGGAGACGACAGTCGGCCATGTTGCTCCACATTGTGTGGGTTGCTTTTCCCACACAGCAGGGTCACTGGGGGTGAGGGCCTCTGCTTTCTGTATCCTTGACTGAGCACCTTCACCCCCCCCCCCCCCCCCCCCCCCTCCAACAGGGTCCTTTTTAAAAGATATAATCCTCTACAAAAACACACAGTTGCTGAGTGAGGGTAATGCTCCCTGATTGCGACTGTCTGGATGCTAACAGACGGGGTGTAAGCCAACGGGAGGGCAGAACAGAACCAAACCTCTGACCGGTGGATAGAGTGGTGACCTGGGTTGACATTTGCGTTGATCCGTGGTGGGGCCACGCTCGGAGAGCCCATTCTCAACTTGCACTGCCATTTACCTTTGACCCCTGGTGGTGAAGTAATTACCTGGCTTACATAGCTTGGATTTGTTAGAGCCCGTTGGGTATGGCAGCCACCAGTGCAGCCTCGCTTTCAATCACCGGGCTTTGTTCACGTGTCAGGCCCTCACATCTGACTTAATTATATATATAAGTACATTTGGACAGTTAAGATGGGACAGTTGCAGAGGCGGTTTATGTTACGAAGATGGAAATATGCAGACCGGGTGATGATGTGGGATTGAAAAGATAGAGTACTGTCGAGGATGACACCCAGACTGGTAACCTGTGGGGAGGGGGAAACTGGGGAGTCATCTATGATTGGGGAATAATTGCGGGACAAATGGAATTGAAGTTGAATTGCTAGTGTTTCTTCAAGGATTTTGGAGATGAAGGGTAGATTAGAAGTAGGACAGAAGTTATTGAGGTTGGTAGATTTTTTCAGTATTGGGGTTATTGCAGTGGTTTTGAAAGATGTAGGAACAGTTCCAGTGGTGACAGAGGAGTGGATGATGGCAGAAATGAGGGGGACTAGAGAAGGGAGGCAGGCTTTAAAGAGCCTTATTAGCACCCAGTGGCCTATTGCCTGCACTGATGACAGACGATGTTGCAAGCTTGCAAAGGGGGCGAGAAGAGTGGTGGACTATTGATGCACATAACGAATAAGCAATCGTTAATTTTATTTCCGCAACAGGCCATTAAAGGAATTGGTTCTTATTTACTGAACTGAGATACCCTGACAAAAGATCTCCACCGTTTAAACTGCTATCTAGGCTTATGTCATCTTGAGAGAATGCAGCATAATGAATACAATAAAACTTGCGGCTCTTCACTCACAGCAGGGTGAATGGTGTGGGTTTTATGTCTGTTCTAAATTTATACCTCCTCCTTTCCTTCCTTAAGGAATAGTTCAACATTTTAAAAAAAACACACTTGAATCCCTTTGTAGCCCGAGTGTTAGATGAGGAGATTGATACCACTGTCATATCTGTACAGCAAATATGAGGCTTCAGGCCTGCAGCTGGATAGTTTAGCATAACTAAGACAAGAAACAGGGGAAAACTGCCTGAAAATCTGTCCGTCTGTTTGACTACTTTTTGGCTGCGAGCGTAGACACCAGAAAATGCCATAGTTCAGCTGAGCTAACAGCTGCTGGCAGGATCATCATATTCACTGTACGGACATGAGAGTGGTGTTGATCATCTCTCATAGTAAAGAAAGTGAATAACTGTAGATTATGTATAGTGTGTAAACTATTCCTTTAACGTGTTGTGAGTTTGTCAGGTTTAGTTAACCAGCTATGTGCTACTAACACTGAAGTTCCATGTATTTGATCTATTTTCAGCATTTACAGCATCCTCTGGGGTTGACTATTTGCTTTAGAGAGGTGGGCACTGGGGTACCTAGTTCTGCTTGAGGACCCACACAGCATGCTGATGGGTGCAGAATGTAAGGGAGTGGTAAGAATCAGTCTTCACACACACATCTGGTTCAGCTTTGCTTCACACGAGGCAGTTAGCAGGGGCTGTTGGAGAGGGTGTTGGCGGATACACAAATCTCGGGGCCTCCTATATGTCTACTAAAGGAAGGCTGGGTGGAGGCCAGGCCACAACAGTAAACGCTGGGTTTGAGTGCAATGAGTCTGAGTCAACTCCGTTGGTGGAGCGGGCTGCTGATAAAGGAAAGGCAGCACACATAGGAACACCATACTGCCTATTTAGGAGGTTTAAAAAAAACTGGATGTTGTTCTATCTTGAATATTTCTCCTACAAAACACATACTTGGCTGCACGTCAGCCCTCCAGCTGACTGCTGGCACGTTTCCATGACAAATAGTGACGTTTGTCGCGTATTGCTGATTACGACATGGCACTTTGACACTGAACAAAGGGCAGTGGGTGAGCCAGTTCAGGCAGTGACACACAGCCGGCTGCCATTGTGCTAGGGCAGTTACCCTGGAAAGGGCATTGAAACTGTTATTTCGTTGACACAGGCGTAAAAATAGTCACAAGTCACAAATCACATGAAACCGACTCACACTGTAGTGCCTCGTGACTTTAATTGCCTGCACATAGCCCCCAGACTACATTATAAGGGATGATTGATTGCAAGCAATATGTTGAAAGAATTCAATGGGAATTGTTCAACCTTTACACTCACCATTAATTCTAATCTATGTTTTCTTACAGTGAAGTGAAGGTCATTCAAAAGGGCTCATATTTTTTTTTGAGACGTTTAAGCCTGATTTGAAAGCTTTGATAGTTGCTTCCTGGGGTAGATATATGTTTATGTTGCTCCAGGGAAGGCTTAAGGCCTTTCCTCCCTCTGCATAGCACTGGACCAGAGTCAGACAGGGTGCAGGCCTGGGTGACTAAGGTCAATTCTCCCTAGATAGACACACACACCGACACACACACACACACGCACATACATAAGACACACATACAAAGACTTCTGCAGACACACATGTGTGCAAACACACATACACAAGTACAGTCTGGTTCCCAGCTGCAGTTGTCTATAAGTACCAGCAGATGTCTGGCCCTGAGATCAAGACCAGAGAAGACAAGAGATGAGACCTCTTAGATGTGGGAGAGACAATCCTGTAGGATACAACCCCTCTTACACACACATACTTTCAACGCACACGTGCACTCACACACACTCACAGAGATCCAGGCACACACCGGTAAAGCCAGCCAGACTTTTTTACTGGCCCGGCAGTCAGACAGAGCTGAGATGAATAACATCCCCGAGCCGTAGTCCGGGTCTTATTATGACATGTTCGTGTCATAACACGACAATCCTGCAGCTCGGCCACAAGTGGCAAATTAGTTGAGGGAGGGGTAACATTTGGACATGTGTGTTTTTTTTGTTGATTTGCATTCAAGGCAAATGAGAGTGAGTGGTTTATCGTGTGCGTGTATTTCCACACATGCAGCAAATCCTCACCTTCATATATAGAGATGATGTGTGGGTGGCGGAGGGATGACATGATCTCAATCTCTCGCCGGATGTGAACCATGTCCTGGTCGTCCTTGATCTTCTCCTTCCGAATTGACTTGATAGCCACCTGGTAACAGAGGACAGAAGATGCTTTGATCAGCCGACTCATTTAGATTTCACAGTAACAGATAGCTTGGGTTTTCCTTTCTTTTTTTTTGTCCATTTAAACCAATTACATAACTATGTTCATTTGGAACAGGAACATTAGACTAGAGCACATTTATGTCACATTCATTATCTCATCGGTGAACTTAAAATTGTATGCGAGTACATACGTCACACCATGTGGGTCTGCCTGTCTGTCTCTGTATAAATGTGAGCAAACTAAGTATGTACTGTATTCCTACATATCTTCCCCTAATAGACTCTGTGCACTTGATCCATCTAATTTACTTCCCCTCTCAGGGGTCCGATGGGGGTGCACAACAATTGACCTCCTCACCAGGCCTTGCTGTTATGACAGCCAGATGAGTCAAAGAAGGAGGAGGTCATCCCTGTAATTTACTCTCTTTTCTGCACGAAGCAAAATGAAGGTGAAAAACAACACGTGATGCAATAATAGTGGCTTGCTTTGTACTCTTTCAGGGCATGGGCCTACATTTAACCAGATATTAGTCAATGTAGTCTCTGAGCCCTCCACCCATCTCTAACAGAGAGATCAGAATTCAGATTCACATGATGAAAAGTAGGGCTTTCACAGCAACCAGCTATCCAGAAACAGCTGGGGACCAGTAAAAAGAGGTATGTTGTTAAATAGTCATGATCTCTTGAGGAAGGCAGGGAGGCATGGAGGTCAGAGTGCTCCTCCATAAATCATAAGATGACAGTATTCACCTACACAGCCTCGTCCCCCCTACCCCCCGTCAAAAAGTCCTTGAGAAGACACTACATCATTACCCGGTCTCTTATTTTTAGTCATTCTGATTAACCACAGCCAATGGCCTACTTTTGAAAAAATCCTGAACAGCCGGGCCTGCTGGGATTTTAATGGAGGAATTGGAGAATGGGCAGGGGTTGAGGAAGTGATTCAGTCTACTTGCCTTGCCAGTGGGCCTGCTGCAGGAGGTTTAGCAGTAAACAACTACACTTGATTTGATGATTTTTCACTGTCATGGAAATGCCACCGGGGTAGGAGTCAGACGCAACTGTATGCATTCAAACCTGTAGCCTATGTACTCTTTAAATGAGAGGTTAGCCCCCCCCCCCCCCCACCCCCCCAAAGAAAGAAACCCAATTGAGAGTACACAGTCGAGCACATGTCACTATAATTGTAGCCTAAACATTCTGGATTGAGTCCTGGGTTTGCTTTGATCAGGCTTCTATAGAGTCTGTGAGCTCTGAATTCTGTTGGTTTAAACTTTTGTCCTCTCTTAGCGTAGCGGTAGTATTCTGAGGAGCCCAGCTTTATTCCATTCAGGAGAAACCACAGGCAGTAGCGAGTGCCAAGCTAATTACCGTGTACATCAATAAAAATAACCCCAAACCAGAATAGTTCCCTTCCAGAGCATGCTTTGATTACATAGAATTTTAAAGAAATGATACCATAATAAACAAGATGCGGGTCCAGGGGGTCCACATGCTGTGTTCATAATAGGTCAAAGTTGTTTGTGTCTTAACACCGTTGTTTTTTTAATACTTCATCAGATTAATCCATATTTTGATTCCAAAAATGTTGTTGACCTTGTTGTTTAACACTGAGGCAAAATGTGAGTCACCTTCCACGACGTGATGTAGGAATTAATTCAGGAATTCATTAATTAAGTTAATTAACTGAGAAATGACCTACAAAGTGACTTCCAAGGGCAAAGGGACCTCCTCTGCCTGAAACCCAAATGGTCTTTTCTCTGAGGGTGGTAATCAATCTTTAACAGCCACGATCTTCATTCCACACTGTATATTAACTCATTGAATGAGCCAGCTCTCCCACATTGGGCTTGAGACAAAGCCATGTATCTCTTGTGTATCTCCTCATGTTCCCCTGCCCTGACCCCGATGTGGATCATTAAACAGGACTGCAGATCAGCCACTTGCCAGCTGGCCAGGCTGACCGACACAGCTACGCTTGTCCTTAAGTGGATCCCTATTACTGTCACTCACAGTAAACAGGCGCTGCACTGCTGCCCAGGCCGGCCCCTGCCAGGTATGGGGCCGGCCTTGCCTCGCAAACGGAGCTGTTTGAAGTGAAAGTCTATGTTTCGCTTCACCAGAGCCTGACATCTTCCTGTGCTTTCTCAGGCCATTAAAAGAGATGAAGTATTCATCACAAGCTCACCCTTCTCCTCGTCCTCTGAAGATCACGATCATCCGCTGTGTTGGAAGTGCGTGTGTGTGTGTATATATGTGTGTCTGAGTCAGAGTTAGGAGGAGACGGAGAGCGGTGGGAGGAAGAGGCCCGTCACTTTTCCAGAGAACTATATTCTCAAACACAACCATCAGCCAGAGTCATAATACCTCATCAACGGCACCACATATAGCTGAGGAATGTCAGCGTTTTCCCTCTTGCGTACCTCTCCAGTAAATCCATTGTTGGGGAATGATGCAATCTGGTGCTTTAAGCTCATATTAATATGACTCCCTAGCCCCTTTAACTGAGGCTGTCCCTGTGTTGTTGTGGTAGTGGGCTTTCCCTGTGTGTCTCTGTGCTAACTGCCCACCCCTTCTGTCTGTGATGAATCCCCATACAGGATATTAACGCTCCCCTCCAATCTCATTTCCTGCCGTGGATGGCCTTTCATATGTCACTGTCCATGTTTGGCCTGGCTGTCACCACAACCTTTTCACTACAGTCATCTAGATGCCAAACATAATGCTAAGACACACACAGTCTTTCTCTCATGACTATACACATATTTTAAAGCAGAGGCTCTCAATATCATTTAAAGCCACAGACCCCTCACAAGACAGAGGGTATACCAGGGACACTAACAATAATTCAATGTAGCCTATTTTTCACACTTCTGTTATCTTACTAAAGTGAAAGAATAATATAAGAGACATGTATTAGAAAGATTGCAGATGGTTTAGATCTCTTAGATTAGAATGTAACCTAATTGTTATACTGTAAATATCAATATTTAAACATTTTTTGTTGAACTATGAAGCCTTGTGTAAAAAGTTTCAACCATGAATCTGAATCACTGTTCTAGAGGCTTGTGCACATGTCATATATCCCCATGATGATCTCCATGATCAATTGCACTCCTCCATATAATGTTTGGGTTTCCACTAAGCTGCCAAGCACTACAACATATGGCTTTGCAGATTAAAGCTGACAGTCCCTCAGTTCCACTTTCCCCAACTAAACTGAAGGTGCCCACATCTAATTGGCCTTCCTCAAGCGCCTTCAGCTCATTCCACACGTCCATGCAGTTAGTCACACACACAACTTTCTCGGCCCGTCTCCTCGCTCAGTTCTCTCCGCTCTGCTCATTTGCTTTGTGGAACGAATCGGGAAAAGGTACAGGGAGTGAAGATGATTGCATAACAGTCTCACCACGCAGCTGTATCTGCCATATGGAGGACACAAGGGACTCACTTTGAGTCAGAGGTCAAGTAAACTCTAGCAACGCAGTGCCAGATACACGTGGCCCGTGAGGTGGCCGGCAGTCATGCACGGCCTGTTTTCTGCTGGTACTCCGTGTGCAGAGCCGTTGATTCTCAAAGGACTTCCCTAAGATATACAAACTCCCACGTTAAACACAGCGGTGCAAGGAAGTCCTATACTTTACTGAGATGCTATTTAAAGTACAATACTCGGGACATTGCAGCAGGGAAAGGAAAGCATTCGGCCACTGAGGTTTGACCTACAAAGACATTTTTTCTGTACTGACCGGTATTTCCATTATTTTGTCCAACCCATTTCTATCAGTGAGGGTAAGCTAAATGACAGAAACACCTGTCTATGTAATGCAATACAGATCGATAGCACCACAAACCTGCAAAATGACCATGAAATTGATTCAATCCCTCTCTAAAACGGAACATTACAATACAGTGGGATTCATTACAATACTGTTGTATTAGGCGGCATGTGTTTGAGATATGTACCTGTTAAACTGTCAGAGTGTTGTTTTTGGTTCGCAAACATCATTTTCAACGTCACAACAACAGCACCAGCATGGTTTTAGAAAGTAAACAAATATGGAATCTTGTGTGTCGGTCAAATACTGGTAAACGTTCAAGCGACACATTTCAAAATGAAATGAAAAGAGTTTGAAATTAAATGATCAAAAGAAAGAAGAAAACATGAGCAAATTAGAGTCATCATGGGAGAACAATATTTAAAACTCATTGTGCAATTTCACAATGTGGGTGAAAGTGAAATGCTTCACATTAGAGCCGCTGCCATGTCAATAATACATGGGGAAAGGAGACGGAGCCAGGTAGGACAGGCCAAGAGAAAGCAGTCCTACTGGAGGGTTTATGGCCCCCCTATCAAGCAGTAAGGAGCTATGAAACCACTGGGGGACAATGTTGACCTATAAGCTTTCCCCTGGCATTCTCGGTGCATGGAAAGTACCTTGTGTCCTGCCAGAATGGGCACAGGGGTCAAATTTTGCCACGGGGGGAAATAAAATTATGTTTGGAGAGAAGTGCTGGTCTGCAACCACATTACAGCAGATGGTGGGCAAAGAAAGCCAATAAGTCATTATAGATAGAGAAACAGAAAGTGTTGGGATGACTCATACAAACAATCACACAGCAAAACGCGAACAGAACTGAAAGGACAAACTCAGTGTCTAAAACACAAAAAATGTGAGTGGGCCCTTGTAGTATCTCTGGCAGTGTTCCATGATGTTTACTTGAACCACTGGAGTCCCATCAGTCAGTCAGTAGCCGGATTTGCACTCCAGCATCCGGTCGCGAGGCCACGCATAGGACATGGCGTGTGCAGCCGCAACTCCCCGGCCCCATGAGCCCTTTTGAACATAGGAGAAATTCCCAGGGAGGAGGACATGCACACGCCTACGAGAGCAACAAAGCACCTATTTTAGGACTAGTGTTTAGAGGCTACCAAAGAGCTTTACAGAAGTATGCATGTAAAACAAGCATCTGGACCGACTAAAAGCATCCCGACAGATGCTTAGAGCGCCTCTTAAGTGGCTCACCTCTCTGCCGGAGCGTCGCTCAATGGCCTTCTTGACTTTGCCATAGGTGCCTCTTCCCAGCGTCTCCAGCAGCTCGTAGCGGTGTTTCAGGTTATGCTTGTGGTGGTGTTTCTTCACGCCCGAGTTTCTCCGTCCATCGCTGCTTGCCGGGGTCTCTTCGGGTGAGTTGCTGGCAGGCAGGGATGGAGCTGGAGGTGGAGAGGCGAGGTCAACCCCCACCGGTTTGCTCGCTGAGGTTTGGCCCCTGAGGGCCTGGGGACGGTTTGCCCCCCGGTGGGGCGATAAATAAGCGGTTTCCATCTCACTTGGGATGTGTTTAAACAACCTTCCCACTGTTAAATATTTCAAACTACCTACCTAAAGTAAATTGATAATATAATACTTATAGGTCTAATAATAGTAATAATAAATAAATAAATTACAAGGAATAACGAGTGGCCTACTAGTCATAGCCTATTATTACACGTGGAAACTAACATTTCCAGATTGTCTGGCTTGATCAATTGGCTTTGATCAAAGTGAGCAGAGATTACCCCTCCTACCTATTCATGTTATTATCGCTTTATAGCCTATTCACTCTACTAATGGATTAAACAGAAAGAGTCTATAAGGACATTATAGGTACATAATTACCTGATACATAGTCCTGTATCACTGGATTAAAAATAAAATTCTAGTGCCAATATGTATTCATATATGTAATAAAATATGCATTCAGATGGGCAGCAGGCAGCATGCCGGAAGCTGAATACGCGTTCGATTTAAAGATGATATATTGGCTATAATGTGCAAGCTCTATCCCTATGATTAAAAAAAATATATATAAAAAAAAATAAAAATGACTAAATCTATTGATCTGATCTCCTCACTCCTCAGTCGACTTGCAAAATCTAGCTGCGGTTAATTCTGGCTCGTTCACCTCATCTGTCGTCCTAAACGCTGCCAACATCACCGACTCACGTCTAAAAGGCGAGAAAGCTGCGACGAAACCGGCGTTTTGGATGAAGATGACCCTCATTTTGCCCGCGGCCCAGGTGTAGCTCCTCATTCATCTGGGCTCTGTTTATTGTGCGACTGCATGCTCCGTGCAGTGGTCGACGGCGGTAGAGGTGCGCTGTGGTCGGACACTATCTCAAGCTGAGACGTTTTGGATATTGCCATGGTCGTTTCGCTGCTCCCCCTCTTCTTCTTCGTCTTCGTCTTAGTCTTCTTCGTGTGCCTTTCTTCTTGTTTCTCTCTCTATGCTCAACGTGAGAGGCTGTGAATAAGACTTGCGAGAGGATCCGAGACCGGAGGCGGGGTTTACGCAGACCTCCTCCTCCTCCTCCTCCTTCCCTGTCTTTTCTCTTCGCCTCCCTCTTTGTGCTCTCTCCCCCTTCCTCATCTCTAACATGACTGTCTGCCGCTGAATTCAGGGGCGTAGCTGGGATTCATGTCCACAAGAGATGACCCCCCTTCCCACCATCTTTGTCTAATCAATACAGATCCACATATTTACTGATACGAATTACAACCTTATACCAATGATATATTATCAAGCTTTGTTTGATAGTTCACCTCCAAGACAGCCATCCTTAAAGGAATAGTTTGACTTTATTCTGCTTTCTAGCTGAGATCACGCGGTACCTCTGGGTCTGAATGTGTAAGTGCTTTAAACTTGTATTATTTCTAATAGCCACCAGAAAACATCATCAGCATGACTTTATGGTCTCAATTATTAATTTGGAAAATTGTTCAATACAGCATAATTGAGAGTAAAATAGACGATAAAGCAGGGTATGCTTTATGGGCGCGGCTACCTTGTGATCACCACAACGATGCTGCCCGGTCTAGGAGTTGTCCTTGTTTACCTGGACCCTTCCACAGTGTGCATTCAGTTCATGAAAATGATTCGTACTATTTTTAGTTGCTTAAAAATGCCTTACTTAGTTCAGTACTCCACCTGCTCGGTTGCAAATAACCGAGATGCTGATCTCAAGGCTTCAATATGGCAGTCCGCAAACCAATGAATGTGGCCATAGTGACGATGTCCACTTCTCACAGTCTTTGGCTGAGATGAGAAGATCAATACCACTCTAATTTCCAATAAAGTGATAAACAAAGACTTGAAACAGGAAAACAGGGACCCTGGCTCTGTCTCAGCATCTGTTTAACTCACTAATTTCACATTATATATTGTTTGTATCATCCATACAAAGTGAAAAAAGAAACGTGTTGTTTTACTTGCTGATTGTCTCCTGCCTGGGACTCTTGTCGACACACAACCACATTGCTTGATGTTCCCAAAAACATGATTGCCAACCATTCTACCAAATATTGTCTTCGCCTATACCCTCTATTTGCAAAAAAATATATCTTAATATTGCAAGATGTGGCATTTGGACACTTTAGCTATCAACACACACGGATGAGAACAAAATAATTTACATATTTTACATAATTGCCTGAGTTTCTTTCAGATCAGATCTACTTTTTTATGTGACAAAAAGGGAGGGCACACAAGTTTATAATGTATTCATCTGGTGCCCTGAAAGAAAGTTGACCTGTTTTGTAAATTCTAACCAAGGAAAACCCAAAAGTACTTTGAAACGAAATGATAAAACATGTGAAATTTATACTCTACAAAAGACTGTAAGGTATGTTATACTGTACAATGCTATGCTTTCATTCCCATATAATGAATAACAGGCCAAAAACGAATGTGTGTAATTGCAATGTCCCTACTTCCCCTGTGCTTTATTTACAGTCATCATGCCAAATGAATTCCTATTTGCATCTGGTTTCCATACTGAGATAGAATGGAGACGGAACTCAGAGGGGATTATCTAATTAATCCCATTTTCTTTTCTGCACTACACACTACAGCCGGCTGTAAGCACACATTTTATTTGTTACCTGAACAAACAAAGTGTGTTCAACCGATCATTAACAAAAGCAAAAAACAGGCCTTGCAACCAGAACATGGCAAAAAAAAAAGCATGGACGTAGTCTCTGTGACGTCACCCATATGTTTGTGAAGAGCCAAAGTGAAATTCAAAATGAGCAGGAAGATAGAAAGGTAACAGTTTAACCAGGGCTGCTTTCTTCTTGCCAGAATCCTCTGTTCTGGGACCTGCTTGTAATTATGCATAACTTGAAGCCTTAATCAAATTTTAACAGGTGAGGTATATAAAAAAAATTAATCCACATAGTTGTTATGAATTAGCTATAGAGACCAACACTCTTTTTTGTTGTACCAGACTGGGAAGTTGGGCATTTTAACATGGGGGTCAATGGGAATTGACTCGCTTTTGAAGCCAGCCTCAAGTGGCCATCTGCTGAACTGCACTTTTGGCTTTATTTACTTTACCCCTAGGCTACTTTGGGTGCAGAATACACCCCCTGTGTGAAAGGGCCATTTAAAAACGAATGATTCATTTCCCCCCTATACTTCTATGAAGATATATAGTGTGTCTGTGGTACATATTTCACCTTATAATAACCTTTGGGCATTTTATATTTCAAGACGTAGGCTACTATAATATTCTGATAGAGTAATATAATTTAGTTGTATAAACTGATATAATTTGTCTGATGGGGAAAACAAGAATATATGTTGAATAAAGTAAGTACATTTGAAGAGATGTTTCTCAAATGACAACATGTTTTGGCAGCTCGAAATATTTGGAATAGATGTCATCAACATTTGAAAATATTTTTAGTTTAGTTTATTGCCTTTTTTGTTTGTATAGATTCAAATATACCTGTGAAGTAAAATAAGTTGTACATATGCTTGTGCATTTTAGCGGTCAGTTACAGACTGACACTCTCAGCCCATTAAAAAACGTTTTGATTAAGTAGGGACTCTGTTTCCCCCTATGGTCCTATGAATAGCTGGCATAATTTGTTAGTGTTCGCCATTTGTTGTCATTAAACAGGGTAAGTAGAGTGTCCAGTTTTAGCAACACAGACTCTGAGATTAGTATGTGATCTGATTCCTCCCTTGGCCTCATTTGCACTTTGCAGCAAAAACTGAAGTTGTTTTGTGTACAAGGAATGCCGCCACTGCCCTCTTGTGGTGAATGTAAAAGTGGTTACATCAATATAAAGAAGAAGACTAAGTAATTAGTTCCTAGGAAGCATCCATGGACATTTTTAAATGGCACATGCACAAACTTACAATGTTAAGTTGCTATCACTTGCCACAGTCTCCTGTATACACACATTTTAAACCACCCACATAAAAACGCTTTTCATGAACAGCTTAAATCTGCATAAATGTCATAGACCATATCAGTATTGTCGCATGCTTTAATACGTTTTGCAAGTCCATTAACTACAAATCTTACACCCGTCACTTGACTGCTGAACATTTTCCAAAGCATACTCTTTGAAAAAAAATGAAAATATATGGTTCTAATACTAAAACATAAGTGGGTGAATGGATCAAACTTTAGCAGCAACACTAATATATTCAATATGTCTGATCTGGCGAGGTCATCACTTGATCTTAAACTGAATGTATAATGAATGGCACAAAGAGTTATGTGTCATTCACTTTGACAGTGCGTGTAAAAATGGAGGAGGATAATGACAGGGGAACATTTCACACTTTGTCATCAGATCAGCAGACTGGTGACTCATCAGTACAGTCTGTCATAAAGTCAGTACAGCAACAGTGGAGTGAGTGTGATGGACTGTGAGAATGTGCAGTGGGGTGTTGGGCACAGTAAATGTTTTCCTTCCAGGTCTATAGCCCCCCCCCCCACGAAAAAAAACAGGCCATTTGCAAAAGCAGAGTGGTGAATGAGACAGTTGGTGAGTAATCAGATGACGCTTGAATGCTCAAATGTGTCTACAAGGCAAGCTGGATAGCTGGAGCTCGTGATTCATTTAATTCTGCATTGCATTCAGTACACATTGTAAAAAGCATAGAGTATAAGGATATACAGCATATGGAGCCTCTATTTATCTTATACAGTAAGCCATATGTTAACAACCTGCACATCTGTATATGATTCATTTCATCTCGTAACTTTAACCAAAACAAATAACTGTAGTGTATGACAAAGTAGGAAATAACTCAGACATGACTTTATCAAACGACTTTAATGTATACAGACATTTTAGTGCCTCTCTAAATAATACATTAAAAGCCGTGAGTACTTCAAGTATGACAAGTTAACAGACGCAGATAATTCACAGAACATTTTAAATACGTGCGTCTGCGTGGTCGCGTGTCATAGCGCCTCCCCTTTGTTTGCGCATTGACCTAGCGCTCCCGCGCACGTGCGCATCCGGGCTCAAACAGCGAAAAGTCACCGCCTCTACACGTGAACGGTAATTAAAAATAACCAAACAAATCGTTTGTTCGTTAAATAATGTCCGTCGTCCTGTGTGATATGGTTCAGGTAACGTTTATCTAACGAACGCAAATCATGGTATTATAAACGTAAACAAGTTAGCTAACTAGCGTCAAGTTAGTTGACGTACTATGTTAATTGGATAGATGATTAGCCCTTTTCGGTTCCTCGACGTACAGAGAAATAACGCTACCAATATCCAATACGCAAGGCTTAAACATTTAAATAACGTCTGGTGACAAATGTTTGCGATGTTATAATAAATCCTGCTCTTCTGTGTGTTTTTTTTATTATTGCTAGCTACTTTAGCTAGGATTTAGCAGCTATGCTTACGGCTGTACGCTGCGTGCTGTCTAAGATGGTTTCTCCATTGTGGAGGACTGTCGAGGCGGACGAACAAGACATGTTCTTCGGTAACGGAACACCAGGTAAACAAAACATTCCCATGAAGTATATCGTTAGCTAGAGAAGCTATACTTTGCTTAATCTTTCTGTATTGCTAGGTGTTTAAAACTCTGTAATAGCAACAGATGTAATGCCTTGTCGTTTATGGCCCACATTTCTTCTGCTTGTCAGACGTGAAGGACATTCGCCACATGCAGGGCAGTGTGGTGACACAGCTGTGCCTCGACTATGGAATGATAGACGATGCAATCTACTTCACTAGCGGAGAGGTGTTGGGCGGAGTATCACTGAAAGAAGGGGATGTGGTGAACTGCAAAGCAGTACGAGATGGTGCCCAAGGGGGGTGGAAAGCTATAAGGGTGAGCCTCCAGTGTTTTGCTCCAGCATGAATTTGCAAACAACATAAAATGCATATTTAATGTGTTTGTGACTATTTTGTAAAATCTGATATCAGAATCTAATTGTTGATGTTATTCTACTAAGAGTTGGTGTAGACCGAGAGATGACTGAGGCCATATATTTGCTCACTTGTTCAATTTACTTACAGTTAATCAGTCGGGGAAATAAGGTAATCACAATTGAATTTGTCACCTTTTAATCCTGTCACTTAGGTGGAGAAGAGTGCAGATGCTTGGGAGGATGGTGGAAGAAGCTCCCTAGAAGCTGACGTGATGCAGCTGCGGCCTCTCATTGGCACAGTAACGTCATTTGATGGAGATGGTGGCTACATCAACCAGACCACATACTTCTCACGTTGCAGTCTATGGGAAGGTGCAGATTCTCACTTTACTTACACACATGAATATTATGAGCCTCTTGACTTCATAATTCTTTGCATAAACTTACTCTGGGGTAAAAATGCTAGACTGTTTGTGGACTGAAAGACCACTGTGGGTGTAAACAGACAGTTTGGTTAGCTAGTTTGACAAATTCTCACTCACCATAACTTATTAGCACTGAATGTTGATATTAATTGTACCTTTTTTGCTAGGTTATGAGCCAATGAAAGGAGACTGGGTTCAAGCACAATACTGTATCAATCCTACCCAGTGGACCACCCAGGCTCGTTCTGTGGTCCCTTTACGCTACCGCCGCCAAGACCGGGTAATTCCATCATTGGACGTTTTTGGTTATACCCACTCATTTCATTTAGTCCTTTTTGTTTTTTTAGTACTTCTGTTGCATTCGTAAAATGCATTGCTGTTGATTCTGATCAAATGTTAATGCTTAAAAGTGCATTAATGTACATCTAATCAAATTGATAAATATTTAAACCATGTTTGGTTATAAATCTAATGACTGCTTTCATTCCTCTCCCCTGCTCTGACTGATCCACTGTCTCCAGATGCATGTGACCAGCCTGTATGGTAAACAAGGAGTGGTGGATGACAGTGTGTTCTTCAGCCTGGACTCTCTTCTGCTGCCTGCCAACTACCAGCCTTTGCCAGGGCACCTGGTCAATCTAGTAATGGTGGAGAGCAGTCAGTCGTTATACTGTTGGAGGGCCCTGTGCATGGCACCCTGTCTTCAGAGGTATTGGACTTCTTCTATCTTTGTAGGGCTACAACTTATGATTATTTTCAAATGTCAAAATATTGAAGAAATGCCAATCGCAGCATCGTAGTGCCCAAAGTGTTCAAATGCTTTGTTTAGTCCGACTAAAGGTCCAAAACCCAGTGGTATCCAGTTTACTGTGATTTATAAGACTGAAAAGCAGCACATCCTTCCATAGTAGTATTTTCCATATTCTTTCAAATTCTCTTCTTTTGATACAGTAATTTGATTTTTTTTTTTTTATTCTTGTTTCAGTGGGAATATTTCTGCTCCATGTCTCACAGAGACTGAATCCCAGAGCATTTTGGAAAACAAAGGAGGGCTGGATGTAACGGACTATGGCCAGTTTGCGAATCTGATGATTGGGGAGAAGCAAGAGCTGGTGGTCTGGATACAGTGAGTGAACAAAGGAAAAAAATATATACACCTTCATTGCAAGTTAGTATTTCCACCACTAGCACAATATTCCGTTTTGTATAATCTTGGTTTTTCTCTCATAACAGGAATAAGGGTCCAGAGACCCACAGGCTCAAGTGCTGTGACTTTGCTGGCTGGGACTCGGGGGAACAGTTCACTCTGGTTACTATCAATGAGGCACCAATGACACGGAAACAACATGCTTTACATAAAAACTTCTCTGAGTCTGAAAACTGCTCTGAGTCTTCAGAAAAACAAGGCAGTGATGCAAAGTATGTAAACAAAGTAAATGGTGAGATGGTGAAGGAGACGATGCATTCCTCTGGTGAAAGGAGAGAGGAATGTGATGTGGATATTCCACCTGGAGAGAGGATTCCTATTGTAGTTGCCTGCAAAGGAAAGTAAGTTATTTTTAAAACTATACTATAAGTAATAAAAGTAGTTGGAGGACTCGTATATGAATATAGAATGGTGTTTTCACAATGCCCAGGCTTTTCTGTCTTTCCATATAAAATAAGCTCCATCTAATAAAGTGTCAAGTGTCTCTGGGGAGCGCCTGTTTGTATGTTGTGCACAACTAAATTCCATGTGGGAAATTGCTCAGGAGCCTGGGAAGCTGTGCGGAGCTGCTGTTGCTGCACTTCTCCTCTTTCACCATTGGGAGGCGCCTGGAGGTCACAGTCGGTAGTGTAGAGGAGAACCTGCTGCAGCCCTCTATTCCCTACAGTCCCAAAGAAGCACACCTGGTCCCAACAATGCCTAGTAACGTGATCACTGTGTCTGCTCCCAAACACACACCAAGGTATCAACTAATTCATTACCTGAGAACGAGCACAAAGCTATTAATGAATAGCCAACCTATCTTTCAGCTCATCTGATTTTTGCCACTTGCTGTGTGTGCTTAATGAATATTTGTATTTTTTCATGCAGGAATCTTACACAAAATCACCTCTTGTTTGATATTGATTTCCCACTTATAGACTTACCAAGCGGCGGCTGCCAAACTTCCTACCTAACTATCCATTGCCCCAGGCTCTCAAAGACTGTGTGGAGGCACAAAGCGACGTGCTAGTAGCTCAGCCCTGCCTTGGAGAGGTGAGCATGCCCTTAATTAAGTTTAACTGATGTGTAGAATATGGTTAAAGTGAGTGCACAGTAAATGTGTTGATTAATGGTGCATGCAAGCTCTTTGGTTGTTCAGTATTTATTTACTTTATGAATAAATGTTTTTCGATTTGGCAATTGAGCAAAGAAGTGAGACTCTAGGCCTCTCTTAATTTCACAAGCAGTGTAATGTAAGATATTAAAAGACCACCCTTTATTTCGAGGACACAGATTGCCACAGCAGTGGCTCCAGCAGCTGCTGTGCTGTGTCTCTCTGTGGTGAGGCAAAGAAAAAAATGACAATTTGTGTTCAGGGATCGACTGAAATACATTTTTCTTCTACTGCTTTGCCTGTTTGCTCAGGAGCTGTCACCATCCAACAGGCGCTCACGATTCTCAGTCCTTCTCTGGCTGGAAGAGCTGCATGCAGAGAAGGAAATGAGAGAATTCACAATCAATGGGGCGCTTCTCCAGAAAGGGGCGGTCTACTTGCACCTAGAGGTGCTTGGGTTGGCCGAAGGCAGACCGAATCTCAATATAGGTGAGGAGGCCTCGGCTGTTCTTTCTTCAGTTATTGCAAAGAAAAATTCATGTTATATATTTGAGCAATACAAGAAGGATTTTGACAAGTTTCCTCTGCAGGTGACAGAATAGTATTGAAGAAACCACAGAATCACGGTGTGGTAATGGAGTATGTTAGTTATGTCACAGAGGTATGGCGTTATTTGATACTTTCAATGATTTTATATGTTCTTGATAATCAAACGGACACACTCTTTGGATTGAGATTAAATCAAATGCTCTGTTTTGACTCACAGATCAAGGATGAGACTGTAAGTTTGAGAGTGAACTCGGAGTTTCAGCGCAGCTACCTTGGAGAGCCACTTGATGTTGAGTTCTCTTATAACAGGTTAGAAAAGAGCTTTAAAGTATTTTGGACTTCATAAATGCATTGCACTCATTTTATCCAGAAATGATGCGTCATAGTTGTGATACAGGTATTTTGACTGCTTGCATTGCCAGATTGACCATGAGGAGGTGTCACAATGCACTTGACCAGACGAAGCAGTTTGGGGACAGTAAGTTAAGGTTTTCCTTCTGTCTGATTTGAAAATGAGTTAAAGTTGTACTACAGAAGGATGTTGAAACAAATTATAATTTTCTGACACTATTTTCTGTTTCCCTATAATAGTTAATAAATATATACTATACTATTCAGAAAATATTTAAAATAAAACTGTTTCAAAGAGTCAATTCATTATTTGTTGATAATTAGATAAATCTGGTCAAGCTTAAATTTTAAGACATAGACTTAGCTCCTGCTGATGATTCAGTTTTACTTCTCCAGCAGCTTGTACTTGCTTTGCTGCATAGAATAATTTTGACAATATTAATTAAATACGGTAAGTAATTTAAAAGTAGTCCAAGGGACTTAAATTGCTGTCATTTTCACATTGTTGTGCAGTTCTCTTTCCCTCTAGAGTGACTGTTCAGACCCCTCAGTGGACAGGAAAGTGGATAGGGGATCCAGAAGACAACAAAACACTGCAGGAAAATGAGGTCAAAGAAAAATCAAAGACTTAAATGTCATCAATATTTGAGTATAATTGTGTAATTGTGATTGTGTTTGAAAAACAGTCTCCAGCCATGGGAAATGGAAACGCTTCTAGCATTTCCATCGACATGAGGTCAAAAGCTACGCAAACTAGAGGTACACATTTGATTTGGGACAAGCTTTTGTCTGTACATGTCAGATAACATTGAGAACATCAAAGACAAATGTGTAACCCCTTCTAGATGGTACACCGCCATCCAAACCCATCCCCAGCAAAGGGAACTTCTTTAATCCAGACCTGAACCCCGCTCAGAAGGAGGCCGTGAAGAGGATCCTGGCAGGGGAGTGTCGGCCCATTCCATATGTGCTTTTTGGTCCTCCAGGCACGGGAAAGACCATCACCCTCATTGAGGCCATACTTCAGGTACAAACCTGCAAATAATATAGGACTTTCTTCCTAATCAGGGGCTGTATTCATTAAGAGGCAAAGTGTGGTTCCTAACTAGCCAATTTTAATTAAACCCTTTGCAAACTTGCGGATATTTAAACTTTGAGACCACAGGAATTTGACCAATTACAACGTATTTCTCAAACAAATCCATCCAACAATTATAGGTTTGATTTTATTGAAGTAATACCTCAGACTATGCTTCGTGTCCATGTTACACTTGAAAAGATTTGCTCAACAACTTCTAACTGTGAATATAAGTGCTGGTTATCAGTATATCATTTGGTCTTGCTCCCATTCTGGTCCTCTGCTTGTGTCACTTCTTTCCACCTCCAGGTTTACTACTTTCTGCCCAGTAGTCGGATACTCGTATGTACCCCTTCCAACAGTGCTGCCGACCTCGTCTGCATCCGCCTACATGACAGTGGTTTCCTGCATGCTGCAAGTTTAGCCCGCGTGAACGCATCCTGTAGACAGGAAGAGGTAGCTGACAGCATCAAGGAAAAGACATTCACTGTGCAGTTATTTTGGCATCCAATTTACGGTGTATATGATCAAAGAGAAAATATGCAGGCTCCTGTCTGCAGTAAGATCTGTACAGATGCCATTGCCACTCGCCACCAGGCTGGGCGGTACGATTGTCAGTAATCTTTATGAATTATTGATGAGGTTGTGATAACGTGCTGTGTCTGCATCTACCTGTAGTACATTGCTTTATCATCTAAAATGTACTTATGTTGCTGCAACTGTTTTTGTTTGTTTGTCTTAGTCCATCCCCGAAGTGCTGAGACTGTACTCGAGGGCTGGAGAGGACATCCGTCATGCCTCTTTTCACAGGATTGTGGTCAGCACCTGCTCCAGCGCTGGCATGTTCCATAATATAGGAATACAGTAAGGCCTGGGCTGTAGAACGTATTTAAATTGGCTGGTTGTTGTCATCGCGTCTCGCCTACTATCTCACTTCATTAACTATGGATTTGTTTTTCCTCAGAGTGGGACATTTTACCCACGTGTTTCTGGATGAAGCCGGCCAGGCTACAGAACCAGAGTCCCTGATTCCCATGAGTTTTTTGTCGGAGAGAGATGGACAGGTCAGCACAAACGCACATGCACTGACTACATTCACACCTCAAGGCTGTCCAGTGCTTTTTTTGTTTATAGGCATGTCCTAACTGGGTATTAGGGGGTGATATTTGCACCAGCTACGTTTCCAGGGTGGATCTAAAAGAACAGCTGGACTTAATTTTTGTATTCTTTATTTAGTTATGGATGATTTCTTAAAATCCAATTGTACATTGCTACCATACTTATTTTTTGTCATGCCACATAGTCTGAGAAGCAGCACTCATCATATTCCCAGCAACAATTCATCATATACATGTTTTTATGCTTAGTTAATCAATTGACATGATTTAAAAAAAGATATATTCTTTAAAAAAGATGCAGTATTTTTCTTTTCAGGGAAAACGGATTAAAACAGAAAATGAGCTTTACTGTTCATTGAAAACCTGCCTGAGCTTTATTGACTAAAAATGACTTTTCCCCCTCACCTGCTTAGATAGTGTTGGCTGGTGACCCCTGTCAGTTGGGTCCAATAGTGAAGTCCAAGCTGGCTGCTACCTTTGGCCTGGGTGTATCTATGTTGGAGAGGCTGATGGCCAACCCACTGTACTCCAGACATGACTGGGGATACAACCCAAAGCTGGTTTGTGCACTTTTAAAACATGTTTTTGTAAATTCTTTGGAAGCAAGTATCACCTTGATTTAAATGCAATGATTTTCACAAGTTTCATATGTAGATACTTTGCTACATAGCACCTAAAAAAACCCTCCTCTTAGAAGAATGTTTCGGGGAAAAATATGTGCATGAGCTGGTCTTTTACTGTTACAGGTGACTAAGCTGATCTTCAACTACCGTTCTCATGAGGCCTTGCTGACACTGCCCTCCAAGCTCTTCTACAAGAACGAACTGTGTTTTAAAGCACCAAGAGCCATAGTAGAGACCCTCTGTCAGTGGAAAACCCTGCCCAAAAAAGGCTTCCCATTGCTCTTTCATGGAGTTAGGGTGAGTGGTCTTTAAACAATTGTAAGAGTATGCCTCTACATTGATCTAACAAATGAAACCTTATTAGTTACTGGGCTTATTCAAGTCACTTCAAGTTAATTTATCCTAGGGATTTTGCTCTGCCCTAGGGCACAGAAATGAGGGAAGGTAGCAACCCGTCATGGTTCAACTCAGTGGAGGCTGTACAGGTCATGATCTACTGCTGCCAGCTGGCCAAGAAGCTCTACAACCCTGTGAACGCCTCTGACATCGGCATTATTGCCCCCTACAAGAAGCAAGTAAGACTGCACGGTTCATTAGCAAAACATTTAAGTTGTATAGAGTGAGATTGCCTTTCTTTTTTCATCTGGGGGGGAGGTATTTCAGTGTAATTTCACATTCAATAGTTTAAATGGCTTTTTTTTTTTTTTTTTTTTAATGACCTCATGTTGTAACCCAGCTGTATGCTTGTTTTGTTATGACTCTCCAGTGTGAAAAGATTCGAGTGCTGCTGGGTAAGGTGGGCCTGTCTGACATCAAAGTGGGCTCCGTGGAGGAGTTCCAAGGACAAGAGTTCCTGGTTATCATCATGTCTACGGTAGGCAAAAACTGAATTATCAAAGGGATTTGTGGTCAATTAATGTAGCTTCTGTTGGGGGAGATGTTGAACCTACCTCAGCCTTTATCCTGATAGGGCAGAGGCAGATTTTGTTTAAGTCAAAAACAATTAAATTGTTAAGTTGTGTCACAATTTGCCTTAATCACAGCTTGCACTCTATTGATTCAAAAATAATTTGAGAAGTTAAATTACTTTAGCTGCCTTCCCAGAGTGCCTTGTGATTAACTATATTGATTTGTCAGTATGCAATTTTCCACTTTTTCAAATCGTGAAGATGTTACATAGGGCTTGGGACTTCTGAGCTAAAGACTGACGAGGTAGAAATCACTTCTGTTACTTGACCTTGAACACCACACCAAAACCTCCTCAACCATTTGAAGCAAATATACTACTTTTACAAGGAGAGAAGGCATCATAAAGCATGCCTCAAGGCTCACCAGTCATTTTTTTTCTTAAACTTGCAACTAGATTTTTGCAGTGTTTCCTCTAGGATTTATTTCCCTCTAGAAATGTAACACCAATTCCACCAATTAGGGATAAGATTGGAGTCATGTATAATTTCAGTATTTAACCACTTCCTTTTATATCCCACACGGTCGCTTCTTAGGCTGAAAATTGCTCTATACTGAATTTATTGTGCAACATTTTTTTTTTTGACTAAGACTGTATTTTGCATAGTACTCATACTACGTGGATAAAGTCATATGCCATTTATTAGATTAAATTGTAGTTTCTCAGGCAACATTTCAAACCACTATGCTATATGGCTAATACTCTAAATAATGGCTGACTGGGGTGGGGTGTAACGCATATTTTAAAAGGCATGGAGCTATATGGCAACTCCAAACCAAAAGAATTGTGTGCTCTCTGCTGCCTCTGGGCTCACCAAGCCTGCACTCCAGGGTTACCAATGTGTCACCATTGTGATTCGGATTGAGCGTACACACACACACACACACACACACACACACACACACACACCCCACGCACGCATAGTTTTTGTTAGATCTAAAGCTATTCAAAGATGTTATTTACTCATGGGTCAGTGTAGAGTGTATGTTCTTTAAAGGGACAGTGTGTAACGTTTTAAGTAATTTATTAGCTAAAATCAATATCTTCATTCATAAATAGGTCCTCATAAGTGTATAATTACCTCAGCCAATAATCTGATTTATCCTCATAAGCAAAGAGTTTCTTATCTGTATTTACATTGGACGGGTAAGTCCTCAGGAGGCTTCCATGTCGATCTGCCAAGACTTTAACCACAGAGGAGGGACATGAACGCCTAAACGCGATTTCATTCAGAGCCAGCGTGACTGAAAAGAGATCACATCAGCGAGAGACACTTCCGGACGCACAGGGTGCAGGCAGGACCGGCCCTCCCCCGGGGCGGACAGCAACTTTTACGGAGCTTTTTCACCCGCCCGTGTGGACGTCTCGGACACGACCTCTCGCCTCCCGTAGTCGCAACAAAGCGATGCGCCAGAGAGCACTATTCGTTTGAATGCAAAATACAATTTCACCACTAGATGGGAGTAATTCCTACACACTGCCTCTTTTAGTAGATAGTAGTGTCACTACTATTGTGACTATAAAATATACATGCACACATTTTCTTGAATATAGTCATACTTATAAACTAATATGTGAACATTGCCTTATGTGTGGAAATACCAAGCAAATTATGTGTGAACATAGCAAACTGACTTTACCCAACATTCTCTATATGCCTGCTCACCAAAACTTTGCTCTGCACTCTATAAGAGATATTTTGTCATCACCCATACAAAAAACTTGAAAATCCGATTTTGTTTTCTGCAGAGTAAATTGTTACTCTTGTATAAATTGCAATAAGCTTAGTCTAATCACCTAAAAGATTCTGTTGATCACAAAAACATAAATCATAACTTTCCCACAGTTTATTCTGTTTCAGCAATTGCTAAGTACAATTGATTCTCTTATAATATAGGTGCGCTCCAATGAATCGATACAGACTGATGATTCACAGAGTGCTCTCGGCTTTCTGGCCAACCCCAAACGCTTCAACGTGGCCATCACTCGTCCCAAAGCCCTGCTCTTACTTATTGGAAACCCACACATCCTCATCAGGGTGAGTGACAAACCACTTTGCTCTTAAGTTTTATAATATATGTGTTTTTTATTGATTTATGAGCTTTTAAATACTTTATATTCATTGATTACTTTCCAGGATCCATGCTTCAGGGCTCTACTGCAGTACTGTTTCAACAACGGTGCATATCTGGGCTGTGATCCCCCTCCCACCCTCAGGGACACGTATGTAATATATTCAACCATCATACAGTCCTTATAGACCCTTTTACACCAACGTCATCAAAACGATGCATGCGTGTGTTGGCAATGGAATTGGCGAAATGCCCCAGCTATCCAGATGAGTTAACAAGCATAATAGATTGGATTAAATTAATGCATCTGTGTTCGTAGTAACTTAAGTAAATGGTTGGCGTAGATAATAAATACAGATGAGTATGTATTTAATCTTGACTGAAGGCTTTTAAGAGGAGACTTACATGTTCAGTTGGTGTTTTCAACAGCTGCTGTCCCTTTTTTTTTTTTTTCTACCAGTGTTGCAGAACAGCAAGGGACTGCATAAGAGGACGATGTAATCATGGCTGCTCCGCTCCTTGGCTTCTCTCTCGTTTGACTGTTTGCAGTGTAGCCGTATTGATCTATGTTAACTGATTTGTTTTGAAAAAAGACATTTCTTGTTTCTGTGAAAGCCAAATGCTGTTCCATTCCGGGGTTAGAAATAAAAGATTACGCTCGTGTACACTGTACAATTCCTTCTGTGTCCTGTGATAAAGTCGATGTGCTTGACTGTGCATAAGATTTTCAATCATACTGTCATAGATTGTGGGTAAATAATTGTGAATTGCATCATATGCAGTGTTCATCAGCCAAGGCTGCACAATAATTCTACTAAAATGGTTTGAATCGCATTGGCCTAATTATTTTAAAGCAGCAGTGCTTTAGTATCAGCTCTTTGTTGAGAATGCAAAATAATTGGGCACAAGTCAACCGTTTACCTTCTATTAAGTTGAGAAAATGACCCTGGGTTAGCTGAGTCCATCCACAGATGTCTTCACTTCTCTCCGGGGTCAAGTTGTCTGCTTGTCTCGGCGTGGCAGCGTCTGCCCACAAAGACCGGAGACTGGATGTGACAATTGAGTGCTACTGACAGTCTGCACAGGGACTGTCAGTCCTGCTGGAGCCCAGCAGGATGAGGAGGGGAGGGGAGGCAAATAAGGGTTCTATCTCTTAAGTTAATGAGTCTCTTATGTGCAAGGAGGAGACAGCTTTTGTCTGAGTTCACTGTGTTGCAAGGCCGGCCCGCTCAGACACCCTGCCCTCCCCACCCCCCTGCTTTCCTTCCCAAACACACCTCTGTCTTTGATGTGTACCTCAGGTGTTTGTTCTGCTGTTCCACTCAGCCAATGGAGACCATACTGTAGTGGGACAGTAGTAAGAAAACAAACCGAATTTATATTATCTTACTCAAATTATTTTGATGTGGAAATAATACCTGCAAAGCTTCCATCCACACATCCTGGTTAAATGACCAGGGTGTGTTCTTGTAGTGAAGATAGCATTTTGTTATTTTCCATCTATGGAACAACACCATGATTTTTCTTTCAATGATGCCCCCTACTTTCAGCTTCAGAGTAAAATGTTTCACAAAACTGAGCTGTGATTGCAGTGGTAACCAGTAATGCCTTGATTACATGAGGTAAAAACAGACCGATGATGTTTTGATTGTAAATATGACATTTGCCCACCAATTTCACTCCGGATAAATGAAATTGAACAGGGTGTCATACACTAGCAAAGAAGATTCAATAATGGGAATATATTGACTGCTCGGCAAAAGTGAAGCCAGACGAGTCATGGTTTGGTCCGGTGTATTGCAAGAAGGTTATATTCTAAACGCTAATGTTGACTTGGGATTCCCATTTAAAAAACAAATACTACCTTGGTCAGATGGAGGTCAGTTTGACACTCAACGGTCATACTCGTGTTTAAGATGAGACTTTGAATTCGCATATTAAAACAGACGTGTGTTACACGGCCGCAAATAATTTAAGAAAACATAAGAAATGTATTGACAAGTAAAACTACGAAATGAATGTCTTGCTTGTAAGGTACAAACATTGCAATGTGATTTGAAATATTGATTTGGCCACACATTTAGCACACAATAAACTCTGTCCCATAGCCAAGTGAATTGGGACTGGATAATGTGTACTAAAAGAAGAGCCAATGCTTAAATATAGAAGTAACATCATGTTCTTGTTCAGTGCAAGATACAGTAGTTATGCTGTCTATCGTAGAGGTGATGTATGTATGACAGTCAGGTGCCCCGCCATTCAGCTCATACTCATCACTTTCTCTTTAATCAAGGCAAGGGCAGGCAACACATTACCAAGACAGACACTGTGTCTACAAGGCAGCCATTAGGCCCAACAACAGACCCCTGCTGGGCTCCTGGCAGGGGGAGCTTGTTAAATGTGTGGAGCTATTGTTCTCCTAAATTGGTCTGCTACTCTAATTGTCCAGTTAGTCCCCTCTTACAGGCTATACTCGTCTACCCGAGCTGGAACCAGCCTCCACTCATCAGATCAAGCTGTAAAAGTTGACTTAGCTGGGGCCGATGGAGGGCTCTGGCTGGCTGTTAGAGTGTCGTCCTTGCAGCAGACGGGGCTGCCATATAGGCAGAGGAATGAGAGTAGGGAATCAAGTTTACTTTGGCATGTTTGACTCCACAATGACCATGGCAGGCTGGGTGGGATAGAGACCTCCGATTCATGAGGGAAAGGCCCAGAGGCATCAGCCACTAGATACACATCTAAATTTGGAGACAACATCCAAACAAATCCGATGATGCAGTAATGTAGTTCTATTGTTAAAAGAAGAGGCTTAAATACACGAGACGGAGAGAACGAGACAAATGAGCACTTAAGTCTGTGCCCCTGGTCTGCATCTCAGGGCTAGATCTCTGGTGTCTTCATTGGGATGTTGCCGTGTTATGGCTGAATGTGTATGCGTCTGCCTGACAGCAGCTCTGGTTATTCATGGTAATTAGTACCATTCAAAGAAAACGCATGGCTATAGTTTTGAAAGACAATGTATGTTTATCTTGACTATAACGCAGACCTTTGTGGAGGGCCATGTACAGCGGCCGGTGATGCGTCAGACTAATAAGCCAAAGAGGTAGACTAATAGTATTTTGCATGTGGCTCTGAGTTTGTTATTGGGAGATCAAAGCTAGGTGAGCCAAAAGAGACGCTACTTTGCTAATGAGTGCCGATCGAACCCTCCAATTAGGAAGCAGAGACACATGAAAGAGACGAAATGAAGGAGACTGCCTGTCTGTCTACAAAACAACTCTGATTTATTTTCTAAAGAGCATTCAGAAATGCATTTTTGTTAAGCCTCTTTATGGGATTTGGTTGTTTTTGCATAATGCAAATGAAAAAAATATTTTATATTTTGTGCTCAAGGCAGTTATAATATAGTGTGTGGAGCGGAAAAAATAACATTAACTGAGTCACTATTGCAAAAACTGCAAATATATCAGGCTAAGTAGCAGCATATGGCTGACTTTGAACACTAAAAGCCTTTAAACCTGTTTTCCATGAGTTGTTCACATAGTTTTTTACCTCATGGACCTATGAAACAAATAAACTCATTCTGTGACTGGGCTTTTAATGCCGAAAGCTGGGCCGTCATTGCCCATTGTCCCCCCTCCCTTCTCCCCTTACACACACACACACACACACACACACACACCCATCTTCTTATTACCCCCCATCTGTCTGCAGTCATCACAAAACAAGCCGTTGTCTCCAAACACATCGTCTCTGCGTCTTTGATAGGTAGTTGATAACAGACTCGCAGACTGATGGGGCTGGCTGACCTTGCTGTATATAAAGCAAGCAGCAGCCACAGATTCATTCAGGGACAGAAGGGACTTCTGAACACTAAGAACCTCCAGTAACAGCTCATCTCACAAACTCTTCAGTATGGCTGTGTTCTTCACCGTGGCTCTCCTAGCACTGGCATGTCCTTTACTGGCATTCGACATGGGTCAGTCCACCCGATGCGTCGCTATCCCCAACCAGATGAAGGTCTGCAAAGATGTGGGATACTCCGAGATGCGGCTGCCAAACTTTTTGGGTCACAGCAACCTGGAACGTGAGGTAGTGCCACGTTCTGAGGACTGGAGGCCCCTGTTGCAGACGGGCTGCCATCCTCAAGCGCAGGCTTTCCTCTGCTCCCTCATTGCTCCCGTCTGTCTTGACACGTAAGGATATTTTTTACATTTTTTGTTCTTTTTATTTTTTGTTTTCTATGAAAATACTAGAAAAACAAGTGTGCAAAACATTGACTTTAATTTTTATCATTATTGCTGTACTTCTGCGTTTATGTGTAACATTTTGTCTTTCTTTCCTTCAGTTTTATCCAACCATGCCGTAGTTTGTGCGTGGCGGTGAGGGACAGCTGTGCCCCGGTGCTCTCCTGCCAGGGTCACCCATGGCCCGAGGCACTCGATTGTGACCGCTTTCCTGACGAGGACGACATGTGCCTTTCTCCCCACGCAAAATTTAGCCACTTCACCAAAGGTATGCATAGACTAATTATTAGAACCCTGTTTTACCTCACTACCTTGTCATCCCTTTGGCAGAATAGACGACCAAGAGCATGCTCTTTTTGATTCCTATAATTACTGCCCTCCGGTTTTGTTTAAATTGTGTTTAATTTGTTCTCGCAGACTTACCCAAGCCTGCCTGCCAAAACTGTCCATCTGTGGAAGAGGCTCCTGCAATGAAAACAGTCCTGGATGCTTTTTGCCAACATGACTTTGGTAAGTTATTAGTAAGAGTTCTTTCACTACACTGTGATTTTTCGATGTGTGTGGATATGGGTGTGTTTTTTCCCCCACAATTGTGTGCAATTTTCCAAAACCAGATGATTAACTATTTTTTCTCTTTTCTCCAAAGCTGTGACTGCCAAAATTCATCGCCGTCGCCTGCCCATGGGAGAGCCTGAGTATGAGATCGAGGGCCGTGTTGAGTTTATCCGCCAGGGACCTCTCCTGTTTTACGACACTCAGCACCTCCTCCAGCAGTGGCTCCTCATCAACCTCCGATGTGCCAGCGGTCTCGTGCGCCTGGGCCGGTCACAGCTCTACGTGCTGACTGGGTCTGTGAAGCCCAATGGCACCCTCGCTCTCACCCATCTCTTCCCGTGGCACAAAAAAGATGCAAACATTGCAATGGCCACTCGCAAGTGGAAGCACCACAGATGTTGAGTAGATTGATACTTACATGTGAGAACTAGAGTTTTGAATCTTGTGTTTGAAGTGTAGCCTCGCATAAAAAGGACAAACCTAAACACATGATTCAAAACAAGATGGTACGTTTGGGGGAATTGGGTGAGAATTTGTAAAGTAAGCCAAATGGATTTAAGAAAAGAGCTGGATGTCAACTCCCTTTGACTCCCTGAGCAGCTCTTCCTTGCTCAGACAGCACACAGTAATGCACTCAAACCTGTACATAATATTAATTAATGTAAATGGATTGTATATTCTATTTTCTATAAGGATATTGGTGTATTTATGACGTCCTTTTATGTGTATATTATGTAAACAAAAAAGAAAAAAAAAAGATGACAATAAAATGTTTCTTCTGCAAAACTGCTTTGGTATGTTCAATGTTAAACAGTAGCAATTGTGTTTACCATACTGCTTAGCCCTTCATAGTCCTGTGGCAACAATGCAATTCTTCATTCATCACAAGAGTCATGAGAGGGTCCTCTAATTCTGTTGCCCTCTTATCACTCATTCCTCCACAAGGTGGCACACTAACTGAGAAGCAGAGCACTGTGTCACTATTATTCTACCATGTCCCCTTTTCATTGCAAGTATTGAGAAGTTCAGAGCTGATGTATAATGCAAAATGAAAGAAGAACATGCATGTGTTCATTTTGATTGATTGGACTTTTTACCACCTTGAAACTTGACTTTATAATTTAATGCATTGCATTTACAAATCGGTCGTTGTGCAATGTGGCTGTATAAGAAGTAAAACTGTAGAATGACTCATGGCATACTGTGGAGCACTAATGAGAAGATAAATCACCCCCTTTACATTTGAATAGCCTCGTTTTCACCACCAGGCTGAGCACTTCTAGCTAGGCTTGTTGAACAATGGCCTTGTTCTGTACTTTTTGGTGATACTATTCATTTTTATGCAGTGCTCCTGATGCTTTAGCAATTAGATTAAATGCTGAGTACCAATACGTTTGGATTTATCCCATTTACACAAAATGCATTATTTTAAATTGCTGTATTGACTAAGCCAATCTGTAATGTGTAGCACCTTTTCCGCCTGGTTTAGCTTTGTCTGCTCTTGGTTGAGCAGTTAACAAAGCGAGGCATATGACGTATGTTTACGTTTTGATCCTGTATAAACCAATTTATTCAACGTCATCGCTGCATGTCCAATAGTCGCTCTGTTGGGAAAAGAGCTCTACTGGTCTTCTGGTCCTCCACTGCGAAGAAAAGAACCATGACAAAGGGTAAGATGGCAAGATGACAAATTAAATACACAAGGTTTTATTTAAATGTAGGCCTTTTGCTGTGATTTTTAGTGACTAGAAGTTTTTTTCCCCTCAGTTTTGTTTGCTGGTCTTTTACTGGTCTGCCTGGAGCTTTCTATGAGGGTTGTGACTGCCCCCATCTGTACCTATGGACCGACTGGATGCCATGTTCCCTCCTTGGCTGATCTCTTTGACAGGGTCATACAACAGTCTTCAAGAATGCATGGCATTTCTAGTGATCTGCACTCTGGATTCGTGAGTTCTTTTATTTCAACGCAGACATCGATCATCCATCACCATCCATCAACCTTTTGACCGCCATCATCAATCACCCTGGTTTGAGTGGGCTATTTTTTTCAAGTCCAGATATCACTGCGTGTGATATGTGTGTCCGTCTTTGCAGGAGCGCTATTTCTTTCCCAGGAAGAACCTCGTAGGAAAACGGAAGTGCCACACATATGGCATAGTGACACCAGACGATAAGGAGAATGCACAAAGGCTCGGGGTGAGCAACAATTAATTCATATTACATGTGATCATGGCTACTCATCTAAGTCACCGTATCTTGTCAGAGATGATTTATATGGTACTTCACCACCAAGTTATTAAAGCGACTCTTTCATGGGCAGCGAGAGCAACTGACGGAGGTGATCCAGAGGCTGCTGGGGGCCTGGGGTGACCCCATGTCTCAACTCTACCACAGCATGTCTCAAGATTTCAACCACTACAGCTCCAACAAGGCACTGGAGATCAGCGATATGGTGCATGAGCTGAGGGAGGGAGTGGCAATAATGGCTGAGAAGGTAAAAATCCATTTATGTTTGTCGATGTGTGGTCATATCTAATACATATGTGATTGTATTGATTTTGAGTTAAGGCTTAACATACTGTATCATGTGTCTTCATTCATTCCTTAAATGATTAATGTTGTACCCTCAATGTTTCTTCCGTCTACCTCAGATGAAGCTATTGGGGGTGCTTGGTAACACCGTGGGATACAGCTCACCTGAGACTTCTGCCTTTTCCTTCTACAAACAAGGGGAACTCAATGCAATAGACCATCATGACCTGCTCTACTGCTTCCGCAGAGACTCCAACAAAGTCAAAAATTATCTCCGTATCCTGAAATGCACCACCCTTCCTGAACTAGACTGTTAATACTGATGGCAAAGCAGGCTATTGCAGTATCTTTACATTTCGGCTGACTATAAAAGTATAATTTGCTGTTAACTACACATCATATTTTTACTGTACTGTATGCTATGTGTGCTTTTACTGTAGAGGATTGTGCGTACTTCTTGCAGGATTATTGTTATAAGTAATTCAACTATTTTGTTTTTTTTAGCATGAAAAGGTCAAAAAATTAAAATGAAGTACACCATTATAGATTCTGTTCATGTTCTTGTTAATGGGGAGCGCCAGCTCTGTGTATTTATAGAAATTGTAGATGTTCATTACAATGGATTTGGTTATGCTCCAGAGAGCCCAACGCTGAAGGAATAATGTGGAAATCAGGATTCGCTTAAACACTTTATTTTTACAGTAGATCATGAAAAAACAAATATTTACAAAATATACCAAGTGAAATTTGGCTTCACTTTTGGATTATGAGCAGAGAATTACTATAAAGCTGACTAAAACATGAAAAATTGTCTGATATGTAAAAGCATTAAATGAAGTGACTCATTTGTGCATTTAACTGATTGCAATTACAACCGAAGAGTGGGAATCTTTCCTGGAAAGACTGACGGTGTAATAACTAACACATTGCTTACTGAAGCCAGTGAAACGCAATAAAATGATTGACCCAGCAGTTAAACCTAATTGCATTTATGATGGAGCAAGACAGTTACATGAAAAATTAATATTATCAGTGTTAGTCTTCACGGACAATGTATTCCATCCACGCAATTGTAACACCCAGTGCTGGAGCCTCTTTACAGGTTTCTGTGGATTTTTGAATGTCATTGGTTTACTTTCCACGTATTACAGCCTTTTATGTGTCCCAGACACTCTTCTGTGATGGTGAACTCTCACTTTTTGCGTCAGAGTGTTTCTGCGTTGGTTCTTCCTCCTCCTGAGCAAGACCCCGGGCCATGAGCTCATCCATTGGGGAGCGAGTGTTATTGACCTCCTTTTCCTTACAGTTCCTCCACTTCATCCGGCGGTTCTGGAACCAGATCTTTACCTAAAGTAGTAGCAGAATGGTCATTTGTGGTACAGCTTGTTATGTCTGAGCTGCATCGTGAAATATGGATAAAGATGTACACAGATGTTTTTGCTTAATAAATGCTCTTAAGGATTAGAGATTAAACTGGCAAAAAATAAGGTAATTCCTCCTCGATTACCTGTGACTCCTTGAGACTGAGATCAGCTGCCAGTTTGTTCCGGTCTGTCTTGCTGATGTATTTCTGTCTCCGAAAAGTTCTCTCCAGCTCCTTCCGTTGTTCTTCGGAGAACACAGCCCTCCTAAGGATCCCTCTGCGTGATTTAGGACTTATATCAGCAGACCACATTCGAATATTTGCTCCCTCTGAAACATAAAAGAAACATCTACATTAGCTACTATATAAAACCAGTGGTTATGTGTCATTGATAAATAGCTGTCATTGGTGGACTGTGGAAAATAAAGTACCTTGATATGAAACAAAGGTACAAGTAGCAGCCAGGGGGATACATAATTTGTGGGAACTGAATTGAGATAAAACAGCATGTTATTGGCTAACCTGGCTATGGATATATTATATTTAGCTTATTTAATGACACAAAATCCAATTCTGGCCACAATCAGTATGCACACTTCACCATACCACATTTGCCACCATTTCAACCCTAGACCATGCCAGTTTTTGTAACACTCGCTTTATCACTCACTTATGATTTCTCTTTTTCTATTTGTCCAATTTAACAAACTGGGGGTGACTAAAGAGAAGAGAAAGCCACTTCAACTGAGAAAAAAGGGATTTGGTGAACTGTGAGGAGCAATCCCACGCTACTTCACTCACAGGTGCAAGCACAACAAAAGTCAACTGGAACAATTTATCCAATCTATTCAATGTTGCCTTTTTAATCTGTCGGACAAATCTGCACATAGACCACCTCTAGGGAGCACATAACAGGTTTGGACATGCTTCTCACTTCTCTATTGGGACTCAATGGTTTCCACTTAAATAGCTGATTACCAGGTCATTCCTGGGCAACGTGTGTGTCTACCCTAGTGGGCCAACTATAGAGCCCTGTGGATCCACAACAATAGAGCCGTTCAATGGAAATGCCATTACTCGATGGCTCAGTGGCCCAACACTAAATCTTTTCACTTGCAGGTATGAAGCCAGTTTGTACGTGAAGATGAGCTCGAAAAAGTCTATAAAAGTCACTTTCTTTGAATGCTTTATGTCCTAGTCAAGAGGTCTCCAATGGGCAGGAATGAGAGTTGAAGGACAGGAGAAAGAAGGGGGGTTGGCAGACCAAGCTCTTTAGCCACACAATGGCTGGGGGATGTTCCTGGTTCAGCCCTCTTCTGTAGAGAAATGGGCGAGTTTTTTGTGCTTAGCGGAGTTCATTGCTGCAGTGAAAAATTGCAGTGAGGTCGCGTGTGGATGGTGGAGTGAAAGTGCCAATTGGTCACGGCCAGACATGGCATTGTTGCGTTGCTGGGCACTGTGGGAAAGTGTCAGCCTACTAAGAAGACTCCAGGGACCTGTGGGATGAGGGCTTTCTGATTTGTGCGATTTTCCACAACATTTGACAGGCATCATAGGTTGCAGAAACGAATAACTTCCAATTGCTGTGGGATAGTGCCAAAAAAAGACAGCCGATTGTCTTAATTAATAGGACTTGAGTGTCATTACACCACAAGCACTCAACACAAATGAACTGAAACATTTCAAGCACATTTCAGAGGAACATTTCAAAGGTTTCTAGTGTAATAACTGGTTTTATATACATTTTGAAATTTTCATTCGGGATGAAAATTCAACTTGAAGCTGTTGGGATTCACAACAACTTAGCAATGTGCTGACGGAGTATTAAGCTTTGAAACAATCTGCCTTATTCAGCAGTAGGAATTTACACCTGGCAATTATAATCTTAATATGACAGAAGACAAGATGTTTATTAGCTCTGCATATTTGCACTAGTAAAAGTGTGCATTTGCAAGTACAAAATAGGGGGCCCCAGGGATTCTTAAAAGCCTTGCAACCCACCCCTCTTCCCCATCCTAAACAGCCGTGAATGCTTATGAATAGAGCCGTGCAGAGTTGAGCGAAGAATTAGCTCTTTGGCATTGCATCAGTAATTAGCTGTGGAAAGCATGGGAGACCCTGCTGCTAATGCTTAGAGAGTAGCTGAGGCATTGCTGATGAGGCATAAAACACTCACTGGAGAAGACAGGAGGGGGGCTGGACCCACCGCAGCATGCCAGCAGATACTGGGGGCTCCGCAGGAACACACTGCTCAGTACACCTGCAAGTAAAGATAGGAACGGTCAGATATGATCATGTTGGGAACAAGCGAGACAGTTATGATCCACAAGGGACTCTGTCTGGATCACTGCCCACTTCTTGGATTTGGAGTCCTACCTTATCTACATGTTTACAGCTGTGCTTGGTGATGCATATAGATGTCACTACTTTAATTGTTATGTTTCGATATTTTAACAGCTACATTTTATTTGAAAACCACTAATACCAATAATAAATAGATAAGGTATTTACTTTAAGTCAGTTTTCATATGAATTGCTTAAATAAAAATGTGGCTCAAATATTTGATTTACATTTTTCATAGTTATAAAATGTCACGTGTGCCTCATTTTCTTTATAAATTCTATTTTATGTATTTTAAATTAATGTCATTGAATTTTGTTTCATTTTGAAGTAGCCAATCATTTAGATTTTTTTAGATTAACAAATTATATTAGAGTTTTACGTTGGCGGTACACAGTGCCATGTGCTCGGGACACATTTGCAAAAATAAAGCAGGGAAATTTCAATTTCTTTTTTTAATTGAATGATATCATTCTGTATGTTAGAAATTAAGTTAGAAAAATAGCCAGTGACATACACTGCAATTATCTGTGACTGTGAAGATTTTCTGTATATAATCTACATTAAGTTGAACAGTGGACAATTTATGAACAATGACAAATACTACACAATACAAATACTTCATGCATCATTTACATTAATATCATGAGTTGAAGAAGAAAAAAAAATTGCTGTCAAAATGTCTGTAAAGTTGTAGCTTCGCACACACACACACACACAAACATATATATATATATATATGATATTAGATTTTGTTGAAAGTCTGCTTCTATATTTCAAACATCCGTTTACCTGAGTGTGGTAAGAGTGGCCCTCCTAAATCTTTCCCCTGCTGGGAAGTGTGGGTTTGGCTTTGGTAGGCTTCAAGCTGGGAGCCCCAGGTTCTCCTCGGATGCTCGCACGCTGCTCGCCTCAGGTGTCCGGCTGCCGTCCCTTCTGGGCGGGATGAAGGCATCTGTGACTGCAGCAGATTGTCAATAAGAAAACTCTTTCCGGAGTTCCCGAAGCCTGGTAAAGCAGGAGGAGAGTCAGCCATATTCCTCCTGGTGCAGCTTTGAACTGAGACCATCCTGTTCACACAGTGACCCGAACACTTGAGTTCCTTCTTCAGCAGTCACAGCTCAGTGACACTAAATTCTCCTTTAATCCCTTCTCGAGTGACCAGGCCAACTTCATTAAACTCGCAAGAAAACAAAAGTTCTCTGCTCTTCCTCTTTCGGGCCTACACTTTGCTACAGAGCTGTGTCGTGATTGGCTGAGGGGCTCTAATGTGCTTCTCAATTCAGATAAGGCTGGGGCCTTTCTGGAGTGGCAGAAGGTGGGTCTGGCTCATTCATTATGTCAACTAGCCTATTAAATGATAGACACCAGAGACAATGAACTGCTGGCCAAAGTTTAACATGCACCAAACAGTCTTCTCCAGTAGTAAATAGTTTTCTCTTTTCTCCTGCCTCCTATTGTGCCTCATTCAAACCCCTTAGGAGTTCATTTGCAATGTGCTTTTTTTCTGTTCCATTCCAGAAACATTGCTCTGTGAGGCTTTTTCTTGATTGCAAAGTGATCCGAAAACAGACCACATTACTGTGAATAAGTAGGGGTTGTCAAAGTATTGTAATTAAGATTTAAGACGAGCAAAATGCAAGAAGCTGATGAAAAGAAAATTTGATTTTTTTAATGTCACCTTACATTGCCTTACAAGATTTTATATATTTTTAAATATATGTTCATTTTCCTCATCAATATGCTGTTAATCTTGCAGTTTTCAAACATTTGTTGAAAGTTGATGTGTTGAAGTTTATGTGACTGCATAATTATATTATAACTCTGCCTTTACTTTTATTTGGAAAGCTTTAAAATTAAAGATGACATTTTATAAAAATAAAGGTTTCAGTTGATGCAACTGTGCTTCACAGAACACTCATGACATTGTGTCTGTTAAAGTGATGTTTCTGTAACTTGTTTATATCGAAAAACACCATTGAGCAGTGGTCTATTAAAAGATTAGGACAACCTTGCTAACCATTCAGGTGGGTTTTTTCTTTGTTTTTTTTTGCTAGTCAGTCAAAACCTTTATTTTACATTCACACAAGGGTTTAAGTCCTGGTAGGATTCTGCTTAGGTCAGCATCCATGTAACGGCGCAGGCATCAGACTCAGCCACTTAAATATTTATTCAGTACGGGTTGTCAGTATAGTGGAGGCATATGCTGCATATTTAAGGGCTGCAAAAATAAAAATGGTCACACAGACAGACACACATGCATGTCGGGATGTTTTGCTACAAACACGTCCAATGAGAGGCTTGTGTAACCTTTCACACTGCAACTAATGATCCTCAGCATCATAATAGAAAGTCCAACAAGAGGGGCGACAGACCCGGAGTTTAGGCACAGTAAACAGGCATATCCGCACTGGTTGGGGGGTGTAGCGGGGTGGCAGGGAGCTCCAGTCTGCGCGTGTAGATACCTCATGCTGAGCATGGAAATTGGCCCAGACAGCTCGGCCTATTGTGCGATGGCCAGGGAGCCAAAGGTTGCTTGTAATCAAATTTGAGGTTTTATTCCTCAGACTGGTGGAGAAGGCATGGCGCTCTGTCACATGATGAGTGTTAGCAAGTCTCTGCACTATCTACTTTTGTGTAGTGAGAGTGTGTTAACATGCTCCGCATAGACCAGTGGCTGTGATAGTCCCCCAAGGCTTTTTGTTTGCTGGAGAGTCATTTGTTTATATGACAGGGGGAAAAACACGAGGGAACCCCCCAGACTGCTATCTGTGCTCTTATTAACTGTATTTGTTTACACTTTGAAAGGACTCTGATTATGGTCAAGGTATGTTTTATGTGATAAGGTTAAGCATATTTGTATAGTTTGCTATTAGCCTCCCTTTCTTTCCACTGTAATTAGCCTTTCAGGAATGCAATTTATAAGTTGTTACAAGCACACAAACGCTCCTGAAAGCACAATTCATTGCCGTCCGAATCATATATTTCTCTGCCTTCATGGACATTTTAGGTGGAACCGATCTCACGCGGCTCCTTTGCATGCTTTAAAAGGCATCGCTAAGTGCGTATCATCATTAAGATTCACCACTTCGTAATTTGCCAGATTCCAAAAGAGCTCTCCAGGAGAGGGAGGTATAATTAGGCTATTCTTAAACAGTGGGTCTTGAAAACACCCTGAAGCAAGTTCATGTGAATTTATTTGATGTCCATCTCTTTTAAGAAATGGAGGGAAAAAACAGGGGTCCCTTCATTCAGTATCCGCACAATAGCCCTGTTGAAAGCTAGCACTCTGCAGAACGACTGAAATCCCTTTTCTCTCTTTTTTAACCCCACTAAAGCTCTTAAAAAGATACCGGCCCATTGCACACGCAATTGATATTCCACCACTCGAACTTAATATCATGAATGGAGGGCCAAGCTCTATGAATCAGGAAGACAATGCGCTTAGCTTAGCAGCAAACTGGCACTTTGTGTGCGGTGTCTGTGCCTCAGAGGAGGAAGTTTCTAATGTGAGCCTCACAATTGTGTGTCTATAGAGTTCTAATGAGCTTCTGTATGCTGAGTGAATGGCTGCTGGCTATTCACCATGAGGGCCCAATGAGCCAGCTCACTGCACACATTCACAATAGGATCCAGGGGGAATGGGAGTGGCTGTGTTGAGCAACTGCACAGCGAGGACAGTCTATAAAAGATCAGCATACGTACAACCATGCTTCGATTGAGAGTATGTCCATATTAAGAGGGTTACAGTTAAAAGCGCATCGTTTCAACTCGGCCCTCCGTCCATGCTAATCCGGTGTTTTTCACAGTCAAACTGGGGGCCTTTCCATGTCTCAATGCAGAGCAGATACATGTTAAAATGCCAGATTGTTCTATTTGTGTGTTAGTGGAGAAAACCGAGCTTTTGCTTAACTGACGTCACTTTTGGGGGAGGGGGATTAAAGTTAAGAAAAAAGCAAAAATGTACATCACCATACAGCCTCTGGAGCATGTTATGGTCAACTCATTATGAATGTTCAAGGAAATATGGAGTTTTGACATTTAACTGTATCCTTTTTAATGTTTTATTGGTATATTTCTTCGTAATAATGCTCATTGACTAAGCGAAAAAAAAACGTCCTCCTCTGTCCTTGACTACAATTTTTTTTTTAAGTAAAAGAATCGGTTGCTTGAAAGGATGAAAGGATGAATTCACTAAAGGTTTTCGCTAAACACTGAAACATTGGTCTCAATACTTGACAAAGCTTCTACTTTACTGCTCCACTCTCATTTGGAAACTTTGGAAATTGGTAATTGCTTATAATTAAAGGGTAATACGGGTAAATAAGGGTAAAGTGAATTAAGTTTCACCATTTTTTGTATACTAACATACATCAATTATGTTAACGATAAACCCTTTGACTAAAACGTTATTTATTTTGTGGGAGGTCCTCCAGTACTTGGTCTATATATTTCTACTCTCACTCTCTTCCTCGTTCCTGTGGCTACTTTGTATTGCCCATATCTCAGGTCATCAAGTGTTTAGCCTTGGCATGGTCCGAGGGCGACACTGTCTGTTGTACCTCAGTACTGCTCCACTCTGTGACATTCACTGCAGTTCACTGCCATGCCCACAAGATGGCATGAAGTAGCATGAATGACACAGAGAAAAAAAAAACCCTTTACACTTTATATTATTCCTGGAAATCATACATTTTTTAAAACTACATTTTGCTTTATTTTCGTTGTTCTTTGTGCTGCTTACCATTTTGTTGGTCTAGGAATTGAAGCTTGTTGCGTGCTGTTGCAGTTCTTGCAGTCTGGCAGTGACATCACAGAATGATCGATCGGTGGCTGCACAATGACATCAATATGCTTAACATTGAATCGTAATGTAGTCTGTTGTTGAATGACTCTGTTGTCATTCTTTCTCTTCTATTTAAATTGACCAGAAAGCATCAAATTAGTGAGAGTGAATGTTAAACACATTGAGAAGACGGGTTTAATGAGATATTAGTGTAAACCTCTAATGTGACTCAAGATTCTTTACCATCATACACAGCATATCAAAGGGAAATTTCATTCTTCTCAACAGCATGATCCATGATTTGAAAGACACAGGGTCAATATAGCATGGAATTATGCAACAAATGAGAGAGCATGGGAGAACCCTGGGAACAATAGGGACAGTTTTTCTGCAGTTTATTCAAATCCTGGCACAGGTACGGCGAGCCATTCCATTTTATCTGTGGGCTTAGTATGTTTATTTGGTGTTGGCCAAAACGTATAAACCTTAGCTTTGTAATGCATCACCCATCTGGATCTTTTAGAGTCGGGACTTCCACTGTTGCTCTGCCCTTGACCTGATAGATTTTCTGTGTGTGTGTGTGTGTGTGTGTGTGTGTGTGTGTGTGTGTGTGTGTGTGTGTGTGTGTGTGCGCACGCCTGAATGAAAGTAGGTGTGTGTTTGCCCTGTGTGTACGTTTATTACTTTTCATTCTTGGCTGGCCACATGCTTTAATGACTCTTATTTTCCTGATGGCACTTTAGGAAATGACAACTTGTGGGCAATACAAAGTAATTACATTTCCTGTGTACCCAGAAGAAATCTAGTGTTATTAATAATGAATACAGGGTTGGAGGCGCCCTCATGCAGCAGATGTGACACTCTGCCACTGCAGAGCCATTGCCTGCCTTTGTTTCATTGACAACAGCCACACCATGGACATATGAACACGCTATGTGAGGTGGAGACAGACAACGGACCTATTTGTCAAAAGCCTATTTGTCAACTTGGAGCTGAATCACAATGAAAACAAAACATGCTCTTGGCATTAGTGAAAGCTGGTTTGAAGGGGAAGGGATTGATATGAGAAACAAGTTTTAATGTGGAGTCCTTGGGAAGGAGCTGAGCGCCACACAGAATGTAGAACTGTCCATATAATCATATCTGCTGGCCTCCAATTTAGTCGACCAGCACCATTAACAAAACACTTTCTGAGCGATCCAGGGATTGGCTGGGGTTTGTTGTGGACTTGAGATCACCTCTGAACAGGCCCTCAAAGAAAAGGCTCCGATTCATGTCCATCTGGCAGGAAATTGGAAAAAGTAACTATTTTCTTTTAGAAAAAAAAAAAAAATGGTGGCTGATAAAATGTTTATGTTTCTAAATGGTAATTGCTCCCATGGATAAAAAGGAAGACGCGTAAACAAATATTCAAAGCACAAAGCATCTGTGCTCTATAAAAAGGCATTAGCAAAGCTGAGTCACACAGACACCCAATCACACATTCTAATTCATTTTCAACCTTACTGGATGACTTGAATAATTGATAACACTTCTCTATGCTAACATGAGTTCATAACATTGATCATAAGACAAATCAAGCATTCATAAGTAACTGTTCTCTGTTGACCTTCTGTGCTTTGTGTGAGGACAAATGGGACAGATGGTTTGGAAGTAACCAGTTCTGAACAGGGGGGGGGGGGGGGGGGGGGGGCTGCAGCACCACTTACCTGCTGCTCATAATGCCGTCTTGACATTCCTGCCCAGGCTGTTTCACAGGAAGTCGCTTCAATTCATTAGACTCACGACTATGATGATTGCCGTTTGACTTTGACAACTTCTGTGACCTCGTGTAACGTTGATGTGAACCCAGTGGAGATGTTTGAATGCTTAGGGACTCTCCACCTGTCAGTAGAACAAATGAAGCTTATTGGATGAATGCTGGTACATCTTCAAGACAGACGGCTGATGTTCCAGATGATTGTATCATTTCTGGAACATTTTATATCATTTTATATCTTCTGACTTTTAGAGTGGCCATATAGTATCACAAGAATAAGAAGTATGATGGAAAGAAAATGTCATCTGCCATTTTACCCTTGAAACTCAACTCATTTCTGTTTGACATTATTTATATTACACTGAAAATGACTCCTGAACTCTGACTATCATGACAATTAAGTATATCAGAAATTATCAGAAAGAAATCGCTGCAACCTCTGCTGACCAAGGATAACTGTGCTCTATCCCAATGAAGCATCCCTTTGGTTGGCCTCCCCTCTCGCAACTGTACAAGGCGTTTCACATTTCTTCATTCTGCTTCACAAGACATGACTCCCATCCCATCCCATGTCCCCCTCAATAGCCCATTTTGGAGTATATTTATGCACCCCAACAAAGCACCCCACGCCTCAATGCTGGAAAGCATTGCTGTCAGGGGCCTCCTTTAAAATCCCATACTCACGCAGCATAAAATAAGATTGAGCACCATTGAATCATAAAGTTTTGAAAATGTTGAAAAACCAAGGTTAGACTCAGGGCACAATTTCATTTTATTCATCACAGGCCCTGACATTCTTCCTGCTGACTCCTGTACAGCCAATTCTTTCCTCTGTAAAGCTGTTATTTTCATAGAACCACCACCTTGAAAGATGTGAAGGCAATAGAAATACTCTGGATTTTGAATTTAGGACCTTTAAAGGCGTTGACCCAAACTGAATGACATGGTCGGTCTGCTGTTTGCCTACTAAAATGTATTAATGCCCATCTCCATTTACAACTTCCTAAACTCATAATCTCGGGAACCAACACAGTGTCATCAGCATATAACAAAATCCACATTGTCAATCTATATGCCTACGTTTTCTTGGGCTAAGTCACTTACATAATGGGCAATTATATAATTATGTATACTTACCATTGTTATTTAGTCATTTAATGCTAGTTTGACATTATAAGGATAACTTTTCACTCACTTTTTTCATTTGTTTAAATGCAGTTTTAAATCTTTTCCAGTTTTAATCACTATTAAACAGCAGTTTGATGAATCAAATGATGATCAATGTATCAAATATGTCGGCCATGATCCGTGTTGCCTCCATCAGTTTACTCATTAACTTTGTAACAAGGTCCAAATGTTTGGTAACAACTCATCTCTATCTAATAATGAGTTTGTGTGATTAGGTTTGAATTCACAAATAGGAAAAAGAAAGGGGCAAACTTAAAGGCTTGCCAATCAATTTTAAAAGGTGCCTTCTTTTTCACATGATTGATTTACTTGAGTTGTTACAAGATTTAAATCAATATCTGATGACAGTTGTTTTGACATTTTTTTCACAGCATATTTTTGACTTCATGTCAAGCACTGGTGATGAAAGCTCCATCCCGTTTGAGGCGGCAGACTTTGATACTGGATCGCATGCAGCCACAAAATCCATCCATCCATCGTCTACCGCTTATCCTGTATTCAGGGTCTCTTTTTTCCATTGGGCGAAGGCAGGGTTCACCCTGGACAGGACGCCAGTCTATCACAGGGCCGACATGTAGAGACAGACAACCATTCACACTCACATTCACACCTACAGAACATTTAGAGTCATCAATGAACCTATCCCCATCCTGCATGTCTTTGGACTGTGGGAGGAAGCCAGAGAACCCGGAGAGAACCCACGCGGGGGAAACATGCAAACTCCACACAGAAGGAACCCAAACCGGGAATCGAACCTGCGACCCTCTTGCTGTCAGGCGACAGTGCTACCCACTACACCACGTGCAGCACCAGCCACAAAATATTATTATTAATGACAACTTTGGCTTTTGCATAATTAATTAAACATGACATATTGACATATTTTGTGAAAGTTTTATTCTTTGGATGCCTTTTTTCCGAATAACTTGTGATGTTATCGAAGCTTCGTGGAAACTGCTGATTTCCGAAGGAATTTCATTGAAGAATCGCTTCACCCAACCCAAGTCAAAGTTTTTTAATCAATCATTTATTATTGTAATCTTAATTATTCATACATGTTGGATCATATGAGTAGACGAACGGCACCCTTTTATTATTTATTTCACCAGGTAGAAGAATTTAGAGTTATTAGACTATTTCTGTGACAGTGACCTGGAAACCATATGTATGCTCTCTCCATTTCACCCATCATTGTGCTACATCACACAGCGGTTTCTAGGAAACCTTGAAGGAATGTATAAGGAACCATACGATCATTACTGTCCCCATCAGGGACACATGTTCTTCTCTTGGCAACAGGCGTGGCTGTAATTAATACGCGTGGATTCTCATCTCGGGCCACACGGGGGCTTCATTGTCCTTCTCTCTCTCTCTCTCTCTCTCTCTCTCTCTCTCTCTCTCTCTCTCTCTCTCTCTCTCTCTCTCACACTCCTCGACAGGTTTCCCTCCCTCCTCCTCCCTCCGCCTCCGCCTCCGCCTCCTCCTCCTCCCTCTCCACTCCTCCCTCAGCGGCTGCGGCTCTCATTGACGCTGCTGTAGGAGCGTCTGTTGAGCCGCGGAGGCAACGGCAGCGCTTTGTGCATCTCTGTGAGCCACCTGTGCAGCGGATGGTGCTGATGGCGCAGACCTCGCGTTACATGGAATCATTTGTACCCGGTTACGTTTCCCCCCCTCCTTCCGGATTTGCTTCTTCTAATTTTTTTTTTCTTTTTTCTTTTTTTTTTTGCATCATTGGGCATCTAAAGTTGTGATGATGCCTCCGCTCAGCGTCTGGGATTGGTAATAGCCGTGCGCGAGGGTTAATACATCATCCGCGTGTGATTGAACAACACTGTCTCTCGGAAGTGGACAAAACATGGACTAATTTTGTGTTTTTTTTTAATATATATATATATAGCTATATATATATATTCACCATGGGATTATTACATCTATTTCTGGTCCTCGGCATATTTTGCGCCTCTTCAGGTATGACAGGGCTGTCACTGTCTGTGCAGCAACCATCTCTGGCAACGTGTAGCAGATAAGATGACACAGATAATTACATGAACGTGTGCTTTTGGTTAAATGTGCCACCTCGGCTTCTTGGAAATAAACAGACCTACTTTATATAGCAGCTTGCACACAGTACAGTAGCCTCCCATCTCTTAACAGCAGGGGATTTTGTTTAATTATCTTTTTTTCATTGCATCACAGGTGTCCTTGCCTCCTAACAACAATGCCAATGTTGTTTTTTGTGTGTTTGTGCTGTAGTTGTAGGTTTTGGGGTTGACCCTGCCCTGCGCATCAGCGTGTTTGATGAACTAACGCTTGGAGAAGGCTTTGATGGAGTTACTCAGGTCCAGGGCTTCCACAGCGAGTCTAGAGCTTTCCGCTTCCAAGGTACAGTAACAAGCACTCCTTGTATTTGGGAACTTAATGAGGTGATCTGTGTGTGCAAAGCTGGCCAAAATGTGTTTAAATGACAAGTAATCATCACAATCACTGACCCTTTTCATATTTTGTTCAAACTTGTAAGACAAACCAGATCAGACCACAGATCAGCTCTTCTTATGAGACGCCTGATGTGAGAATCTCAGATCATCTGATAATGCAGACGCCCCTATGCTTGTGTTAGTCTATACTCCGTAGCACAAACGTGTAGGAGACTGTCAGCAGCAGCATGCGATGGATTTGCAGTTTTCCACTACAACAGGACTTAGCTCGGGGGCCTTCAGACTGCCACCTGCCTGAACAATAGGCAATGTTGGGTCTCCGTGAAAGAGTGGGGTGAGCCGGGCGAGCAGTGGGGGAGAGATGGGAGAATCACGCAAAGAATCATAGACAGATTTAGCATAATCAGATTAGGCAGGGACAAAAACCCTGTGTTCACGGAGATGTATGTTGTGAGTGAATGGGCCCCTCGCTAGAATTTCCCCACCGGAGATCTTCCTGAGAGTTCAAGCGGTCCGGACACTTACACTCTGTGACCAACATGTGAATGGGACAAAAGAGTGTGTCGGGTGTCCACGATGTCAGCTGTACGACAGCGTGTGCGCAGGCTAAATATGTTATCAATGGCATTTAGTAAATGGCACTGTGCAAAATGGAGTTGTCAAAGCCGCTGTCGAGCTTGGCTTTTATGTGCACTGTTGTCAGTGTTGCATATCTGTCTATTTGATGTCAGACTCTCATTACAATCCAAATGAGATTGTTAACAGCCCCGTCGCAGGGATGGAGATGTCTATCACAACCCAGCCAAAAGTAGCAACAGAGAACCGCTTGTGGCTCCCCAGATCAGTGGCAACCCCCCCGGAAGATGTGGCAACATCCAAATCTTACCGGGGGGATCTCGACACGGATCAAATAGCGTACCAAAGCGCACACAATGTTGTTTTGGGTCAGAGAAACACCACACTCGTTTGTCGACATTTTCCCTCTCTGCTCCTCCTTCCTGATATCTTCTAATCTCCCCACACAGCCGCTGAGACAGCAGCACTTCTGCATGGAGCAGCAACTCCGGCACCTCTGTGAAGGCAGGCCATTTGATGTCCTCTGTGTAGACAACACTTAGAAGTGCTCTGCACAGGCAGGTAGCAGGAGGGAGGGAGGGAGGGAGAAGAGACTACAAGGAAGAATTTGAGAAAGAGAATGAGATAAACAAAGACAGTTATAGAAAGAAGCTCCCACGGCTTTTGTCACGAAACGAAATAGCACGACTGACACCTCTTCATCATTACGCCCTCATTTATTTCTCTGCGTTACCTTTTGCTAAGTACAGTCAGTCACCCGGGCCGGAAAAAGGCGCCGCGTTATTTATGGCAGAGCTCGCCGCCTCCGTCCTTCATTTGGGATGTCTATGTTAAGTCAATGATGTTGGATGAGGGGGAGGCAGGGAGATGCTTACGTACTGGCGAACAGACCTGAGCCGCTGCTGGTTTTTGATCAGAAATAGACAGCGAGACGCACCTACTGTACAGATGCAGAACGACCGAGGGAGACGGAGGGAAATAGGCTGGGACGGAAAGAGGATACAAGGAGAGAAGAGAAGCGGGGAGCAGAGCTGTCTGCCAGCTGTTTGACAGACTGTGCTGATTCCACATGTATGGATGCTCGGCTGGCTGGGACCAGCAGACAGGCCCACAGTGACATTCCGACGCTCATTAGATAGCAGGCTGAACACATCCGTGGCCGTCCCCTCCACTGCCTGCCTGTTATCTCTGGGAGCTGGGTGGAGGCAGGAGGAGGGGAGGCTGCTAAGGCCTGACAGAGAAGAAGCAGGGAGTGTATAGAAATTAGTATATGTACATGTGTGTGGATAATTGTGGGTTTTCACAGTGCTGTTCAATATATCTCTGTATCTCTTTGCCATATTGTGTCAGAGAAAGAGCAGTGTGTGTGTGGGGGGGGGGGATTGCTGTTTAGCGCACCCCTGCTGATGCTTTTGAAGGTAGCTGTCAGCGCTACATTGCATTGCATTAGGAGAGGTGGACCTCAGGGACGGGCATAATAGAGAGGGAAAAAAGCCCCTGGGCTATGTTACTCTTATGTCCTGATGCCAGGTGATACTCAGCCACACCACAAAAAATCATCCCATCATTAGCACCTCCCCCATGGTTTTTAATATCGAGACATCCAGATACCTATCTGTCTCTGTAAGAACAAGCACAGGGGCCACACCCAGAAGCACTCCCTTCCCCCAACACACATACACCAACACGCTCTCCCTCTCTGGCTACAAGCGTGCGGACCAAACTCATTCCAAGTGCAAACAGCACAGTTGCTAAAAGCATCCTTTCAGCTGCAGACCAAGAATCCCTCATAATTGTATCTCTCTCTCTCTCTGTGTGTGTGTGTGTGTGTGTGTGTGAACCCCTTCAAGAACCCTGCTCTTGCTCAGACTGTTTGAACACTGCCAGTGAGGTGTTTCTGTGTATGTTGTGGTGATTATGTCCCTGACTGCAGCGACGCTCGAGTGTAACGGGATGGAAGAGACTCATTTATTATACAGCAACACTGTGTGTGTGTGTGTGTGTGTGTGTGTGTGTGAGAAGGAGGGATTAAGACAGAGGGGACTATATATGAATGTGAGTCTGCTGTCATGCAGGGACTGTAACATGTTTGAATAGGAATGACAGTCATATGTTCCCGCTGTAAGGGCACGATACACTGGGGTGTTGGGTTGTATAGAAGGATGTAATGCGATGGGTGGGAGGGCAGCTTTGTCTTTTAGAGGCCAGATTCAAGCACCTTTATCAGAAAGCAGCTCATGTACTCGGCTGTATTCTATCGAGAGGGTTCATAAGGAGCCGTTTTATAGAAAACGCCACACTTAGTTTAACATTCATGCTAGAACTGTGCTCATATCATGGAAATAAATACAGTGAATACAAACTCTGCCAATGTTGAAAAATAGGCAATAATTGCCCTGATTTTCTTTCTTTAAAAAAAAAAAAAAAAAAGCTTAACAATTATCTCAAATCATTAAACCTTCATAAAATGTTGCGACTTGCGAGAGGGAAATTCACAAAAGTTATAGCAGCAAAGGCAGAGATGTTCTTACTTTAAGTCCCTATTATGAGATGATCCTAAAACTGAAGTAACAACTCACCATTATGTTGCACAATGGTGTTGTTAGACCCGACCTGCCTGGAGAAGCCCACGGTTTTCAGTTTTCTAGCTGCCAGTTTGTAACAAATGTTCTCAGTTAACATTTATATTCTCCAAACAAACCCAAGCTAAGATAACGCTGGTAACATCACTCAGATTATTTCCTCTCAGACCTCCAAAACAACAGGGTGACGTGTTCTCCACAAAGAGGAAATTCACTTTGACTTAGCATTTTTTAATTATTGTTGTTCTATATAAGCAAGGATGCTCTTGATATTCAAACTGAAGGTGCTCAAAACTATTGTTCATTAAATTCAGCTGAGTTATCTGAAAACAGACCAAGACCTAACCACCTTAAAATAAGTCATCAGCCCTTTTCACGCTGATAGTGAAGAGCTTAAAGGATAGGTTCACATTTCTGACAATGCCCATATATGTCCATCAAGGGATTGTTGGTTGCTGTAATTGTTCCTCGTGTCCACACTGGCTCACTGTAATGCTGTGTGCTGAAATCCACAGTCCTTGAAAAATGATTTCAACATTTTGGCAAATATTTCTGCAATCTGCGTCAGTCAAATCAGTTTGGTATTCCCAAGTCACAGACTTTTTATTATGAAATTCCCTCTGTGTCTGCATCGTCTCCTTGCTGAGCTGCCACAGAGGGATGATAACACCAAGCAATGATTTAGTTTAAAAAGACACATTTTGAAACTACCCAACCGATTTGCATAACTCAGACTGCAGAAGTCTCACATTAGTTTAAGCTAAACTTTAGTATTTTTGTCGATTTCTACTTAATACCACTACTTTCATAGATTTGTGGTTAGAATGGACAGGAACCATTTTACAGTGACCAATAACTGTTCAATGTTCTTATAGTTCTTATAGATCACAATTAGACCTCAACAGGAGGCTCTAATGAGTGTGAAGGCTCATTATTTCAAAACTTTTTAAGAATCGACAGAAATCTGCCTTATTCCGTCTCTCGTTTTCTTGTTGATTTGTTTTAGGAACATTTTGAAAGAAATACACAGCATCTTTAAAATAATTTTAGGAGCATAAGCGATTAAGGACTCAATGAATGACAACATGGCTCGAACGTTTTCTGTGTCATCTTGTGGTGGATCTTTAATATTTTCATTTCATATAAAATGTCAGGCAGGTGACTGGGGATGCACCGATAACTGATATCACGCCGTGACCGAGTATCAGCAACAAATCTATTAAATTAAATTCTGTGTATATACTCCAGACATTATATACTGGAATTGTAATTCCTGTTAAAGTTTTTGATCAGTTGGTTAATGCATTAAAAAGGATTATACTTGGATTGTAATTCCTCTTCATTTTAAAGATTTTTCTTTTAACCAATTAGCTGGTGTAGAATTTATTATTTTAATAATAAATAATAATTTACCAAATTTACATTTTTGTATTCATTTTTTACATTTTCTTAAAAGTTAGGAAAGAAATATGTAAGTCAAACTTGTACCCAAAGCCCAGGTATCTCTATCAGGACTTTAAAAGTCAGATCGGTGCCTCCCATCAGCCGACATTTACCTGAATGTAGTCCAATAGTTTTTGCAACATTCGATAGTCCCATCCATACAGATTTTTGATCTAAATAAGAGTTTACCCCACTTCCTTCAATATATGCTATATCTTGCAACACATTCTGTTGCGTTGTCTAAAAAGTTGCCCAACCTTTCCAAACTCTTGACAGTAATTCCAACCCCCTGTTGTCAAAGTCTGCTTTGCTTGCTGCTTTCTGAGGCGAGGCTGATCCTGTGGTCCACCCAGGAGCCACCGGTGACCATGGAGATATTCCTACTCACAGGGCAGTCATACATTTGGGTGGCCGGAAGGCTGTCATTAGCTCTGTGTACGTGTGAATGTCAGACAGGCGGTCACTGGGGAGGCGATCGGAGAATTGGGGAGAAATTGCTGGCCAAAGCAGTCCTGGAGGTGCCCTTGGCTCGGTTTTAGTATTTGTTCCAGGAGAGTGGAGACACAGTGGGGGGAGATGGTCCGCCGAATGCAGACTGATGGAATATTCAGCAGCTCTGAGAACCAGCTTTTTGGGGGTCGGGCGTATGTGTGTGTGTGTGTGTGTGTGTGTGTAATGCATCCATCTTTGCGTTAGCCCATGTATCTTTGTGCCCGCCTCTTTCTTTATATTGACTCAATTGTTTGTTTGGAGCTGCAGGCCAGTCAGTCTGCGTTCTGCCTCTGTCCATGTTGTGTGTGTGTGTGTGTGTGTGTGTGTGTGTGTGTGTGTGTTGACAGTAATGGAGGGTTTGGCGTTTGCTGCCGGTGGAGAGTTTATCATTACTCTAATCCCTCTGGAGAGATATTCTCTTACCTAAACCTCCCACGCACATCCTTCCCCACGCTCAGGCCGGCAGATCAAATGTGTTGTTTGAAATATGCTTTTCAAATAGAAAACATTAGGCAATAAGAAAATAGTACACTTTTACTTAATTTGTCCTATGTGTCCCCTCCTCTGCTGATTTGATCAATGTGTTTAGTCAGGCCCCAGTTGGCTCTACGTGTTTAGTCATGGCTCACTCACTCTTAACTGCAAAATGTTGTTTAAATGTTGCAAAGACGTAGGAGGTGTTATTTTGTTCTGGCAATCCACTGGAGACCAAAGAATGAAAGTCCTCATTATTCACATACAAAAAGTGTCTATGATCTTCTTATCTAATATCAGTATTACTGTTTTAGTCAAAATTTCCTCTGGGAAATAATTAGCTTAGAAGCCAAATGAAAAGTATACCTCACCCTGTCTGTCAGAATATGTTCTTTTTTCAAAAGGAGTGGAAACTCTCTACCTCTTTCCAGTACAAAAACTTTCTGTAAATGCAGGTAGAAAGTGAAAGCAGTGTGTGAGAAAAGGATTGTGGTAAAGCTGGGTGTATCTGGACTCTCAAGCTGTGCTGCAGGGCACCTGTTCTAAATGCTAAATGTGTGAGCAAGCGATTGGTGCAGCGCTGCCAATATGTGTCCATGGGAATGTTGCGATGGGAGCGCGGGGAGATTAGCCGTGTGGGTACTAGGGGTCAGACAAAATAAGACCACATTAGACAGTTTAAGATTAGAAATGAAGCAGAGGCGTGGAAATTGTGGCCTGAGTGTAACCATTAAAGCACGACGTACCCGGGAGATAAGATTAGGCTATAGCCGAAAGCTATGCTTGCTTGGGATGCTACTGAGCCCGAGGCTTTTAGAGATTTCTAGTCAGCTGATAAAACTCTGTATGTCTCAAAACCAGTTTTCTCACAATCAGCCGGTTCTCATGGCCTGTAAACAACTAGGAAAGATGACAGGAGCTGTGATATTGCTGAGAAATGTGCTGATTGGAATTTTATGTGCTGGGTCATCATTTTCAAGCTATTTTGTGTCAGTATCTCACATCAGAGTGGTAGTTAGGAGCAGGTGGCTGCCCCATCCAGGCGCCTGCCAATAGATAATCGACCAAAGACCCCCCACAGCAGGACCACATTGATTTGGCAGAAGGGAACGCTGGCCCTCTCTCCTCACAGCACAAACTCATCTGCTGCTCTTTTATGTACGTTTTTGGGGATGCAGAGCTGTCTCCACTATAGCTGTCTTAATCCTCATTCGAGTACCTGTCAAGAGTCATGAGATCATTGTGCTTTTCATGCAGGCAACACACCAATCTCATCACTCCAGCCTCCAATCCCCCAAAGTCCCATTTGAAGCAACCCCATTCCCTTCTAAGTATTAAGACTGGTGATGAGAGTCATCCACTCATAGATCAAAGGCTTGTGGCCACCAAGCTGGACGCCGCCAATGGTAGAGGTTCCTCCATCCCCCCCCTGCCTCATCAACCTCCTCTCAGTATGGACCCCGCCCTGACACCTGCTCCCACTGTGCCGCCCATGATTGAGATATCAGCGCCTCTCTGTTCAGCAGGCTGACCAGCATATATAGGCATAGACATTGTAAATCCTGTTTGGCCTTGAGGTTAAATTTGCTTCAAAGAAAACTGCATGTATCATTTTTCTACATTAGTCAAATAAGCGATGCCCAATGTTAGCTTTGATTGCAATCCAGTCATTTGGACAAAAACACCCCCCAAAACAAAAATAATTCCCTATAATTTATGAGATTATTGTCAACAGTGGTCATTTGGATTTGCTTTTTCATTTGCATCTGTTGATGGCAGCAGATTATTGCTCGGCAGAACTCCTGTTGCAGCCATTGGACCATCTGTCCCGCCTCACCCAGTGACACTGGGATGATACTCCACTGCCAATGCAAAATGCACGAAACCGAGCATCAAATCTGGTGAGCTTTTTTGTTTAGAGATAAATGACTCTAAATACGTCCAGCCTCTAAATACGTCCAGCCTCCACCAGGAAAATGCTAAAGTCCACAGTGAAAGTACAAGAAGAGAAGTATGTAAACATTGTATCCTATATAACAGACGAGCACACAGGGAGTGCCAGTCCTCATCATGACATCGCTTGCCGTTTCACATTGTATTGTGTTAATTGGTTGCTTACCCACCAGCTGGAAGTAATGTTAATACACTGAGGAGAAGCCGCCACGCTAGCTTCCTGGAGCGCTTAAGTGTGCCAGGGCATCTTGCATGCATCCCGTAGCTGGAAGTGAACTCTTTGATGTGATTGCTTCTGAGAAACGTCATCATTTATTGATGCTTCCATTAAAGTAGCATAGACATCTGTGTAGAGTTGGAGAGGAGGAAGGGGAGCACACTGGTGCAAACAGGAGCTCACGAGCTAACTACACAGAAAAATGCCCTCCCATCCACTCCGGCACCATTAGCCTTTAACTTCCTCTCTCCCAGTCCTTAGCTTCATACCTCTAGTCCTACAACAAGCTGAGGAGAAAGTGTTTGATCCACTGATCCGGTTTTTGTGATCGCTGATACAAGCTAATACGTTTGGTACAATATTTGGCAGCAGGAAGTTGTCAAGTGGAGGACTTCAAGTTTTGTTTGAGCTGAATGACCTGACCTTGAAACCACTTAAGCTTCAAAGTAGCTCACTAGTTTTCCTAATTCCTTAAGTTGACAAACATCCTCATCATTCTTTTAGGAAGTGAGGTTACGTTAACATTTCATCAAAATAGGTTTGAGACCCAAATGGTCTCGCAAAACTGAGTAATACGATTTGAGCAGCTTTATTGGACAGTGTTTGACGTAAGTGGGTTTGGTGGGTTTAGTCTTGATTTGTTATTTATGAATTCAAATTCGTCAAGAGTTTATGTGAATGCATCAAATATTTAGAGTTTATGGCCTGTGGAATCCCAACCAAATGGTCTACGGCAAATGTTCCTGTATCCCTTAAAATGTCGGTACCGTTTTCATTAGAAACTGGCTCTCAAAGATGTGAATAATAGAAACGATTGTAAAAATAATAGCGACGAAAGGGCTGTCCTCATCTCGAACCTTAAAACTGCTCCAGCTAAGGCGGTACCTTGCATGGCGGCCCACTGCCATCGCTGTTTGAATAGGTGAATGAGAGGCAAACTATAAAGTGCTTTGGATAAAAGCTCTATATAAATGCAGCCGTTTACCATTTATCCATTTACATAATGGCTTTCTTCGTTTTTGTCTTCATTCCAGGGTCTGCCAGGGACGTGATGGCACCTGCTGAAGTCTCGGAGCAAATGGTCCAGAAGCTGAGAGGCAAGAATGAGTTTACTGTGCTGGCGACCCTCAAACAAGAGCACCTCAACTCTGGGGTCATCCTGTCCATTCATCACTCTGAGCACCGGTATGATCAGTTCACATCATAATATGATGAACATTGTGTTATGTAATACAAAGAAAAGGGTAACCATTGCCATTCATTTTAAATATAACCACATTGTTATTTGATATACTAGATATGTAAAAACACTGCATAGAGTTCATTTGAGATATTTTCACAGTGTGAGTCAGAACTAAAGCTGCTGATGAAACCCACCTGATAAACCATAATTAAAGCCGTTTTCTAAATTAAGAACCACCTCTCCGTTTTGTCTTAATATGTCAATTGAAACCTGAATATTATTTATTATTTTGATCATTTAGATGTTTTACACTCCAGTCGAGTGAACACAGCAGATCACCCTGGATGACAACTTATTATTCGCAGTCCATCAACGATCCAAACACTGAGCCGGGAATTACGGATCAAAAACTGATGAGACACTATCTGCAGTTAGCATGCTAATGTCTTCCATTAGTTAGTGGTAGCTGAGCCGTTGGATGATCAGAACGGCAATCTGAATCCTCATAATGCGTTGATTGAACAGTTTATACATTAAAGTCAGTCCTGAGAAGAGAGCTCGCAGGGATGTTAATGACTTTCTCTGCTGATGATTAGCTTTCTCAGACATTCATATGCAACAAAGCAGCACTGCATGGTTACATTTGGAAAGTAATGAATAGTCCGACGTATTAGCCATTGCATTTATGGTGCCGGGGTGAATGTGCATGCATGGCGGGGGGAGAGTTAAAATATTAGATTTGGTCTGCAGATAAATCAATCCATTGCTACACTTGCTTGAGTGTCTTTTTTCTTCGTCTTTTTTTTTTTAAATAATGTTTCCAGCAAATGACTCTAGTTTAAATAAGTCTGTCTTCAGAGCCAGAGGTGATGAGTGTGTATCAGCAGCTCCTTCCATTAGTGTCACTATGCTGGGTGAATCTCAGCGCTGTGGAGACGGGGATTCTGCTAGAATACTAATACGCCAACGTAAAGAGTTGAACCTCTCTACGTGTAGGCTATTGTTGCGTGTTGCTGATGTTGCACTTAACAGCCATATAGCACCATTACGCTTGACAAGTGATGTGATTAAATTCTAAATGGTGTTGCGAATCCGAGGAGATGTGAGTGCATTGCTTGGAAATGAGTGACATGCATCCCTCAGCACCGTGGAGGAGAGGAACCGCTGAGTTTAGCCACCCTGGAGATGCATGCAGGTTGTTTTAACAGAAATAAGGATTCAGTTCCAGTAATGAGAATGTAATGCAGCAAGACTTTACAATGCAGGGATGGAAAATTCTTCAGAGAAACTATCATGGTATGGCCTTGCTGTCCCTTTGATTCTGCAGGTTCCTGGAGCTGGAGAGCAGTGGCCAGCGCAGTGAGGTGCGTCTTCACTACCGTACCAAAGGCCAACAGCCCCACACGGAGGTGTTCCCTTACAGCCTGGCTGATGATCAGTGGCACAAGGTCTCCGTGGCCGTCAGCGCCTCTCATGTTATACTACACATTGACTGCAACAGGTAAGATGCTATCTATATAGGTAAGATACTGGGGGGGAACACATTAATCACACATCTGATCTTGATGAACTAATTATTCAATTTGAAAATCTTTACTGATGTCCGTTGTATAATTTGTTGAGAATAAAATGACATTACAACGGTCGATGGAAACCAGAATCCTCAACCCACTGAGGGCTGGACTCAAAATCAAAAACATTTTAAGTGAATAATTGGCAACACAAGTGACTAATTAGGAAACAAGAGAAAATGAGGCACAGGTGAGACACATTAGGGCGGATAGAAAATGAACTGGGAGGGAACACACATCAGTCACCTGAAACGAGAGGTGAGTACATGGAACAAATTAAAATAAAACAGGAAATCAATACAAAACCCAACATCATGACAAGCAGGTGAAATTGATTCACAATCACGTCTGCTTCCTGAATGGACAGATTGATATCCCTGAAGTTTACCTGGCTTTGTTGTGATGATGTACTGTGATGATTAAGTGTTCCCTTAAGTTTAAACTGTGTATATATATATATATATATATATATATGATTTTCTCCTGTGATTTAAAAACAAACTTTAAATTAGGGATGCAACAATCCCATATAACGCTGGATTGCAATCAGCCTTATTACCAGATCGGGTATCGGCCATGACACGATCGATCCACATTAAATTAAGTCTTTGTCAATATCATCATAAAACTTTGTGTGTCCGCTATCCATCATTTATTGCGTAATGGTGAGCCACCAACTAGGTTTTTGTTTGTCCGCTATCCATCCATTTATTGCGTAATGGTAAGCCACCAACTAGGTTTTTGTTCCGCAGCGATACAGCGAATATTACTGAATTCCATTCGTAAATTATACAGATTTTTAATTGTTCCTGTGTTGGAGTTTCGGAATTGATACTCGGAAAAGAAAAGTTGCATCGGTGCATCCCTACTTTATATTATCATCTGTAGCTGTCACAAAGAATCACTTTTGATTAAAGTTCAAACGTTAAATCCAAAAAACCCTTTTGTTACTTTAAATGTTACTAACATTATATTGACAATCATCAGAACTTTGTATTTGTTTTTGCAGGATCTATGAGCGGGTTGTGGATGCCCCATACATGGACATACCTGAGGATGCTTCCTTCTGGCTCGGACAGAGAAACGCTGCTCATGGCTTCTTCAAGGTGAATCACGAATGTTGATGCTTTTCCTCAAACTTGGTTTATCTCCTCCCTCTTTGTTTGACTTGTTTGGTTTTATTTATTGTAGCTCTTGGATTTAATTGTGCGCATTCCACGAGGCTTACCATTTTAATTTGAGGGTTCTGCCTACCCTAGGAATTGACATTTTTTGTCATTGTTTGTTCCCTTTCCTTTTAGTCTGCAGCTAAGCCCAGTGCAATTATCTCAGCAACCCCCACAAGGCTGATTTGGGAGAAATCATTAAATAGCCTCTGGTGTACGCTCATTAAACTTAGTCTATAGTATTGTTATTAGGCAGAGAGCCTTGACTGGACTGCACTCCAAAATGTTCCACCTGGGGAGACAAAATGTCAGCTCACCAGCAACTATAACTAGTTTCCATCAGCCTGCAAGTGACGGATGCTGTGGTGATGTTTGTACACGTGTGTCCCGGATGTTGAGTTTCCGCTGTGTTAATTGGTCGATGAAACGAGCCTTGGAGGTCACTCACTAATCTTGTCACGTAGCCGCATCTCTCCTCGCCGCTCTCTGAAGCCTTGATTAGTTGCGTGGAAGGCACGTCTCCTTTTAAAACACACCGCTTCATTAGTACACATGCACTCTCACACACCAGCAGTCGATGTGTGTACGTGGTTGTCAGCCGAAGTCGGGAATCGCCAGCAGTAATAGTAAAGGCTTTAATGAAAAGGAGCGTGCCTGCACCTCTGCCTCACAGCTCAATACATCTCTTTTTGTTTTTCTACGGTCCACACACATCATAAGAGAGCTCAATCTATTTCATCTTACTCGTGTGTGTACTGGTGAGACAATTTTGGATTACATCAGTGGTGTGTCATTTGCAGGGGATTTGTATGCTGGTGTCGTAAAATGTTCAACATCCTAACTTGAAAGGCTGAAAATGATTTGTTTTAAATTCAGGCAATCCCAAATGCAACAAGAAACAGAAGCAATTAAAAGACGCAAATCAGATTTGACTTTATTCTGAAGTTTTTTTTTTAGTCGGGCAAGATATAGATTTATCTTCTCGTGATTGTATGCATGATGTTAAAATGTGAAATGTGCCTTTTTTTTTTCTCTCTCTCTGTCAAATACACATTTCTGCTACAGATGGGAAGCTAATTGATGCCCCACATGATACTGCGTGCATTCTGCAGTAAACAGAATGTCACCGACTCAGAGGAATCACTGGAGAGTTCAAAATGTCTTCTTTTTTTCAGTTGCCAGGAGGTGCAAAGTCGAGCAACTGTTGTTTTAATAGAATAGTGGTGCAATGCAGGCTCTGCTTAAATTGATTAAAAAAATGTTTTTCCCCAATCCAATATCTTGTGTTAACTATTCCCTTATCACAAATATCTCTTCTGTGTGCCAAAAAATATATTAACTATTTTTGATGACAGATTTATCATCACATGTGATTTGCGGTTACTATGGCTAACTGTAAATCTGCACTTTTTGGGATTTTGGATGTCTGTTGGCAAAAACTTTGTTTAAAAAGAAATGTAACTGAAATCTACGGTGTTTTCTCACTTGAGAAAAAAACATCTGCTCTGTTTTTGTGAAACAAGATAATTATCTCAGAATTACAAGAAAGTTTTTTATGAATAAAAAACTTCTGCTCTCTTTTTCTGAATTTACGAGAAACTGGTGCCTTATAAAACCTGAAGCTCTCATTAGGCCACGTCAGGAATTCATGAAAACTTTTCTTGTAATTCTGAGATAATTATCTTGTTATTTCAGAAAATATTGAATTTATTTATTAGAAAATTGACAGCTCCCTATATCTGTTCAGCTTCTTATCACACCACAGCCACCCTAAATGTTAAGTGATCCAATTGAATCTAAAGGATTTAACACAACAACCTCTTTTAAATATGTCACATTACTGATAAACACAGTCTAAAAGCCATTTCACTTCGACTGAAAATACATACTTTCCAAAATAATTCAGTAAAGTCTCATGGTATCATTACAAGTTTGACATACACAACTCCAATCTACTTCCATTTCAGCAGGTTGCCGTGAAAAATCAACAACTCATTTCCACAGGATTTTAAATTTATAGGTGGTAAATTGAAGTGGCAAGACAATTTAAAAAACAATTTCTCCTAAGTTGCAGTGCTCCACTTCTGTAAGGGAAATAAATGCACTCAAGGAATGAAATGGCCAGGTTACCATGGCGACAGAGTATTGCGTGTGTATGTGTGTGTGTGTTTGGCCACTGGACGAAAGGCTATCAATTGGGTGTGTGAATCAAATTGAATCTGTATCTCCTGTTTATGCTTATCAGAGGAGATTGGAGGGGAAAAAATAGGAATTCCATCTCCCTACTAAGACTCCCACATCATTGGGTCGCTAAACTTCCTGTCAGTGTCCGGTTATGAGATGATTCATCTGAGCGACTACATTGGAAACATATTATCTTACAGCTTGCATCTCTGTCTCTCACTCCCCAGATTGGAAAATAAATTTGCACTCACTCTGGGATTTAAAGCTGTTCCTGTTTTATGATTGCAGCAGTTACCCAGGCTCTATAAACGGCATTGTTGATTTTTGTGTTCGCGTGTCCTTTGGTTCCACGTTATCTCATGTGGAACATGTACCAAAAGCACACTTAGACACCACTGCCACTTATCCACTTGCTGCACATGAACATGCTTCATTTCATTTTTATTGGCTGTCGGCCTTCTGTAAGGTGTTGTCCTCCTTGATTGAAATGTTTGCCGTGTGTCCTCTTTTGCAGGGAGTGATGCAGGACGTGGAGATCCTGGTGATGCCACAGGGTTACATCTCCCAGTGTCCAGATCTGAACAGAAGTGAGCGTCGCCTCTTCCTTTACACATTAAAGAAGCATTTCATTGATTGTTTGATTTAATTGAAATGACCTCTCGCACTTAGTTTGTAAGGCACTTGATTGCACTGATCTTTTTTTTCCACTTAAATTCTTGAAAGTCTATACACACTGCAGTAAAACTGCTTTAAAACAGCTTAGCAATCGAGAAACACGTTTTCCTCATTAAAACGAAGGTTAATGAAATGTTTCGCAAATAGTAAATCAATCGGGGTAAAGGAGGATTTTCCACACTCTCTCCTGAGGAAGTGTGGATGTATTTTTATTTATTTTTTTTTGTTTTTTGTGAGGGGCAAAGCAAGCTCTTCTGATGAATGTGTGCCTTGAAGTTTGTCTGAATGAAGAACCCATCCCACACATTTAAGAAATTAAAAACATTCATTCATCAAAATCTTAGTTCAGCATGACTTTCAGTACGCGGTTATCATTGAAAAAATGTGCCTCATAGTGCAGCGGCACACTTTTTCTCGGATGTTATTATGATAACTCTTTGCAGGTGGCACTATTTTCTTTGCCTGTCCCACCATGGGGGCTGCAGCTCATGCTAACTATCCAGTTGTGTAGCTCGTTGGAGACAAACTGTCTCGCCTGCTAACAGGGACGACACACATTTCAAGGTTTACGCAGATTTTATGTCCCCACACATCCAAACGTAGCCAGAGGACACAGTTTACAGTAAATGAGTTCCTCTTGCGGAGAAGACAACTCTGAATATGTTTCCATTAATAGAGAGTGAAGAGAGGCATTGCAGTGAGTTGTTGGTGATTTCCCTTAAAGCAAATTATTAGGTTAATACATTTAAATAAATAGTAGCTTTCCATAATGTTTGCACTTAAGACCAATTTAGTTTGCAAGGATTGTTTGTATTATTGAGTTTTAAGGTTAATATTTAATTAAACAATATATAATTTATTGCACAGTTTATTGAATAATTGCACCATGTCCAATTATGTGTACATTTTATCTGTCACTAACAGTTTATTCATTTGCAATTATCATAAATAATAATTGCAGGTAAGTGTTTTATGTGTGCTACATAACAGTTTGATGTATTGTCTCTTGTACTCAGCATGCCCAACCTGCAATGATTTCCATGGACTTGTGCAGAAAATCATGGAACTGCAAGATATTCTTGCTAAAACATCCGGCAAGGTAATGAAATGTGATATAACTTAAAGTTAATCCATTTTGTGTCATCTTTAAAAAAGAAACTACCATTTTAAATGACCCGTTAAAATTGCAAATTGTGTTAGAATAGAATAATAATATCCCCACACTATCCTGCTGCCATTAACATTCATTGCAACAGGCGGTCAGCGGCGTTGGCTATTGTTGAAATCCTTTCTGTTCTGATGCAGTAAACCGTGTGTGTAAATGGGGTTAATGGTGTCTAATGACTTACTTTTGTGATGCCACTGGTTTGCTTTTGAAGATCTGCTTTCTACATGTGAATATAGACACACAACGAGGCTGACTCTCATCTTTTTATCCTTCTTGCCTTTTGTGTTGTTTTGGGGTGGTGGCGTGAGCAGCTGTCCAGGGCGGAGGAGAAGATGAATGGGCTGGATGGCTGCTATTGTGAGAGAACCTGCAGCGTCAAGGGGGTCGTCTACAGGGAGGACGAGGGCTGGACAGATGGCTGCAGGAACTGCACATGCACGGTGGGGTTTCACTGTGTGTGTGTGTGTGTGTGTGTGTGTGTGTGTGTGTGTGTGTGTGCGTGTGTGTGTGTGTGTGTGGAGGGCTGTGTACACTGGGAACATGGGTGTGTATGTAAGAGTAATAAAGAGCAAGGGCATTCCATTTTAGTGCGTGTGTGTGCATGCGTGCGTGAATTATGCGCTTGTCATTCTGTATGTGATTGCGGGGCTGTTGTATGCATACATACGTTTTTACAGCCATTTGAGTGTGTCATAAAATAAATAGATATGCGTGTGTGAATGTGTGTGTGTGTGTGCATTTGCTCGTGCCTCAGAGAGAGGGAGAACATGCATTTTTCATCATGTCTGCAACACCGTGTGTTGTTTTGTGCTGTGTGTGTGTCCGCATCAGTTTGGCGTATGGGTCCATGTATTCGATTATCATTTTTACATCCGATGCTCCTATTGTTGGTCTTGGTCTTTTGTTTCGCTCCTCTGTTCATCAAGTGTGTGAAGGTGGGGGTGTTTGTGTGTGTGTGTGTGTGTGTGTGTGTGTGTGTGTATGGGGGGGCGGGGGGTGTTTTGCTAGGGTGGAGGTGCAGAGTGCAGGGGCCCCATTGTCGACAGCTTGTATTCTCATTATTTCCTTGCATTAGAGACGTGTTGCCCCAGTTATTATAGAAAAAAGATACTGTATTGAAAACCTCCACAGTACTCAGGATTAGACACATCAACAACAGTGCTTAGTAATGCTCAGCTCTCTCAAGGGTCTACTTTGCGCAACATAAAGTGTGAATAATTGCCAAAAAGAGAATTAGAAGCGATTGGAGATCTGGGGCTTGTACCACATCAGCAAACAGATTTCATCCCCTGTCAGTCTACTCGGCTTTGGAACACGGAACTCATTCAAAGCTACCGAACTCATCCAACCAGCCAATGAGCTGCCTTCGCGCACCGCTACCCATCATGTAAAAAAAATAAATAAATTGGAAATCACATATCTCTCAGTGCACCACACCTAATTGCTCTCGACAGATGATAATTATCATCAGGGATTTGTTCTGCCTACTCAACCAATGAAATCGCTTCATTCGCTAGCAACAGTGTTGCCATTCCTGGGCTGCAATTAAGGAATTAAATGGGATATGTTCCTTACCTTATGTGTGGCAATTAGCTGTGACTTTTAAAATTCAAAGGTCATGCATTAAGATGTTATCAATTATCTGGATCAGGTTCATAGATGTTGCTGTCACAGAGCTTTCATCCATGGAAGTAATGTTAATTATAGGCACAGCCAGGGAGAGAAGGAGATGGCATTAAAATATATTAGATTTACAGGTTGCTGTGGAAATGTGCTGTCGGTTATGAGAAGGTTTACAACATGGGGATTCTACTGTTTTAAAGAGCAAGCAGCTTCTGCCAGAATCATCCCATAAGTGAGGGGCCAGGTCACAGCAGCATTTATTATAATGAAATCTCAATGCTGAATAAAAAAAGAAAATAAACTGCAGCTCAGTCAGACAACTCACATTTAAAATGTTTATTATAGCAGCAGAACATACTTAGTGTTTGGCATCTTGGCTCCGGCCTCATCACTCCCCATAGATGATTACATAGAGATGATGGGAAGTGATGATGAGTTAATATCTTAACCTCCCTGGAGCCTGCAGGTGGATGCTGGGGGGGTGGAGGGGTTGAAACAATCAGACTGACGTGGCAGCAGAAGCAGCCGAAAGGGGGGAGATGGGAAATATTGTAGCTTTAATAGACCGCCAAATAGGGAGGATGTGAAGTAAGAAGATTACTGGAGTATGAGGCATGTCACATGAGTATGAACGATGTCAGTTCAGGCAGTTGTCTCAGCTCGCAGGCTGCACTCCATTTATGTTTGATTTGATTTGAGCAAGACACAGATTCCCAGCAGAACCACTGCTCCTGATGCCCCGGATGGGTTAAATGCAAAGGACACATGTCATGTACCGAACTGTAGGAAGATTAAGTTTAGGTCATAATACTGTTTTAAGGGAACTTCTCAAAATATTTGTGAAAAAGAGAATACATTTAGAAGCATCATTATATTTCTTTCTTTGATATTGATCTGTCAATATGAGCCTGGAAAATCCAGTATCCTTCGCCCTACAGCCGCCACTTTATAAACAACATGTTGCCTTTCTCTTTTCACCAGAATGGCACGGTGCAATGTGAGGCGATCTCCTGCTCTCCCCCTCAGTGCCCGGCGGGCACTGCGCCTGCCTACATAAAGGGTGCCTGCTGCAAGGAGTGCCAACGTGAGTGGAGTACCCTTAACCTCATCACCCTCCTACACTCATACAATCATGGACACAATTGCGTGCAAACATCACAGCAACAACAACCTTCCGCACCACCACCAGATTTAGAGCGTACATCACGCCTCCACAAGGGCTGCCTGACAATTGACCAGGGCTGTGTTGCTAAGCTACCTCCTAACATGCCTCTTGAGATGAGTCCATCCTTTTGCATATACATGGACCGATCAATTATTCACGAGCTGGCATCAAAACACAGATGGCCACCAGTCACACAGGCATGAGCCATTGAATCTGGGATCGCTGCAAGTAATGTAAAGTAGTCCCTATTTATGGCAGACATGTTGACGCCGTGACAACAGTGAAGGTGACAAAAATGTTGAATGACCTGAAATGATGCACACTCTAACTGGCGATAATGTCTCCTTAAATGTATGTTTAAAAAAAAAAAAAAAACAACACTTCTGAGCACTGATATGTTCTTGCTGGATAAATAATTCTGTTTCATCACATCTACATGGAGGGTCTGTTTTTTTTCTACAAGATTCAGCAATGAACTCTTATTAGCCCCCTCACCGCAGCACTCTGCATCTCATATTCGCTCAATTCCCCTCTCAATAAAATTGGATTTCAAAGTATATTAGCTTTTCTCACCCCATCATTCTTCTGGTATTAACCCAAATGAAACGTAAGTAAATGTGACGTGTTTGCTTTTTAAAAGGCAGAAAATAGCTTTCTGTCTTTGTGTAGAGCAAAGGAAGGAATTTGCTGTATGCGGTACTAACAAGAGTGTTCTCACCTGTGACTTATAGAAGGTTACGCGCCATATGAATGATACTTGACGCGTATGTGTGTGTAATTTCTTCGGGAGCTCTCACTCCACATCTTGTGCAAGCTGACATCACTTGAGAACTTTCTCACCACACACTCCCACACACTGCTGCCGTTGCTTTCCTGCTTCCCCTGCAAAGCAAATAATAGACGAGATAAGTCGTTATCAGCAAGAAACCATTCGTCTTGGATTCTAATCAGCTTGCATAGGCATCATTTCCGCTGACCCATGGGCCGTGGCTGCAACACAGGGGGTTTTAAAGTATAACTCTGAATCTGCTGCTGTGTTACACAAATACAAACGCGAAGCTGATAATCCCTTCAAACTCAACACCCCTCTACTCGCTTATTTCCACGAGAAACAAACACGCAGCTAATTACGCATGCTCTGGCTTTGGAGGGAAGAGTGCTGCAAAGACATGATTCGCTCTCCAAAGGAAAGCCTTATCTGGCAGCACAAGGCCTCGCAGGGAGGAGTCCCGAGTCTGTGTTTTCTTTTTTTGATGGTCTACCGAGTAGAACGTCAAAAGGCTGTTTCAGATGTCCTTCACTTTCATGATACACCGCTTTGTGATCGGTCCTGACCTGCGGTGTCAATCATTCCTCTTCCTCATATGAATCTGAATCTGTCTGACCCCAACTGCTCATCAAACACAGACTTTTTGCCCATGTGATTATTTTCACACGGGCGCCTCCCGCCATAGTATAATATGAAACGGACTCTCTCAGCGTCTCCGTGAGCAATGCTTTCTCTTTCTACGTGTAAATGATTCCATCAGTGCTTGAGGTGCTTAATTGGGTTAGATACGCTTGATTCGGTTTGACTCGATTTACCTTAGGACTTTAAAAAAAACTGTTAATAACAAGGACAGATTGTATCATACATGTAAAACAGTACTGCTAAATTAGATTCCTGGTGTTCTGCCAGTGTTCATGTTCACAACCATGTGTAGGAGTGTAGATTGTGTAGAATGAATGTCATCTATATGATTGGAAAAAAATGTTTCTTAAATACCTTTAGAAAATGATGCATGATATATGATAATGAAAAAGTAACAAATATTTTTTTATATTTTGATTGTATTAAATTAATTACATAAGACCTCACTTTGAAATCTGGAAACGTGTAATGATTGAGTTGTTTTTTAATTATTATTTTTATTGGACAAAAGGGGCTCAGCTTTCCTATTCCAATGAAAAGTAATCAAACAATTTGTAATGTTTGGTATTAAAGACAAATAATATAAATAAATTAAAAGGGTTGTTCATCATCAGCAAAAACGGTATTTGTTACATTCGTAGAAATTTGCATTATATACCGACAGCAATAAATAAATAACATTTTATATATAATAAAATGCTATCTTTGGCTGTCGCAGGGCTGTAATAAGTCTATCTAATCATTGAATCCAGAACACATGAACCGCCAACCGGCCTGTCTCCCTGCATTGCACGTCGCCAGAGTCTTCCAAAAACTGCTAGCTTGACAGCTGTGAGGTCTAAAAATAGCCATGTTGGTTGTTTACCTTCATTGTAATAATTTTGGCAGAGGGTGGCCTGAACGGAAGAGCTGTGATTGTCGCTGACTTGGCAACTTTCTTGCTAGATTTAGTAACTTTTGCTCTTGCTGGTTCATAAGACTACAAACACTGGCTCTAAATGGAGAATTCCTTCAACAACTGAGCTCACATAATATATAAAAATCATCAACAATATGGATTGTTAATGCATTTAGTCAAAAACATCTTTGGAGTGATTATTTAATGTGTTGCATTCACATGCATTAAAACAAAACAAAGCATGCAGTTTATTGATACTGAATATGATATTGATGAAATGTATTTTCAGGGGAGCAATATGCTTTTATGTTTTATGCTTATTTTAGATGTGTATGGATGATGATGTTTCTGTGTCTACTACCAGCTGTCTGCTTGTTTGGTGGAAGAGAGCTGGTGGAGGGGGATCAGAAGGCTGTGCGCGACTCCTCTGGCAGGTGCTTGCTGTTTGAATGCAGGGTAAATCATGTCAACACACACACACACCACACACACAGACATGCACGCACGCACGCACACACACACACACACACACACACACACACACACTTAGAGAGAAAAAACACTTTCACATACTTATTCAAAATTATTTCATCAATCCTCTGCAGAAAGAGACACTGCAATAACTCATGTAACCAAGCACTTCAGCTCTGATCATCTCCATGTCGCGGTGCATGACAGCTTACTAAATACTCATACCACAGCAACCTGGCCCAGCCTGAGATGATAAATCAGGCTGGGCATGCAGGATTGTCAACTCAATTTCATTGATCTGGCTCGTCAGCGTTTTCTTTGTGATGCAAAAAAAGACAGAAGGCCAAATCACTCTAATTAGGTTTCCATTCGTAGACCAGAGCAGTGGACCTGTCAATCACAGCCATTCTTCAGTACCAATCATCCCAAACTATATTCATTTCCCAATTATTCCGAGTTATTTGCTTTTGTCTGCCTGACGTACCAGATGGGTGGGTCGCTCACTTCTGGGAGAAATCCACTTGATGACATTACGCCAGGCAGACCCAATCAATCACAGAAAAGTGATTAGAAGTTTTTAATCACCCAACTCTATTGTGTCAGCCATCCCCTCCATGAATTCTGCAAAGCTCCATTAGAATCTGCGCTTTTAGACAGCTGTCTGGCTTACTTGCCCACACCTGGCCCATCTGTAGTCCCAGTTAACTGACTGGCAGTCCCAGGCAGATCAAAGAAATGGGGATGGGGAGCGCTGTCAGTCAGCCCACCGTTGCAGCCTCCTGCAGGCTTCCCCTGACAGCTGCTTGTCACGCCTCTGATCTTCTGTCTGCCTGCTGGCTGCAGGAGGAGTACAAGTTTTGGGTAGTGGGTGGCTAGAAGTAGAGCTTGTTTGGAAAGTTGTTTGGGGACTTTTAGGGGGAGTTTGTTCCCAAACCTCATGCGAGTATAATGTGTGCACCGTATGTACAAGTGGAGGTCATGACACCTCATGGACCTTTAGACAGACTCGCTTAACATGATCCTTAAATCAAACATTTGCACCCTACAAACCGATAGGGAAAGCATATTGTCTTTGTCCAACTGTGTCTAGTGTGTTAATGACTCTAAATTAGCATCAGTCAGAGGGACACGGATGAGATCATTAGAGAGGGCCTGCCAAAGGCATGCTGGGAGAAGGAACCTCCTAATCAGGTTTTACACTCTGACTAAACACACATGCAGGGATAATCCACTAGATTGATTCAATGTTTGTATAATAAAGATGCATCATGAATCATGATGTACAACATTGAGGGTAACAGGAGAGGAGGCGAAACGCGCTTTTATTTCCTTCCAGAAGTAGTTTGGGGAAAAAAAATACTATTGACTAATGTGTAATTGGTTTGTAATGAACACATAGGGAGGAGGGGGAGAGAGAGAGTGGGAGAGTGAAAGAAGAGGAAACACAGTAGATGAATAATTGCCTATATAATTACATCCCTGGCCTTAGCAAATGAAGGGGAACAGAGTGGACCTAATACGTGGCTCATAAGGATTCTTTCTCTGCCCATCACAGGACAGGAGCATGCATCGAGTGGTCCCCAGCGAGCCTTGTCCTGAGCTCAACTGTGCTGAGTCGGAGCAGATCACCTTGAATGACAGATGCTGCAAAGTCTGCAGAGGTACGGAGGGAACGTTATCCTGCTGGACTTTACTACGATGCCATATAAGATTCATTTGAAAACTGAAGTCAGTGACTGCCCGTCAATCTAAAAACAGCAATCATACAAATGATTGTAGGACATGGGCTAAAATTAGCTCATGTTATCATTTGTATTTTTAGCTCACATCAGATGTATTTCCACTATCTATCTATCACTATCTATACTGGTTCCCCTTAAGATTATGAAGTCAGATGGAAGGAAGTGTACCATTGCATGTTTGTGTGCTTTTGCCTTAAAGAGCCTTGGAAAGAAGGCACAGTGTGGATGCTCGGAGACAGGTTGTGATACTTTGACATGACCTTTCCACTGGCCTTCTGTTCCTCCATCACTCCTCTCCTCTCCTCTCCTCTGGGTCTTAACCTTTTTCTCTGCGTACCTCCTCCAGGTCATGACTTCTGCTCAGAGGGCCACGGCTGCGTGGAGCACTCCGACTGTGTAAACCTGGAGGCAGGAGACTGCTGTGTCTGTAAGGATGGCTTCCGCCCACTGCGAGACGATAATGCCTACTGTGAAGGTAAGGCATGGCTCTGAATAACAAACCGTGACTTTTAGCTGAAGTTTATTTGCCCTCTGCGAGTGGATACATTGTTGTCGTGTTTTTTTTTTTTTGTCATTGAGCCTGGGCTTCATCAAAGGGGTCATGAGAGGAACCTGCACTTTGCTTTTTTTTAGAAGGACATGGATTCTTTTGTTCAATGTTATTTTTACACAAAAGAATTTATAGTTATGCTGCTCTGACATCTGAGGTCAACTATAACGCACATATCTTCCGCATAGCGGTAGCAATTCATTTCATGGTATTTATATAGCGTCTAATCACAACATAGGTTATAACAAGACACTTTTCATATAGAACCATACTCCTGATTCCCCCAGGAGCAAGAACTGGGCTTACAGGGAAGAATAAACACCCTTCAACAGGTAGAAACAGAGAGAGGGAAAGGCACAAATTAGCTGGCACACATGTCTCCATCACAGAACGATTACAGATAAATAGACAAACATGTTTGACGTTGAAATAACATGGTGTCTATTCAAAGTATAGGGGAGGGGGGGGGGAGTGTGTATGTATATTAATGACTTTCTTTCCTAGTCATGCCTGAACAACACCTTGCCGCTAACCTTAAACTTTAATACAGCCGTTATGTATCTTTTATTTCTTCCAGGGTCATCTCACAGTAACCATTGTAGGAGTTCTGACGGCTTATTTCACACCTTTCAGAAGAAAGTGTTTTCTGCTATTCGTTCTCGAACATTATGAAAAGCAGTCTCCAGAGACTTGCTTCAGGCCCAGGCAGTGTAGATAATCCAGCACAACTTTAGGTATATTTATTTGCTCCTGTTTTTTTATTATTTTATTTTAATGAACATATCAGAGAGAATTCCTTTAAAAAAAACAACTTTATTGTCACTTCAGCACCATTTTTCTTATATTTGGGGTGCTTTTGTGGGTTTGATTGAATTTTAATCAGAAGAAAAAAACAATTTAAATACATTCACAGTGAATCACAAAATAATGCAGACATTCGCTAAATACCCGAGAAAACATTTAGTTGAAATTGTGCTTTTATCGCATAATCCTTTTGTGATGGGAGACTGTAATCCCCTCATTATTTTCGTCCACAACATGCAGTAACTGCTTAGAAAGCTTTTTGAGAGACTAATGTTTGTCTTCTCAGTCAGTTGATCAATTTGCGATGTAAAGACATGCTAGAGGGCTTTATGTTTGCATGCATATAGTGTCGCTTTGCTGGGGCAGTGATTATCGCCATGTCATCCATCGTCAGTGAGGTCGTTCATTACTGATCGCACACTAAGGCTCAGGTGTCACCAGCAGCGTTTCACTTTCTTTTTTTATGTTGCAGTTTACAATGCAGTTGATTACATCGCCACTGCTCTCTTATAAAAACAGACAGTGATGTACTTGATTGTTTTTTGAATCACCCACGTTACACGATTGAAAAATATGCTCTGTACATCTCGTAAAGGTCATGTCATGTTGCTGGTGAAGCTATGAAAAACCCGTTCACACGGACTAAAACTGTGGTGCTGAAGTTCTCATTTCACATCATGACGGATCGTTGAAAAAATTATGACTTTGTCATCTCCAATGGTATCCTGCAGTAAAATATGTAGTAGACATCATCTCATAACTGCATCTATTTATATATTATACATTATACTGCTTTTGCTTGTTATTATCTATATTAATGAGCAAACATGGCATCAAAGTTGTTCAGATTCTTCTGTATATGACCTTGACATCTGCCTTGTCAATATACAGCCTCTTGATCTTCCTTCTGCAGTGTGTCTTGTGTAGCCTATGTGTGTGTGTGTGTGTGTGTGCAGTTTTATAGCATCTGTTTGTGAGTATGTGCCTTGGCATATTTTTTTTATCTACAGTCTACACAGACACCCTGCAAAATATTTTCTGTCACCTTCTTCAAGATGAGGTTTAGGTGTCAATGGAGCTGCACAGCTTTTTTATTAGTGTAACCAGGGTGCTAAATGAAAGAGTAGTAGTTCACAGCCTCTGCAGATCTCACATGAATGAATGAATGAATGTACAGATACAAGCAGTTGTCTAGACAATTAGGCTGTCTCAGGGAATCTGCATAATTGAAGATACTATCTGTGTTTAATAAATGGGAAATTGTGCCGTTGGTTTGATCAAATGGCAAATGCTAGCCTCATTCACCATACGAGTGTTAAACCATGAACACATCATTCAGACGGTGGTGAAAAGTCATTTAACATTTACTCAAGCACAGTACTAATAGCACACATCTGAGGCACTTGTAGTTCTTTTTCATTTCATACTAATTGAAACTTAGTATATAGTGTACACCACTTCAGATGTTTTTCTTTCTTCTCAATTTTTGCAGATTAAGATTTTAAATACAAAACATCTGTGAAAATGTGATCATCGGCCAATATAAGTATGTAGCTCGACCTCACCACCAACTTCAAAATACTATTATATGGTAATTTATCAGTAGTATAATCAGAAAATACATAATATTTAAGGGCCAATCAGGGGCCATCCTGCATGAGTACCCATGAGGGTGGGGGGTCTTGAGTCAAAACTAGTTTTTTGTTCCACTCACACCCTAAAATTGTTCTGCCCTGAAAACGTGCTGAAAACAACCACAAAATGTTCCCGAATATACTGCAGCTCGGTTGCTTTTTATTTCATCGCTATCACGTGTGCAGCATCCAAGGACGTTTAAAGTGTTGTTGTGGAAATAAGCATAGAGCAGCCCAACCCATTTGAAACTAAGTACAAGCAGACGGACATCAACAGCGTTCATCTCCAGAGCAGCCCGACTCTGGCTATGAAATTGGAAGGCAGTGTTTGTGGCAAGTGTCTGCGTCGGAGACTGAAACCTAAAATTGGCTCAATTTGCTGATAGGGGTTCTCTTCACAGCATTAGATTTCCTGTGTGTCTCTGTAACTTAGTATATTGTTTGTGTCGTGTGTGAAAGACCTGTCTTGCCAAAGGTAGGATACTGTGGCTGGATGAGAGAATGTCTTCACATTATCGGCCCACTATGTTGTGGCTGCGAGGAGATGTGCAGAGAGATGAGTGAAATAGGCTGCTTTCAATTCTAGATGCGTTGCAAGACAGCGGTGCCTGCGAGAGCAGACCAGGATTCTAACTAAGAGTCAATTTCGTGTGTTGAACACAGCAGCGAGAGCTGAAACACAGAGCCCCGCAGGAACATAAGTTATTAAGTCCACACATGACATTTCTTTGAGTCTTGCCAAATGTAAAGACAAACATCATAAAGAGCACAGACAGACGCTAGCTCTTTAAAACATTCCTAGGTCAGAGATGGGCTCAAAATAGCCGATGAGATCACTTCTGTGTAAATTTTTCATAGAAGCAGCAGTAGGGAAAACTCTGGGGGATACTAGCCCTGCCTTTGTGTAAGCCTCTCTCTCATTCTGTGTGTGTGTATGTGCAGGTGCGCGTCTGTGTGTGTGATTGCTGAAAGAGCCCAGTTATTTTTCCGTCCTCTCCTCCTCGTGGTGCAGTCAGGCTGAAGGCCTATTTGGCGACATGCATCCGCGTGTTTAGGCCAGAATTAGACGGAGGGGCGAGCAGTGGAGAAGTGACAGACTGTGTGATTGTCTCTAAATTGAACAATCAGTCGAGTTCAACTTGTTGAGATAATACCGTTATACATGTCAGCATTGGAGGACCGCAGACAGAGAGACGTTTCCCATTGTTGTCTCATTTCGAAATGCCCTACTTTGGGAAGTCTCTGTCTGGATTGCTCAAAAGGAAGGTCTGCTTGGGTGTTTCGTGTTGCATCCATATGGGAAATGTGAAACACAAAATGATATCCTGTGAAATTGAGGAAATAGAAAGAGACAGTGTGCAGTCAGATTGTATTTGTAAGTAAAGCGTATCTCTGATTATTTTTGCCTTGAGGAATGTTTTTTTATGCACAACACAAATGCATAGTTAGATGGAGTGAATAGCTTAATAGATGACATCAACATAAATACTTTACAGCCAAATTACAAATAGACATTTACTCACTAATCACTTTGGTGTCTAGTGTTGTTTGGTTTGATTTTTCCAAAGTTTTGAGATACTTGTACTTTCTGACTCCACAAGTCAATGGAGTGCATTGAAAATGTAGCTTACATATACAGTACAAGCTGGTAATACGCAATATTTTTCTCATTTCCAACAAATCCCATGAAAATCCCAAAACATAGAGTCACACAATATTTTCCAACTTCCTGGGCTGTGCCACATTCTGCCCCAAGCCTATTCATTACTTAATTTGGAGATTAAAATTAAAAAATGGATCATAAATATTCCGTTCCCATTTTCATAAAAGGCTCAGTAATCTATTAAAACAGCTGGGCAATGACATTTTAAGGAAACATTCCCCAAAATGAAGTAAATTGCGCATTTGTTAGGGACTATTTTCAGATGCGGATCATTAAACATTTGATTCTCTAGTGAATATTTACAGCACCAGGATGATATATGTGGGCTTGACTATAAACTAGAAAGGTGAGGGTTTTATTGCCTGTAAGCCACGGCTGTGTGTGTGTGTGTGTGTGTGTGTGTGTGTGTGTGTGTGTGTGTGTGTGTGTGTGTGTGTGTGTGTGTTTTTCCAAGCATGTCGTGTGTGTGTGTACATGGACTGATCCGATTGCCACTGCTGTCTTTTGAATGTCATAAGGTGGCAGCAGGCTAATTGGCTCTGACTGAAGAGCATGGCCTCCTCCAAAACCCCAATCACTGCCGGGATGATCGTTGAGGCTCCACATCCATCTCCCTCCCATCCCTCCTAACTCCTGACTGGCTGTGTGTGTTTATACACACCTCACCTCTGACCTGGCTGAAATGTCACCCAAAACAGACAATCCCGGTGTCATTCAGACAGTCCCCGCAGTGTAAATAACAGTGTCTGTGCTCTGGTTAACCAATATCGTTTAAATTCCACAACAGAAACCTCTTCACTACTCCTCTTCCGTACGGGCTCACACTTAATTCACTGAATGCTTTATACTCAGGTGGAGTTTTTTTCATTCAAATGTAAGCATCCATTACTGCTGGATGATTCAGCTGTACATGCTTTATGTCATAAAGGAGTTGTGGGCTTTTTAAACCCTTGACATAAGACCAAAATACATTTACTCAAGTAGATCTGCAAACCTGCAGGACTTGCATTGTAGTATTTCCTGCCATGTTTACTTTGGTCAATGATCAGGATAATTTCCCCCCCATGCCTTAGCATAACAATGGTTTACTGCTAGATTATTATGAATACTTAATTCAAATGTATCAGCAATGACATTTTTGATGTAAAACAATGGAGCTCTTTGATGGATGGTTAACCTCTCCTATAGCTACTTTCTTCCATTGCACCCAGTTGTAAACGTGCAAGAAAATAATGAATTAATTTTTATCTTAAAGTTTATTTTAAAGTTTTATCTCAATATCCTGCTCTAGATATAATCGATAATATTCAATACATATCCATATGTCAATCTCTTTAAACAGTAGGCAAGGTGTATTAACTCACATAATGACTGTACCTAATGTAATAATTTAAATGCAATATAAGCTCATAAAGTAATAATCAGCACATAATGTTGGTTAATGTGTAACAGCTTTGTGCATAATGCATTTGTTACGATGTGTAAAAGCGTTTTTTGGATGAGAACCCTTCCTTAAATTAAATACATGATGCAAGAGGCATATTTACTTTCAAGCCAATGTTTATACTGAAACATGTACAACAAAATGTAAAAATATAATCAAATGAAAAATTAAGTAATAATAATAAAAAGGATTCCAAATAAGAAAAATAGAAAATAAAATGTATATCACTAGTTGGCAATGCTTTCTGTGATGCTCATTTCTAAAAGGCATTATTACCTATTTATAATGCAACATAATCTGCTTAAAGCACTGTATGGTCATTATAAGCAGACATAATTATTCAGAAAGCTTTAAGTACAATAATCACACCACGTTTTTTGTGATGTATTAGTGTATTATAATTCCCATAGTTGTAAAACATTGTAATTTTTCTATAATGCATTAATCTGTTAGAATTTATTGAAACCCGATTATGAATTACTATAAATGGTAATGGTAATTTGCTTTAAGTAAAAAAATATAATTACTTAATGTACTTTTTATATTTACCTTAAAAAAATGAAACTCACATGAAGTGTCTCCCTTTTGTGTCTTGTATATTTTGATCTCATATGGTTTGCTGCTTTGTCAGCTACCGATAAGTACCTGGAATGTGTGGAACAATTATTTTAGATGATTAGAATAATGTACAATATTTAAAAAAGACAATATACATTAATAAATAGTGCCAAGTTTAATAAAGTGCAGCGTCAAACAAATATTGTGAGACCTAAATTCAAAGAGCTGAGTTGTAGAAGATCAACCTATCATAGAGCTCTGACAGCCATGTGTGCTGCATGCTCCTCATTGTTTAGATCTCTGGAGTGATGGATGATGATGCTCCATCGATTAACATGGGGTGGACAATCTTTCCCAGTTCAACACACACACACACACACACACACACACACACAC
>NC_139923.1:13369238-13559083 GCF_963514095.1 Eutrigla gurnardus | reverse complement strand
GAAATGTGTTTGTGAAGTCTACCATTCATATTCTCACATATTATAACCAGGTCTACACTTGCTATTACAATTTGAACCCTTTGGGATTTTGATAGGAATAACCAATGTTTAATTTGTTGGTAATTAAAAAGCTACAGCTCCAATAACAGTGCAGTAGCCTATTCTGTTTCAATGGTGCACACTTGTACTTCCTGTCTGTTAGATGTTGTTACAACACAGCCGACCAAACCCATCAGTGTGGTCAGATGTTCAACACACTAGAAACTCTCATCCAGTATGTGTAGTGAGGAATAATTGCTTTTCAGCTCCGTGTAAGCCTGCTCTTTAAGGGTGTGCTGTAGGGACGTGTATACTAAGAAGATTGACGAGTCCATTCTCACAGCCCATAGGAGTCATACTGTTGAGTAAGGTTGTGTTGTAGTAGCATGGACCGGCTGAGTTCTGATTTCATATAGCTCTATTAATACTAAAATAGCTGTAGCTTACTGTAGTTTTTGCCTGACAACAGGAACTAAAATACATGCGTCCTAATAATACAAAGCTACCCACCCTCCTCAGGTGTGACTATGATTGATTTAGTAGTTGAGACGGCCGTTTTCCAGCCATCTATCGTGGCGTGACAAAAGATTGACCCCCCAAGCACTCCATTTAGCGATAAAAGCCGCTGCTGACTCTTGGCCAGCCTTCTTTGCTTGGCGCATCACGTGCGTCCATGTGACAGGCCAATCAGGAAAATGGAATGCGTTAATGGAGACGGAGATGGCCACTCTCCCCCCACGCGCTTGTGCCGTGCCCCTCATCATCTCACCTCCTCACATATTGTTTTAGCAAATGTAACCGCTGTCACCAGGGGCGGGATGGATGATGTCTTACAGTTAATAGGCTCTAAATCAAGGCTGCAGCACGGACAATCACAAAGCGGGGAAAGCTGTCACCTAAGACCCCCTCTCAAGGTTACCATTGCGGATTGTGGATGGACTGAATTTGTTCTCTTCTTTTCAGTCTCTTCAGCGGCAGTTAAGTCCTCTCACCTCCTCCTCTTCTGTTCCATCTAAATCTTTCTCTCCTGCTATCTCCATTGTTCATTCTCTTGCGCACCGTCCACACTTTGCACCACTTTCACTTCAGACTTTCTCATCCCAGATATTTTTCTGTTTAATCCACTACTTTGCCCAAACCTTTCCTCTCCACCTCCTTCTGTCCTCGTCTGTATCTCCCTCACTTCACTATCTCAGTCATTCGCCCTCTCCCCAGCTGTCACGTCTCCCTGTCTAGCTCTACAGTGCTTCTCGTCGTGACTCTAATTCAGTTCCTCTCTCCTTACCCACCCTGCTTTCTGCCCTTTCTCTATACTTCCTATTTTTCTCCCTACCTTTCTCCCTCAAAACCAGTCACAGGGTTTAATTAGCCTCCATTCATTTAGTGAAGGACACGCGTACTTTCATAGGTGGTCGGCGATTGTCTGTCTAATTCATTTATCTGTAAAGCTCTTGAATAGCGGGAGGCAGCTCGTGTTGATGAAACTGTGAAAGGAAGAAGACCAAGGAAATGTGAATGCCACAGTTGTAGGCAGGTGCTGAGCTCTTGGTTTGTGGGTGGCGCTCTACCCAAGGACATGCGAGCCGAGTGAATGCCAATGCAAATCTATTGAAATTCAATTTCAAGTGCTATTTGCAAAAAGCACCTACACAGAACACATTCGGGGTGAATGTATTCCTGCATTTTACAGACACTGAATACAGTGAATGAATAATAAGTTACTAATGTCAAGGACTACGGAGCTCGCCTCTCAAAACGTCTCCGTTTGACCCTTACTATCAACGGGAACAAGGCCGTGGAGCGTACGAGACGCAGCCGGGTTTGTTCGGATGAACTTGTATTTGCATCGACTTGCATTTGGTTGCATCACATTATCAAAATGATTTTGTTTACACTGGCAGTGTTGTTCATCTTCTGTCTAATGGTTTGGCATGCCGTTTGGAACCCAGGAATAGCTGTTGCTAAGGCAACAGCTAATATGGCTCCAAATATGGAATCATGAGAGAAGAATATACAATCTAAAAAAGTGATATTCTTAAAGCTGCACTAACTGAGTTTTAATTACAGGGAAGCTTACAGGGAAGAAACACAGCCCGGTATAACATTGGCTTATCAAGTTGTTATGCTAACACGTTAGCAAACAGCTGCCCAGGAACAAATTCAGCAGAGCGCAACATTAGCATTAGCCTGTTCAAGACCATTACCGGTATTTAGAGAGATGCATATTGTCCGACTTTAACAGGTGCAACAGGAGAGTGACAGAGATGTATGGTCTGTGCTCGGCAACACAGACCAATCAGGTAAAATTAAAACACCTGTGTGGATTTACCTAGGGAGTGTAGGGCGCTTAATATGACAAATACTGTATGGGCACTTCAGAAATGACAGAAATTACACACATTTCATGTTAAAAAGCACAGAGGCTTTGACACCCATGGTGTACCCGCACAGGTGTTTTCACTTAGGCTGTTTTAGACCTCTTTTTCTGGACTGTTTGATTGATCACTCTCCCTTTGGACAAGCCAGAGAGCCAAGACAGCCAGAGAAATAGAATAAGTGTAGAATGGGCATTCCCATTAAAAACCACATAGCAAGAGCAGCCGCCGTGTTTATACATGTGTCTTGTATATGTACTGTATGTGTGCTGCTATTGCAACCGTTGTAGCCGGCTAACCTCCATATGAACTAAAACGACTTACATACTTTTCTGTAGCCCGGTGTGGCATGTAGGCATTGTGGAATCGGTAAACTAGCAACTTACCCGGCGGACAGCTGGCTAGTTACCTATCTTGCTAATTCCACCATGTTTAAATGTTACACTGATTACAGAAAATGGGCCAAACATCATCATGCTTGTGGCCATCTATCTTTGGAAGTGCATCCACCCTCCTAGCTAAGACTATTGCCCCACTGACATGTTTTCACCATGATAACAACAATCAACATTTTTTTTGTATCGGTCAAATGACCACAGAAAACAATTCAAAGTCCATACTAGCCCTATTCTTTTTGGCTCCAGCAAACCTGAGCCCAACTGAGCAGAGGTTTTATCAGGCAGATGAACTGAAAACACCTGTGTTTGTATGCAGAGACTATAACTTCTCGAGTGACATTATTCTTCATCTCCAGTCTCAATTTACATCATTAACTACTTAAAAGTATGCCCAAGCATACAGATTAACTGAATGACCAGAAGAAGTCTGGAGAAAAGCAGTAATGTTGCTGTGTGGAGTGCTTTACTTTGAATAGATTGAAAATCGAGTGGTGCAACCTTAAGTGCTTTAGCGCCCGCCTCTCATGGACCCTCTGCTTTTTGACCTCTCTTTCCGTCTGATGAAGACAAATAGCCCTTTCCCAATGCCTGGGTAGAAGCTTTTAGAAACCTTCTGTAGTGAGAACCAAGTAGGACACACTGCACAAGGTGATTCCCAGGATGAGAAACCCAAACTAGGCCACAGTATAATGCCGGAGATGTCATTATAACAGTGCTGTGAAAGTATTTCTTTTGTACTGTAAATCGCGACTGTCCACCCAAGACAGCATCTGTCCTTTCAGCGCCCCAAAATAACAAAGCCCTCCAGTGGCCAGAGTAATAGATTGCTGCAGGGATGGTTGTAGGCTAATCCCGAAGGTTAGCAATGAACTGGTTCCCTTGACAAAGAGCCAATGGGATTTTTCCGTTGGATCGGAGACAATAAACTCTGCGGCAAACACAAATTCATGATACTTACAACTTCATCTTCACAAATGAACACCACTTTTATTATTTTTGAAGAGTGAATGCATTCGGCAGGAGTGAAAAGGCTTTAAATGACACCATAGAACTAATCACAGAACCAAGCATTAAAATCTCTTAAAGCTTTGTTAACCATGGGCCGTTTTTCCGGTATTTAAACAAAAGAAAACAATGACTTTGAGACAAAGAAACCAGAAGTGTAAAGATGCTCTATTATTACGTTAGCATAGACGGAAGTCAGGTGATGATGTAAAACATTGGACTTAAACACGGTTGTTTGTTTCTTGTTTCCAGCAAACAGCCAAATAAATCTTTTTTTAGAAAGCATGACGACATTCCTCGACCTCAGATGTAGTCACTAGTCACGTTGTCGGTTGCTGTTTGCAAAGACAGCTTTCCAACTTTGCCCCTCCTTTCCAGCTGAGCGGGCGAGAGAGGGAGAGAGAGCGCCACGGTGCTTTTGAGCGAGCTGGAGAGGGAGTGGAAAGAGGGCACAGACAAACGATATCGCCTTGCTGATAAAGGGCTTGTTATGAAAATCAGTCAGACAAAGCCTGATCTTATTTTCTCTCCAAGAAATCACCAGTGACTACATGTTAATGTCGTCTTATCTGTAATTAGAAATTAATGAAAGCTAAAGTCAATTATTGCCTGCTCCAACATGTTTGATAAATCCAGCAAGCTCCTAAACATCAACACTGACTTTGTACAACCAGGCAAGACAATAAGCACGGCCAGCTAATTTATTTGTGTAATCAGAGCGACAAACGTGCATCAAGACGTATGATACATATGCTTAATGTTTGTGACTACACATCACAATATCGTAAACAAATGATAGCTCTTTTCTGTACATACAATTAACTCCAGCCTTTCTTCACTGTCGGATTAATACAAACTATGTAAATGTGGCTCTGCACTCTCCATGTTATTAGGAAGCATTTCACTGTAACCAAGTAACCAGGTTTTAGGAAGTATTTCTTTCACCATGGCTAAAAATAATGTGGACAATGTTGATTAAGATAAGATTCTATAATACTATTACATTCATAATGATGCAATTGACTGGTTTCTAGAGGGAAAGCTGATGAAGCTGTTGAACGTCACTGAAGAGGTTTGAAAAATTAAAGAGCAAATCAAAATCGATGATTAATTTAGGGCTTGAGGTATGAATGTGGACTACCGATTAAAAGTTTTATGCGATCTGGACATTATAATCATTTGTATATGATGGTATCTATGACATAATTAACCATAAACCGACCTTTGAACAGAAATGGATTTAAGAAATCTGTGAAACATGATGAACGTTTTGGTTTACTATTTGGTTTCGCTTGATAGAAATGTGAAAGTGATCCACGTCTAAACCGGCTCTTCCTCTCCTTCTTCTCTTCAGATATTGACGAGTGCGCCGAGGGGAAACACTACTGCAGGGAGAACACCATGTGTGTTAACACCCCTGGCTCGTTCATGTGCATCTGCCATACGGGCTACATCAGGATCGATGACTATTCCTGCACAGGTGAGTTCCTCTGCTGACCTTTTGGCACATTGAAATCCAGTGCAGATGCCATTGGGGTTTTTTTTCTGGCTTTGTGAGCCTCAGCTTCCACAGCAGCCATTTTGTGTCCAGAGTTTCTGGCAGACTTGAAGTATGGATGGTGTTTGGTTGTTCTATCGGTGTGAAGACGAGGAGGAGAGACATGCAGGTGTAACAAGATTCAATGGGCAGATATGTCTTCACTGCAGGTTTCCACTACACAAGATTTTCAAAGCATTTATATACCTACGGTTATTGCTGATTAGAAATGATAAATGATAACCTTACTCATACACTGGAGGAGGTTTGATATCTTTATGATACATTGTGAGGCCAAAAGACACACGGACTTCCAGGACAGAGGAAGATGACATTCAGATATAAACCTAGTGAGTTATCAGTGTCAGAGTGCAGTGCCAGATGGAAGCTACTATCATGCTACAACAGAGAGACATATATATCATACAACACCTGCACATTACACTGTAAACCTTAGCCATGCACTCTTCCCCTCATTCTTTTTTCATGTTCGTTATGTCCCAAACGGCGCCGGGTTGGACGCATGTGTGTGTGAATCTGTCACGCTAGAATTATGTACCCTGTTCATTTGATAATGCGTAAGGACGAATGTCTCAGTTTGATTTGCTCCGATTGGTTTGGATCTGATTAGTAGCACAACATTAAAATAAAAACACACACAAATCAATAAAAGCCTTACTTTATGATTCAGCATACACTAGCAGTGGAGAAAAGCCTGAGAAAGCATCGAATCAGTTCTGTGTTGCGTTTGCTTTGTGTAGATTATGAAGCCCATCTGTCTCCCTACTTTGTTAAAGCTTTAGATTTGTCAAAAAATGTAGCATGTCTATGATATTGTACGATAAACTAGTTGTTATGTGACGTATTTGCAACTCTGAGCTTTTTGATAGGAATTCACATAATTGTGTTACAAAAACATGTAAAAGTTTGGACATGTAAAAGTACTTTCTGCCAGGTTTTGTGTGTGTGTGTGTGTGTGTGTGTGTGTGTGTGTGTGCGCGAGTGGACAGCCTTCATCTGGTGTGTGAATGTACTGTGTGTGTGTGATGAGGAGCAAGAAAGCCACTGAGAACCTGAGAAACAGAGAGACTGTGAGTGAAGGCGCCAGACCGATTTGTTCCTGAACAAAGTTGAAACCAAAGTCAATTTCAAAAGCAAACCAAATCAATCTGAAAAGATTGCATCGCTGTTCTGTGTTCTAGGTGATCGGGGTTGGTGCTGTGCTTGTTCATAACAGTTTCTTGTCATAGTTTGTCATCAGGTTATAGCAGAGAAGACACATTTATATGAGGGTAAAGACCCATACATCATTCTGGTTGACGAGGCCAGTTAGCAAAACACACCACATACTATTGTTTGGTACTTTTTGTTTTTGGATAAATGTCTTTAACAACATAGGATGTTTCGGCCATGAGGTCAACGAGACAGGTGGAGCTCGCCTACTTCACAAATGATTGTTTTTATGAATAATTTCTATTTAGGATACGTTATTCCTTGTCCTTTAGATTATTCGTAGAGAGGTGACAGGATACAAAGGAAAGAAAGTTGTAACAAAGATAACTCGGATTTCAAACATGAACATTTTTTTTTATCTATTTCAATTAACCTTTATTTATCCAGGATAATCTCATTGACATTTTGAATCTCTTTTACAAGGCTCCTGGTCAAGATGGCAGCGCATATATATAAAAAAGCACTTAAAAGCACATAAAGCTAACTTAAAAAAAAAAGATGTATATAAAATGATAATAGATGTCAATGAAAATAGTCTCTTTAAAAGCACTTATTACAAAAACGGTGCAGGTTCTAGGAATGAGGAACATCATTTGTCCACAAACTCTTCTTTTTGGCGTCAGTAGAGGACATGGATAAGAAGGGCAGTTTGTGTAACATGGCCTTTAAATTGCCTCTCATGCTCAGCGTCTAAACCTCTAATCCCCAAAAACATTTATTGTTAAATCAGCCCGAAAATTATACAATTCTAGCACCAGAGAGTTTTAAGCTCGAGGGAATCCACTTGTGGAAAGTTCAATCTTGGATCCAAAACTTACGTTTCACTCGATAAACATTATATAGAAAGTCCAAATACATTTTGGAACGTGTACTCTTCATGGGCTAAATACATAAAAAACTGTCTATAAGAATAAAATAATCATGTGCGAAATTTCTTGGTTCTTTCTCAGCCAATGTTTTTGGCATTTTCACCTGTATTAGATTGGAAAGTAATTGTTGTAAGGACCATTGTAAAGTAATCTGTAGTACATTGTCTATGTGAAGTTATGGCTTTGTTAAAATGCCAAATGCAGGACCACACTTAAGTAAATAAAAACATATGAGTCAGTAATCCCTCCATAATGTAATCTCTCTGTCCTTCGCCGTCATTCCAAAGTGCTGAGTGTGAGATCCACCTCGTTCCTCACCAGTTCGCAGCTTGTGAAACACGTTGCTAAGTAGCTCCCTGTGTGCATCGTCTCCGAAGAGGAGACGGCGTGCAACATTTCCTCACTGTCAGTAATTAAAAAAGCAATTTTCACCAATGCAAACTAATTCAGCAGCAGCAGCAGAGTGGAGGGGCTGGCTGCTGCCTGCACTGTACGCCTGAGGAATTAGGGCTCCAGCCTTCCTGCCGTGCCATTGGAGTTAGAATGAAAGACTCAAGACTGAGCAGCACAACGAACAGCCGGAGAAAACTCCCATTTCCTGCTCCATCTGGGACCCCCGAAGAGTTTCTCTCTTCCCGTGTCAATAGAAATCAGGAAATAATAGAGCATAGTTAAGGATTTGAGACTGTCTTCTATGAGCGGGCTTCTGAAAAGCATAAACAAGTTAGAACTGAGATTGAGGAATAGATATTTAATCTCTTTTTCTTGTGCTGATGATTTATTTAGAGAACGAAACCTCTTTGCTTACTCAGTCTTTTTTCATATTGTCTTTGGACAGCCTCTGTGCCTTATGCGATTTCACTCACCGCGTTTTCCCTCTAATCTTCTCAGCTATGGGCAAGTTTTGTTGTTTTATTCATTTGTCTTTCTTCCACGGAGCGCTCGTTCCTCAGATTCACAATGAAGATTAATATCCCCAAACCCAGTGGATTAAACTGTGTCACTAAATGTAGTTTCCTATTAAAATGCCTTCAAGTCACTGTAGTGGAATACACAGCTATGCGTCTCCTTATAAAAGTCAATTTGTGTGATTAAACCAAGGCTTATGCAGGGGCTTGATGTAATGACTTTTTCCCTGCATCAGTCACATTACCATCGCTCTCTCCCCACGGAGTTATTCAGCTATCAGCTCCCACACACACACACCCTCACATGGAACTTGAACCACAATCAGTAGTACAGGCACATCTCACCTCTTAGCCAATTAATAGAAAAATATATGAAAAAAATGAATGAAGCTTCCTATGCATGTTGATATGCTAGTTTAGTGCCACCTCTCTTATCCTGGTGGCATTAATTGACAACAAAAAGGGACGATGCTAAGCTAGTAGCTGCAGGAATCTACTGTTTATTAATAGCGAATGAACAGCTGCTTCTGTTTGAAAAGAGTCCAAAGGGAGTGCTGATTCCTCTAAGTTGCCCACAAGAAATATTACAGCTGTGGAAGGAACCATTAAACTGCCCCTCCCTTCAGTACCTATTGACAATGTACATTCACATGATATACGAGAATCTTTATCATCCTCAATGGCTTTCACCAATTAACGAGTCGCAGACTCGGCAGAAACAATGTCCCGGTATTGATAGTCATATTTCCGCATGCATTACAGTGCAGTATGAGAACCACTATGCCTAGTAAAGAGGATTAAGTTGACTGTAGTTCATTTCATGGCTCAGTGTTTATGTGCTGAATAGTGGATTTAAGGACTGATCTGCAGATTTAAACCTGGACAGAACAGCATGGAGCCCTATATTTCTCTCCGGCTTGTCAGGGGGTCAGTGAGCTCAGACAGAAGTCTGTATTTTACATCGAGACCACCTGCAGCGAGGGGGGTCGCAGGTTCAGATCCCAGCTGGTGGTAGACCAGAACGCGGACTTCGTGTACTTGTTTAAATGAAATATACAACCAAATGTCCTGACACGGCCAGGGCACTGTGTCCAGTGGAGCCTTTAGCAAAAAAAAAAAAAAAAACTTTCTTTTGCCCTATGTCTTTGACGACACTTTATCCTTGATCTTGAAGGTCAAGAATTCCTCCTCTTTCTTCCCCCTTACGCTTCATCTTTTCCCCAAAGTGCCCGAGGTGCTCCTCGCTCTCTGAGATTAGCAGCTAATCCATGAAAGGTAGCAGACTTGCCTGTGCTCCCCCTCTGAATGTTATTCAAGATGTGTATGTGCGAGGTGCACATGAGTGTGCTTGTGCCCGAGGTGCGTATGCAGGGTGGGTGTCCTTGTTCTAATCCTGTGATAGCCAGACCTGGACCCCTACGGCAGGGGAATAGAGGAGAAGAAGGGGATAAAAGGATGGACAGGGGCCAAAGGTGGAGCACAGGGTTGACAACAACAGAGATCAGAAAAGAAGGTTTTCAGCCTGGCTACTCAAAGGATATAGCCACAGATAAATAGTGGAGTTTTGGTCTTTTTTTCAAAGACACCCAAATAGCTATTGTTTAACTAACACTTACATGGGCATTTGGATTTATAAGACTTTATTTGTTGCAGATGGGGGAAGCCAATGATGCTAAGGATTTGTCATTTTAAAGGTGCCCTTTGAAATGTTCTTGTAAACAACCAAGTTATGTTCACTTTCAGTGTTTCTCATCCAAATGTTTAATTAATTTTCTACTACATGAAACATTAGCAAAGCCAATTAGGGCAAACAGACCTGTTGTTTCTATCCATTCTTGCTAGCTTGCGGTCTTGTTCTTACTTGCCTGTCTCGGCACATTTTCGTCAAATTTCTTGGTGGTTACCACCACCAACTGTCGGTCGAATAGTGTGAAAACAACGGCTGGACATTGTATTTGTCCAACAAATCAAAATTGAAAGCACTGCAATGTGTTGTTTGCGTGGGTTGTTTTTTTTCTCCATTCTTTTTCATCCTTGCGGACATTTTTTTCCCTGACATACATATCATAAGATCATCACCCTTACAGGCTTGTAATTGTGAAGTTCAAGTCGAGGCTACAGTGTTTTCAGGAAATCAGCCTGAGGTCAGGCCTCGCTGAGTCTTGCTGTTGTTTTGGCAGAAGGTGGAGGGAAGTCAAGCGGGAGGAGAAACGGCCAGCTCCGGAGAGAGATCCCCGGTGACAGGCTGTACATAATTGATTGTTTATCTGTCTACAGCCTGGGCAGCAGCAGTCAGCACTGAAGTACCTATCTCGCACAAACACACACACACGTACACATTTTAGGGATTTAGTTGGTTTCGATTTAGAGTGCAGCAGTGTAATAAGCCTAAAAAAAAAAAAAAGAACCCCGAAATTACAAGTAACCTCTGCTAAACTCAAGGGTCATGGTGATAATACACACGGAGAGCACCTGGTGGCTCTGCTGCTTTGTCTGTTCAGACTGACGGCTGGCTGTTCCCCACGCTGCCAGATGTGACCTTGTGAGAAAACCCCGCCTTATTCTCTTTCCTCTCCCCTGTGCTCCTATTACTGTTTTTATATGCCCATGAGCAGACTTTAATTCTGCCCAACAGCAGGTGAGTGTGTGTGCATGTGCGAGCGGAGCGGCAGGCCCTCCTAAGTGCCCTTCAATCCGTCTCTCACACGCGCAACGCACGCACACACACATCACACCCTCGATGGAGGAGCTCATCACAATGTCACTTTCAATTTGGATGAGCCCTCGGTCTGTTCGGGAGATGTAATGGATTGGATGATGGCAGGGAAATAGATGATGCGGCTCAGGTCTCCGGCAACAAGCATTCACATCTCTGATCCTCTCACCCTTCAGGTGCCGTCTTTCAGGCCTCGAACGTCACTGTCTTTTTTCAATTGCACGCGGTTGAAAAGTTGTGGGGGGGGATTTACCCCTAAGTAGGGACTGCATAGAAACATATTGTGTCTCTGTGGTTGAGGGAGGCTCCTGTGATCTGGGTAATGTCTGAACAAAATGTGAGAAATGATTGTATTTCCATCACCTGCCAAGCACAGCGTGGCCCCGAAATTCATTACAATAACAAGAAAGAGTCAAAAAAAAGTATTTTTCCACTTTCCATAAAAGTCGTTTTTGAAATACTGTTAGAGAGAGACCTCTCCTGCCAAAAGACTTCATGATTGTTTCGTTTAGGGTTTTTTGTGTGTTTCTTTTTGCACCTTTTTATGTCCAGATGGGATAGATAGCTGTTAAATAAGATTTCAGAAGGTTAAAACAAGTCCAGAAAGTTTTCTGCACTTCAGCTGATGCGCTGCTCGGCGAACAACTTATCAGAAAGCATTATTTATGTGAATCTCCAAAATCTGATAGATGAAGATTCTTCTTTTGTGTGTCTCAGTGGGATAAAGATCTGCCTTTGTGTTCATGGGCAGACGAAGGGCATACATTAAAGTGCATGTTCATACAGCAGGGGAGAGGGCTTAAATGATGTACAACCGTTTAGTTAAAGTCTTAAGTCAGCATCGGATGCGATTTCTTGTCTTCAGCAGGGATTCAAAATAAAAACATAGAAGACATCCAGACGAAGGGAGTTCAGTAAGTCAGCTCAGTGTGAAGGACTCTAGTTTAAGGATTTTAAACATTCAGCGCTGTAGCGCTAAAGGTCAGATGCACGTTTGACACACAGCTGATGGTAACAGAAAAATTAGGAATTATTCAAAAAGAGTCAGGTGTGGTGTCTGGCATCATACAAGCTATAATGACATGCACCTTTTTGACAGCCAAACAAAATGTAATGTCAAACTGGTAAAGCCTTCGCATCCAGCAGCCTTCAGAGAGATCAGATCCCATTTATATGAGCTCACAGCTTCTTGACAATAATATTTGAAGCATAAACACCAGGGTCTGATCTGATCATAAAAAAATAAGAAAATCTGCAGCTTCAAATTGTCAACAGCATAGAATTTCCCCTAATATTTCTGTTTATGACAGTAATACAAGATGTGGGTTGTGTAATGGCAAGAAGACCACAGTAATAAATCAAGTTTTATCCGCCATCCATCTACTTACTACCATTATTTACGCTGCTTTTCCACCCTACGTGAGGTAATTAGTCTAAGAAACATGCATTACTCTGTGCAGACACATTAACGTGCATATTTAACATTGTATGACTTTATAATCCCACACCCATATTATAATCCCTTCATGTGCTTGTGCAGATTTGCACCAGATAGAATCTGGCTTTATGGCTCCATTACCTTTTAAATATTTTTTTATACATGACAAATAATATATTTGAATTTGCAACTCTAGTAACTCATATTTCTCTGTCACCCACTATTGAATTTCCTGTATATGTGAAGACTTCACACTTTTCCTCATATTTTTTTCACACACTGCAATTTGTTTAAATTTGTTTTCTGCTCCTTGTCCACACTGACTTTGTGGTTTTATAACATTATTTGTACTGGGATTTGTGTAGAAGTAGATTATCCTCCAGGCCTTTATTGCATTTTATGCTGCCACCTCAATCTCCTGCCCAGATAGAGGGGAAGAGATTTGTTGTTTGCCAGTTGGATACAGTGTGTTGTTATTGGCTGTAGCCATTAGTCAAGCTTGTCAGTGGGATATTCATAACAAACCATATCACAAACTCCACAACAGCACCAGCAATGAGAGTTTAGGAGTCGTTGCCCTAAGGGGACATTTCATCAATGCTTGTGTGAAACTCACAGAAAAAAAAAAAGAAAAGAAAAAAAACATCTCTTGGTTCTTAATGGCCAATTCTGCCATTGTCCAACCCTCACATTAAAGGCCAGCTGGCTCATAGATGCAAAAATACAACAACGTATTGATGTATACATATATGTGCAAATGCAGCAGCTCATTTTCAGCAGTTAAGATGAATCATTCAGACCGTTCCACGTCACATATTGTGCCAAAAAAAGAACAACAAATTAGAGCAAAGCATCTGAAACAGCTTTTCATGACAGATCACGATGGGAGATAGAGAAATGACTCGTCCTCCAGTCGGCTGTTTGTCACCGATGTCTTATTACCAGACTCACAGCTGTCTAACTATCAAGTCATTTAATCCAAGACTGAGCCTCAAATCGCTTTTTCTTAATGGAAAGTAAAATAAATTACCAGCTGGGTGCGATCATTCATCACATTTACAAGGAAAATAAACATTCAGTTTTATTTAATCAATTTTTTTTTTTATAGTAATAGTGTGCAGATGGGAATATAATGACAGATTTGAACTATGGATGAAACCACTGTGGAAACAGTTTCACTGCTACATTTCCCCACTAGTTTTATGCTATGTATTTTACAAATCCACGTGAGACTAACGAGCTTGTTTGCAGTGACGTCTGTTGTGCTGTTTTTGTCTTCAGAGCATGACGAGTGCCTCAGCGGGCTTCACAACTGCGACGAGAACGCCCTGTGCTTCAACATGGTCGGAGGCCACAGCTGCTCCTGCAAGCCGGGCTACACGGGCAACGGGACGGTCTGCAAAGGTAAGCACCGCCATGTCAGTTAGACACAGTTAGAACTTTGCATTTCTACAAATACAGTCTGCCATAAAACACAGTTTAAGTTAATAAGAATCTTTCATCCGGAAGAATTACATAGAAATAAAGGACAATTTAAGCAAATGTGTAGTCCTTAAAAAATTCGAAAGGCCTTAATCTAGAGCCAGTGTTTGGTTTGTCCGTTCTGGGCTCCTGTAGAAACAAGGCAGTCAGCTTCATGAAGAGGTCCCCCCTCTGTGTGTAGATATAAATGGCTCACTCTAAGGTAAAACACAACACAACAATTCTTAAATTTGGTTGATAATACCCTAAAGAAAACATATTATAAATATTAAAGTCCATGTCTGCTAATTGATCCCTCTAAATGCTACACACTGTCAGATCACATTCATCTGAGCTCATTTAATTATCATATAATGAGCAGTAAAAGACGAAATGGAATTCATCTTCAATGTCACGTAAATCACATAATAAACAGTGTCCTCTCTTCAGGGAGACCATTAAACACGCCTGTTTCTATTGCTCATGGTAATGTTACGGAGCGTAACTGCACACACGAGTCTAAACCGGAGTCGTCCTCTCAGTGTTGGTTTCACGGTACAATCTGTTCGTAATTAAGGTTTTGTATCAAACATCATCACACAACCTTCCCTTTTACATGAGGAACACTTTTTGCTGTGCTTTGTTGTGAAAATAAAAGGTAAATCAATCTTATAAAATAATAATAAACATGGATGTCCGGCAAAATATTATATTCGCTAGTCTGTTCCATCACATTAGCTCCCAACTCTATCCCAAATCTCATCACCATGTAAACCTTATTGTGGTTATACTCACGGAAAAGCCTTAATAAGTGCTTCTGTGAGTGTGTGTGTGTGTGTGTGTGTGTGTGTGTGTGTGTTGTTCAATTTGTAGTCCATGTCTTACTATAGGAACTTGATTTGACCTTACCTGATTAATCTATCCCTTGATTAGAAATCAATTTAAAGGGGAAGTGCACCGATCTTCCGCCTAACAATCAGTTGACTTGTCATCAGGAGTGGAAGACTTTTGTCTTCCCGGGCTCATAATGTCAACAAGAACAAGGTGTTGGTAAATTGCTTCTTTTCCCCGAGCAACAGGCCAGAACCTCAAATGAACAGTTCTCTATCTTAGACATTAAACGCCTATCAAAGTATAGTTACTGATCATTTTCTGTGTTCGACTAATTGACAATGCTAAATTGTTGGGGTGCCCCTTTAACAAAATGTGAAGCACTGTGTGGTGCTCTTTTTACTGGATAGGTTTTCTTTTTTTTATGTCTTATTCTCTATTCTGGGGAAACTGCATAATGTGTGTATGTATTTCATTTATTTCCATTTCATCCTGTCAACTTCAATGACTTCTCTGTGTTTTGGGGGACACATTAACTAACAGTCTACCCATGGATAATGAACATTTTTGAATTAACCTTGGTAAGATGCATTAATCATGTGAAATAATATCGCGAGAGCCGGTAATGAATCACCTCACCAAATTAGCTCTTATTCTGTATGCAAATACATATGCTGCTGCTGGTCTAATTGCATAGTTAATGCTCGTTTGTCTTCGTGAGTAACGGCTCTTCTCCTCCGGTTTACCTCTAGCTATGTGTGACGGATTGTGCCAGAATGGGGGAACCTGCATCTCACCTAACAACTGCGTTTGCCAGCAAGGGTTTAGTGGGAAGAGATGCGAGACAGGTAAGAGTTAATTTCAGTTCCCCATCCTACGTTTCTCTCCTCATAAAACAGCTCAATGAAGACTTTTGACTGAATGTGCGAGAAGGGGACGTGGAACGGAAAGAAGAGGTGACGTGACGTGAGGGGGGGTTTTATTTTCTTCAGCTCTAACAGGAGAAGAGACAAAAGGAACGGGCAGGGGAGATTACTAAGAATTTAAGATTGCAGCTGTTGCTTGAGTTATCTTGATATGGGCTCTTGTTTAAAAAAGGCAGTGATAGTACTTTGTGCAGCTCTGACCCCGACAAAACAGCTGATCTGTAAATACAGAGATGTTTCCGGTATTCACAATCTGCTATTTTCACTGTGTGTGTGTTTGTGGCTGCATGTGTGTGTCTGACTGTGTGGGTCCGTGGTGAATAATGAGCTTGTACCTCCTCCAATGGCCCGATGGAGGATTTGAACTGCAGTCGCAGCACTAAGGGAATTACCCCATATCAGCGCCCATAGTAATCAGCATGGCAGTCCTCCTCATAGGCACCGTGCCACGTCCAAATTACAACTGCACAAACTCCTGATGCACGATACCATGATAGGGTGTGATATCTCAACCCCGAGTGTCAGGTCTGTGTGTGTTTATAGCAAAGACCATGTCACGGCATGCTCTCGTGCATAGAAATATGTCAAACTCAACGTTGTGATAAGAGTCGGGGCTTTGCACCCTATTCAGTGTGTTTTCCCCTGCAGTGCTGGTGATTTGCCCAAGAAATGCTGTAATCCCGGTCTAGCTAGACACCCTGTACGTCTAATCTATAGCAGCAACACCTTCCTCATAACCCGCCTCAACCTTTCGCGGAGTGTCCTTGAGGAGACAAGCAGGCAGGGCTAATAGAAAGTCAAGTCATGACGGTTCCCTCAGTGTGTGCGCTTGTGTTTGAGTGAAGCAAACTGAGCCTTGCTGCTTGCTCATTGGCCCAGGTATTGATTGCACATAAAGGACCTTTTTTTTACGAGGCATCTTTTTTACTGCCAGCCTTAAAGTAAATGAATTTCCTCATGGTGCTGCTATGAGACGCTGAGAAAGGGGGATCGTGTGTGTGTGTGTGTGTGTGTACTGAGAATGTGTTAACACACCTAAACATAATGACTTATCCTCCTCCCCATTTTGCAGCAAGAGAGGGTTCTAAGGACCTCGTCTCTTAGTAATGGCATGGTCCAGGCAATCACACATTTCATTACCTTCCATAGTGTTTTAGATCCCCACCTTTCTCTCTTTGTCTCCCTCTCTCACTTTACTCTCTTTTGTGAGTGTCCCGCGTCTCAAAAAACAGTCAGAATAGTCCATCAAAGGAGAAATCTCACAGAATGTACAGCAGCTTCATCCAAGGTGATTCGATTCATCATTCGGTATCTCAAAAGCTCTACAAATTAGTACGATTTGTAGGAACGTTTCTTTGTTGTAGCATGATTTGTTTTCACACTTCTATTTTTCATCAGATCAATCATATCAAGTTTAGCTTTTTGTTCTTAAATAATTTATATCTTTCTCCACAAAAAAAGGAATACATTCCCTAAAAAAGTCAAAGCACACTGCCTTTTAAATGTTTTATATTTTATTCTAGTGGCTACATGAAAAACAAGAGCATGACGAACACACCATTCAAACAATCACACACAATGACTGTGAATTATATTCATTAAAAGTCGTACATTTAAGAATTTTTGGTGACATTCAGCTCCCCCTTAAAAACCATATGCTAAATTAATGAATACTATATCACAGATAATAGAAAAGAAGACACTGAGAAGCACAAGAAGCCCTGCCTCATTAGTTTTTTTGTTTATTGGAAATAAATACGAAAAACAAATAAAAAGGTAATGGTATCCAGCCATGCACATACTTTTGCATTTATTTGTCCAGGTTTCTGTGATATCGACCTGACATTTCTACCTTAGCATAAGGGTTAGCCGTACATAACATGAATTAACATGTGAGCGGGGCATCAATCTTCTCACCTCTTTCTCAAGAAAGCGAACAAGAACTGTTGAACTAGAACCGCTTGAAGTGAATGATCTGTTTTATTGTATTTTTTTGAGCACCAACCTTTGAAGATGAGACTGAAAAACAACTGGTTGCAAACCACTTTCTTGTCATTAATAGAGTTGTCTTTTTGGCCCAACACACCATGAGAGGATGAGAGGGTGGCAGCTCGGGGATCAGTCTGTTTTTTGGGATCCTCTCCGCTCATCATCGAGGCTGATTAGAATTCAAGGTGCGGGGAAGGGAACACAAACAAACGCTCACGTGCACGCCCAATCTCTTGCACGCTCCTCGTGCCTCAGGCGACAAGATGTTTGTCACCACAGCTGCTGCTTCAGTGTGTGTCTATCTCTCTCCTCCCTCCCACAATATGACTCCCGCTCAATCTACAGCTACCATCCCTGCGTGCGTATTTGTACTTCAGGTTTTATAGTCCTGGACCACCACATAGGGCCTCATGCTACAGGGCGAAAACCTCTGGCACCATTTAGAGATTTCACCAGTCATTCAGCGTGAAAGGCGGGGGAGTCCATCTTATTGTCTCCTCACAGTGTGACAGGAGCTCCCATTGAGGGAAGTGTCTACTGGAGAAGCTCACAGAGATGTATGGAGGTTAATGTTCTGTTGGATATGCTGCTCTACTGGTGGGGAGAGGAGGTGGAGTGGAAAGGAAGATACAGATATGTTGGGGGGGGGGGAGAAACTGACAGATGCAGTGATGGAATGGGAAATGCGAGGAGAGAGATGGGTGGCTAGAGGCCAGGGGGTTAGCGAGTTTTCTCCGCATTTGGATGCGGAATGAGGCTGCCGGAGTCGGTGCAGCAGGAGGAGGAGAAGCGGAGCTGGGTGGATGAACATGGAAAAGCTTTCACTAAGTCTGGTCTCCCCAGCCCCAGAACCCTGTGAGCCTTTAGAGGCCTCCCCAGGGACTCGAGCACTTTTGCTCCTGCAGCGGTAGACTGACGGCCTGTCATAAGACACTGCACAGGAGCTCTTCAAGGCAGTGCGCTTACACACACACATGCCTACGGGCACGCACACACACACATTTACGTATGAGAAGATGCTAAAAGTTAGCTGATTGTCAACCTGTCCCATTTTGGATTGTTGTATGTCGGTGTACACGTGCGTGATATTTTGTGTCCTTTTGTGTCCGTAATAGTACAAGTACGAGGCTGCGTGTTAAAGTGTTTTTCAATTTGAGTCTTTTTGTGACTGTGTGTGTGTGTGTGTGTGTGCGGGCGGTTTGTCATTACCATTCAGGGGGAATGGATGGGGAGGGACAGGGGACACACATTGCTGACAGACAGACACCAGCAAATGGAGAACTCTGACACATCATGAATAATGCAGGACACAGCTGCGGCGGGGCACACACACTTCAGTGGTGGATATAAACGTACGCAGGACCAGCCATGTAATGTGTGCCCTGAACATGCCGCATAGTCAATATGGTAGCCTCGGGCTAGCACCGGGCCTTATATGGCTCGGGTGAGAGATGGGCAACGGCTGGAATGGTTTGTTTTTCAGCTAAAATGGATGTCCATTTTCTTCCCTTGGAGAAATCCAGAGTGAAATGTGCTACAATACCTCTTTTACGTCTTTTAAATCTTTGACATTTTTTTACCTACTCATGCCTGAATGCCAGATAGAATGAGTGAGGTAATTATTTTTGTGATATTGATATCGTGACACTATTTTGTCATTTAGCTTCATGCTGCAGGTATATATTTTTTTCTTGTAACATTCACACTGTTAAGAAGCAAAGTTGCACCACTGTTTTGCCCCAGGCCTTATTTCCCAATATCAGTTTAAGATGTTTTGTAAGCAAATTTCTGTGTATACATGTTCAAATTGTTCAGCCATGTTTGAAAACAAATGCTTCTGAATATTTGCTGTCCTTGCCAGATACAATTAAATGTGTTGATTACATTAACCGTTATATATTTATCAAAGATACATAAAATGCAAAGATGAAAAAAGCAAACTTAAAATATCAGATGAAGGCAAAAAAACGTTACTTCAAGGGTTCACTGATGACGGATGAAACACATGTATTGCATCTAAGTTGGTGTTGCCAAAATCCAGTAGTTTACACCTCTGTGGCATCATCGTTGGGTGCTTTTGCATCACGGATAAAGAAAAGACAGTTGCAATTGAAACTGTCAGATGTAATAATGCAAAATTCATGGCCATTAGATGCAAATCAACGATTTCATAAATATTTCCTTGAAAAGCAGGGAAAAGTAATGCTCCTTTTCTCTAATCATTTCTATTTTCCCCTTATCTGAGGCTCTAGGGCTACTTATGTATGTATTGTTCAAAGATCTTCATTCATGTTGCGTAAAATGCCAATTTATACACAGAGAATATCACAGTGGCTAAATGAAAGAAATGAACGAAACCGTGAACTCTTTAAATAAATCACATTGCAGTTCAAGCTGAAGGATAAGAGCGTAGGAAGAACATTTATACAAGTTTTAGAGTGTCTTCATGCACCAATCTAACGTTTTCAGCATCAATATCTATACCCAGGCTTTAGGTATCAGCTGATACCGAGTACCGAGCTGACATCATTCATTACTTTGTAAAACAAAATGTTACCAATAAATACATACATTCACTGAATTGTTATTTCTGAAAGTAATGGTATCCAGATACCAGATCCAGCTATTTGAGTCCATATCGCACAAATATCCGATGTCTCGCTGCATCTCTACTCTATCCCCGCAAATCCAAGAAGACTCATAACAAGAGCTTTATGATCATCAGAGCTTTAAAGTTGCTTTTAGGAAACAGGTCCCAGGACTGTCAAGATTTCCTACTAGCCAATAAATAATTGGAGGTAACATCTGTGAATTTCCCCCTTCTGTTTTGGCCTCAGATGTGTGTTTATTGACTGAATTGCCGAACTGTTTCCATGAGAAGAAGAGGGAGGTAGCGTTTTTTTATTTTATTTTATTTTCAGCTCATTATCTTCTCCTTTCAAGCTCCTCTAAGCTTGTTAGGGTGCTTTGCCACCAGTTAAAATGTTCTGTCACCATGCTGTCACTTCTATAACTAATGGCCATCTCTGCCGTCCTCGGCTGGCCTTTTGCTAGCATCTCAGTGGACGCCGCGGGCTGCTTAATGCAGAAGAGCATTTGATCAGATAGTGTTGGATGGACACCTCTCCCTCTCTTTCAATTCAACCGTCCTCACACTTTCAAACATCAGCTGCACAGGGAATCACAGGGAGGCTAGTTTAGCATCAACAGTGATCTTTAAGGACAAGGAGAAAGAGATAAAATATTTTTATGTTCAATGTTAATGATGCAATTTAGACTGCAGGGTTATGTTCAAGAGCCCCATCAGGGACCCCTGGTATACACCTACACTGTAAATTCATGCTTAATTGGTTGGAAAAATCCTCTCATTCTCTCAAGTCATGATCATTTATCAGCGTCACTTCTTTGAGGAATACAGAGACACGATCTAAATAGGGGAGTGTTCTGTTCTGTTTTCAGCAGGGCTTCTGTATCCTGTTCAGAGGTATCTTTACATTTCTCTGAGTTCTATAGAGAAAGGCGAAGTGTGAAGAGAACATATGTAGAGGAACAGCTGAGAAGAGAAGCAAAGAGAGGGTGTTTAATTATTGGGTAATAACAGATGAAAGGAGATAAGACCAGAGCAAAAGAGAGGGAGATGATAGAAAAAAATGGACATGATTTATTATGAGATGTAAAAATGGAACAGGAAAAAATGGCAATGAAAAGATATGGAGGAGAGGATGAAAGGAGACGAGTGGATGGCCGGTGAGTTCATGAGGAAACTTTGAAGGCAGCGTGGTGCTCTGGGTTCATGCCGGCATATTGACGAGGACAGAGCCGAACGGGGCCAGACAAACATTTTTGTTCCCTTGGACCTCACTTACATTGACTCCAGGAAGTCTTAAATCTAGACAGAAAGATCGAAAAAATGCATATAGTAAGAGAAGTCTGTCTATAAATAAAACACATGAAGTAGATACATGTTAGACATGCCCGTCCAGGTTAAATTGCACAAGCCAGAAGAGTTGTACGCAGTTGTTTGCTTTGCTGTTGTATAATCATAGCGACTGAGGGCCACGGCGTGTGATATTGAATATTTGGTAAGGAGAAAACATCGCAACCTCATCACAGCTGAACTCTCCCCTGGGCGCCACCCACCGGACTCTCAGGCACAGGTAGTGAATATTTAAAACCGTATTAATTTTTTCGCCCCTTGACAGCTCCCATGATGCATGGCTGTAGCTCTACATCTCTCTCTCCTTTTGCTCCGCGATTTACCCACAAGGCCCGGGGGCCTGTGACTGTTGAAGCTCAAGCGGCTTGTTTAAGCATAGTGATTATGTTTTCATTATTTATTTAGAGACGGCCTTACAAAGCCCTCACTCCATCACCCATAATTAGCGTGTCTTAATTAGTCTCTACTAATGGCCGGAGCTGTCGTTGTGCTTAGCGCAACCTGCTGCTTCTACCTAAATGACACATCTCCCAGGGATAGTTTGCTGCTGGAGCTGCTGTGGGAACAGCGACATTGCTTTAAAGGCCAATGGAACTTTTAATAGCACACTTTTCCTCTGCTGCAGCAGAGAAATCGAACTCTGTAAATTACATATCATGTGCTGTCTTTTGGGGGGAAATCTACTTACAAAAGTGTTATTCATTTATTTTTGTTTCGGGATGGAACCATCTATCTGGGCTTATACCAGTAGGGGTGTCTTTGTTGGTAAATTCTGCACTGTTAAGATCATTGTGAAATGTGAGAGAAATATCTGGTCCTTTGTCTTTAGTGGGAAAGCTAATATCTAGGCTAATGTCCATGCTAATATCTGCCCCTTTTCCAGCATCATCTCAACCACAATTTCTGTCTGTGTCCGTTCCAAGCAGCACTCAAACATGGTTCCAACCGAGCCTGAGATATAAAAACCAACTGCATTTTCACCATGCTGCTTTCTACTGTTCACTAGTCCTGAATTTTTAATGTGATACACCAGAAAAAACGAAACAGAAAGGCAAACCCGTCTACTGGCAAACTGCCTTTTTTTTTTTAGCAGATTTACCCATGTTTCAAAGACCTGCATATGTGTGCTAATTTTGGTCAAGATGCTGGTACTATTGTTAGTGCAGCTTTGAATGCCAAGTCCTTGGTTGATACAAACTACAGGTAGCGGTTACCAACACAAGGTTGTTTATGTCGGTTTATGTCAAGCATACACATCCATACATCCTCCCACTCAGGGGCTCGGAGATGAAAGGATTAAAAATATGTATTCATGCATTCAAAAATGAAAAAAAAAAAAAATCTGAAATTCACTTTTACATGTTTTTTGACTGTGAAGATCAGTTTACGAATTGCGATGTCGGTTGTACCTTCCAAGGGTGGGGGGGTTTTACAGCTCCTCGTAAGTGATAAGAGAGTGATTGCATTCTGTATGCGCTCGCAGCTACCGATTGTTCCCAAGATTTGTTTCCAACTAAGCATGATTACTCATCCACTCTCCCACTCAAGTGCTTTCAGATATGGATTTGCGTTCCAGTGTCTGTTTCATCTTCAGGAACCCGGTGTGTAACTCAATTGCCCTGGGGTTTAGTGATGATTGATTGATTGCTTGAGTTTGCTCCTTTTCTTAATGAAGACTGAGGACCAGTGACAATCACTCAATTATACTTATATAGCAGGGATCAGGAATCCATTTCTTACCATATCGCTGTGTCACGTACATGCCGATAAAAGTGTTGTGCATTATTATCGACTTGAAGCTCTTGCATCCTTTTTCTCAGCCGGCGTTGTAAACGTGATGTGACATGACACATTCAGCTAATTTTAAAATCAATCTACTGTCAAATGGCTGCTGAATCGGGAGCAGGAGGAAAGGTTCAGCTTTACCAGGTGGACCTCTCTGGGAATGGAAATCAGTTTGAATTATGTACATGTGGTAGCAGCAACAGTGATCCGACACAGTAGAATTCCACGGCAACAACTAGGGCTGTCAGTCAAAGGAGGTAAAAGATGAAGTGGGGATGGGAGCGAAGAAAGAAAGGGGTAAAAGCAATGAACTGTACCTGCCCAGCATCAGAATAGGAAGCGAGGACGGAGCGAAGAGGTTGGAGGGAGCAGGGACAAAGAAAGCGAGGGGATAAGAGAAGAGGGCAGGCAAGACCTAAACTCTAAACCCTTGCCTTTTTCTGCTCAAAGACGGGGCAAACTGCAGGGATGTAGAAAGGTGATGACGACGCAGATAGACATGCAACGTGAAAAGGGAACACGCAGAAAGGTGAAGGCAGAGAATGAAAGGAAGAGAGGAGGAGGTGGTCACGGCAGAGTGGTATTACAAGCCCAGGAGGGTGCTGAAGGAGCGTCTGCTTGTTCCTCACTTTGTCCTCAGAGAGCCACCTTAATAGAGCCCTTGTTTCCAGGCTGCCACTCAGGATAACGAGGAGGCTAACTGCGGTCTGTGTGATCGTCCCTCTTCCTCCTCCTCCTTCCTGTTCCACCTCCTCATCCAGCCCATACTCATCCTCCTTATTTCCTGTCGGTTTTTCTCTTGTCAGTTTCCACATCTTTCCATCCGCAAGGTAACTCCAAAATAACTGTTCTTCCGTGGCCTTGACCTCTCCAAGAGATAGAGAGAGAAAAGACAGTTTTTTTGGGTTTGTTTGTGCAGTTATTTTTTTCCCAGAGCAGAGAGGAAAACATGACATGATTTAACAAGAGAAAATACTGCGCCATCCACGTCCATGACTCAACGAAGGCAAAAGCCTCATGATTCAGTAGAGACGGAGCTTTCAGGCAGCGCCCTTGTCTGATTGTCATTGCTGAGGATTTAATTACCATGATCTTCCATCTTCCTTTACGCGTGATAAAAGAGAAGGCAAGACTTTTGCATTCGTGTTGTATCCATGCTGTACCTCACACATTCTATCTTGTCAAGTCCAAGGTGCGACAACAGTGAGTTTCACCATCCTAAAACCCCAGACGGGCCGTAATTGTAGTGACTGACAAAAAAATAGGAAAACGATGAGTCATTTGTTGGGGGTGTAACCCTCCGGTGTTACAGTGACACAGTCAAGTTTTAACACCTGAATGAAACTGACTGAAAATAACTATTTTCATATTTTTAGACTTCCTTCACCATCAGTGACCGTTATAAATAGTATCCCACTGCTCGGTTGCACTTTCAACAATTTCATCCAGCCTTATTGGGGAGAAGAGGATGATTCAAACAAAATTTAGCTTGATTTTTTTCATACCGCATGCAGCTTTTCCCTGATCTCATCAAACTGATGTAATAAGTGAAATGTGAGCTTTCCCTTTAAAGTCTGCCACGCCGAAAGAGATCATTTTGAACCTGGCCAGGATGAAAAATAGGGGAGTTTTTTTGAAGCAAACCTGCTTCTCAGTCAAATGTGGTTAATTTTTTAATAGATAAGGCCCTAATCTGCAGGACATTTCATCAACGGGTAATCTGCTGCAGAAATTCTATTAAAAGGCTGTGGGCTCATTAGCCAATAGATCTTAATCCCATTACTGCCAGGGCGGTGGGGGACCATGAGCCCGTCTGCCTGTCGCTCTATGGGGGATACTGTTGCAGGCAGTTGTGGATAAGGTCAGACACGGCACACTGCCATTTTCATAATGAGAACAGAGCATCATGCATCATGCACAATCATAAAAAAAAACATCACAGGCTATACAGACACATTTAATCACGGTGCATTTCTGGGCCGGACATATTTAGCCCTACCGTGTAATAACAGGCTTTATTTCCTCTCCAGTGTGGGCCCCGGTCCTTAGTTTAATTAAATGTTGCTGAAATATCAGAGTGATCCGTCTCTCTGTTTGCATTAGGCTCATTGTTGGAAAATTATATTGGATTTGTTCTTGGCTGATGTTTTCAGGGATGTTTCAGGGTCACTTGTTGAAATAAAAGGGGTTGAATGGCAGCCCGTTGTAAACACAAGCGAGGAGTGAGAGAGGGAAAAAAGAGCACGCGGGGCGAGGAACCGCGGATGAAAAGAGCTGAATAGAGGAAACTGTGAAAGAAACCGTAGAGGAGAGCGTCAGAGCATCTAATCAAAGTCTGTTTTATTAAAGACAAGAGCTGAAGGAGGAGGCAGAGTCAAGGATATTTCTAAGTGGAGTTCTGTGAAAACAAACACGAGCTCCATCTATTGACAGCCGCCCACAGGATGTGTTAGAAGCTGTGTTAAAGCCCTTCGATGAGCTTCTATGCACGTCACCTCGTATAAACTCCTAATGGCCAAGCAAAACTCTATAAAAGTGTGCATGCACCTTGTAATGTATTTGTTTATCCGCAAGTGTTGGAGAATTAGACTGTGTCGGATTTCTACTGGCATTTTAAAATGCAAACCTGTTAAATCTCTGGCTCCTAAGAATAGGCTTGTTATATTAGATTCATTCATTCCCTGCTATCTTTTATTGATACAGAAGTCCTTCTGTGGCTCTGCTACTGTGTTTGATCAATGAAGCCTACGGAATGCATTCACTCAAACGCCAGACACGCTGTTATATCAATTATGAAGCAGTCGATACTGAAAATGCCTACGAGGCAAGATCACGAGCTCATTCACTGTAAAGATCATATTTTGAAACAACATGATAGTGACTGTATATGGATGTCTTATTGTTCCTTCCCTCAGATATTGATGAGTGTGCGGACGGCTTTGTCGAGTGTGATAGTAAATCCACTTGTGTCAACTTGCCCGGCTGGTACCACTGTGAGTGCCGAGATGGCTACCATGACAACGGCTTGTTTTCCGCCAGCGGGGAATCTTGTGTAGGTGAGTAGTCCACCTTCGCTTCCTTCAGCAAATATTAAAAAAAAGGCACAGTTTTATGTGAAGAACAAAAGATTTGTTGTGAATACATCACATGCAAAACAATATTCATGAATTATATTGTTGTCATTTTTATTTGATCACGTTTTTTTCCCATACATGTTGGTTTGAATGCATTTTGATTTTGTGTCTAAAAATGTAAATTTTTTAATGTGTCTTTGAAATGTTGAAGTTGTAATATAACCTTGTCTGAGAAGATTCTTATATTATTATAATAAAGCGTTTCAAAGACCTGTCTTCAACAGGGCAAAGTCATAATTTGTTAAAAAAAAAAAATTCTTAACCTCAGAATTTAGAGTTCTTACACTCGAATGAGGTTCAAACTCTGGTTCATACTTTTTTTTAAATGCACTTTAGCACTTTTTTGCAGCTCCAAAATGCTGCATTAAATTCCTTTTCCAATGAATGGCCCCTGATTTTACATTTTTGTACCATCACTTGATTTAAAAGGTCTCCTCTTTCATTTCTACCTTCAGGATTGAGATGTTCAACTTACAGGCAAGCACTGAAAAAGGCTTTTCTTTTTGCCTTTTAATTGAGCATAACTTAAATTAAAGAGGTTATGTGAGTCACTCACCATCAGAAACTCACTAAATGTTTTATTCTTACAATGTGTCTTGTAAATAGTGCTGCGAATGGATAGGTATGTCATTATCAGTGTTTCTTTCCTCCCAAAACGTCAGTTGCATTTTTTGCAGCCCTCACATTTTCTGTAATATTCTCTCTGATGCAGCCTTTCGAGGAGAAGTGTCAGCTGTCAAAAATGGAACCCCTCAATCTAGAGCAACATCGAAGCATTGCCTGTAACAGTAGTGCTAGCGCTGCTCGACTCGTTGACCCCATCTTGGCTGTCAGTTTGAGCTGGGAGAGGCAGGGAAAAAAACACATTAAAGGCACTCTCAAAAAAAGGAACCTGTCCAGGTTTCACACAGCAAAGTTATAATTTCACCAAAGTGGGTTTCTGGGTTACATTACAGTTGAATATAGTAGGTTTCTCTGGTGAGCTGAAAAAATCTTTTATTCCTACATTTTACAGCTGCATTGGAGCTGCAACTTACGTGTGTAGAGAGCATGCAAAGATGTGGGTGCTCATGATATATTCTTTTTTAACCATTCTGTGACAGGACATGCTCTTTTTGTCACCATGTAAACTAAACTTTACGGGGCTTGAAATTAAAAACAATCCCCATTTCCACAACTAACTAACTAACTAACTGTGTTAGCTGCACTGAGCATATGTAAAATGCCATCTTCTTTTCTGCTCCCCGCAGATATTAATGAATGCAAGACGGGGAGGAACACCTGTGCCAATGACACGGTGTGCTTCAACCTGGACGGAGGCTATGACTGCCGGTGTCCCCACGGGCACAACTGCACCGGTGACTGTATCCATGACAACAAGGTCAAGCACAGTGGGCAGATCTGGGTACTGGACAGCGATCGGTGCTCCGTGTGCTCCTGCCAGGTAACAATCAGGGGGATGGACATGTAGACGACAGAGAGTTGAAACAAAGACAAGTAGGAAGATGGATAAGATGAGAAAAGATAGAGAGGCACAGAGCGACAGTTGAGTGATGATGTTTCCCTCTCTTAAACTGCATGTGCACCCATCTGGTCTGTGATTGAATTTTCCGTTCTTTGTTTATTCTCTCTCTGCTATCCAATCATATAAACAAAGAATAAAAAAGCAACTGTATTCCTGTTCTTCCCTATGAATGATGAAATATCCAACAGTGCCAATCAACAAATGTCACCTTGTTCTGTCCTGTAATCATACTTCTCCCCTTGAACCAATCTGTGATGTTTGGAAGAAGAAGAGTGAAAGTTTGTTCCTGTAATTGAACATCGTGTGATGTTGCACAAAGGATCAATGACACCTTTATTGTAATAGTATTATGACCCATAACAGTTATGACAATTAAGTAAACTGTTGCTTAGCATTTCTCCGGTGTAAGATCGCTGCGTTGTTCACAGTTGTTCGCTATACTTATCTGGGGGGGGTGGAATGGATATTAGTTCTACAGACAGCTTGTTGTTTTGATTTTATGGCCCTGAAGTCTTAACAGCAGAAGCAGCTGTTTCCAGATCTACAGCTCTCCAAACCCCACTGTGCATATGCTGGATACCCAGCACCGAACAGCAGACAAAATGACTTCGAGACTAAATGGAGCCTTGAGCAGCTGTAGAGCGGCTTTTTCCATGAGAACAAACGTTGAAAACAGTTATTGCAGGTTGAAGTTAAATAATTACACCAAAAACTCACGCAAAACGTGTTCTGCAAGTGGAAGAGCAAGCCATGCATATTTATGCATCATACAACTTGCTTATCTTGTGATTTCCTTACTGCTGATCTATTAAATGTAGCCGTTGACCCCTCAGGGTCGGGTTATTTTTATAAATATTTGAATGCAGTGATGGGATTAATCAAATGCTGCTTAAAATGAAAGACTGTTTCAATCAAACACGGACATGGGTAGGATAATGTGTCGACATGGATAGAGACTAGTGTGTGCAGATGGTGCAATAAATCCTGACGTGACAGTGCTGTTGACGTTGACAGCGTTGTGGTGAGCAATTCCATTCAAGAATCGCATGAGCTCTATGTGTTTTATGTAGTTACTTTGATGGATTTCTAACACCCCAGTGACAAGGCATCGGGGAACAGTCGGTCCAGAAAACTCCTTCTATCATCCCAAAAACGTCTTCTCTCCATGATGATCAGGTCACGGACCAGTCATACTTTGCATTTCAGCGTTTCAGTCGCCCTAATGCCGTGTGTCTGGCTCTAGTGGAAGGTGATTATAGTGGATTAGTGTCGGTAGTGAATGATCAAGCAACAAATTATTCATTTGATTACAAAGGACCATGGCAGAAATGGCTCCTTAATTAAATGAGTCATAATAATTGATTTTAGAGATTGAAGAGCTGCCTGTCAAAATTAGTTGTATTGAGCGATTGAAGAAACAGAGGAGTAAACAAGTTATTGTTCCGACGGACACAGCTGGATATTAGATGGGGAGCTGTGACTAAGTGATGGGAGAAATCAAGGTCAAACCTCACCGAGAAGACAAAGACAGGGACGAGTCCAGACTGAGGTCATGCAGTATGCAAATAGTAGATTGTCTCAATCTGCTTGGCGCACTAGATGGGTGGGGTTTACCGCATGAGTGCATCTTTCAGCGCGGCCGCTAATTTCGAAAACATTTTTAAAAAATGGAACGGCTTTCATTTAATTGGCGCGGGGAGGAAACAATTTCCAGAAACTCTAGGTAACGCTGCAGCTCCTGGGCATTGAAGTGGTCTAGAATCCTTAATGAGGGGACAATAAAGAGAAACTATTGCACCACTGAAACTAATATTTGGACATTGAAGACCCTGCAGGTATTCGATAAATGGACTCTCTCCTCCCATTTGCTGTCATCCCTCTTCATCCAATGATATAATTAAGGCATAAAAATGCCCGAGAACTATAGGATCACATTTAAAACAGCCTAAAGGGACACCTGAAGTAGGCATTCAACCTGTTAAGCCATTGTTGATGCTTCGTTAAATTTGGGGATTCCATCTTTAAGTCCCTAGAATGTTCTAGTGATGTATATACACACACCCTTTCTTTCATTATTCTTTCATATCACGATTATCCTGGCCAAAATGATTGTGATTCACAAAATGTGCCTAAAACTGTTAAAATGGCACAAAAACAGATAAGAAACTTTTAGTGAACATCCTTCTTCATGAATAATGAAATCTTAATAAGATACAAGATCATGAATCATAAGGTCTCCCTGAATAAATAAAGGATAAATACACATTTAAAATGTCATCACTAGTGAAGATCATTTATTTCAATATCATATTTTGTTCTATGTTGAAGAATGGATTAATCTGTTTATTATTTTATTGATTCATTATTTAATACTGGGAAACTTTTTATTATAAGTATTTCTCAAATCCTCAAAGTCTAAGTTGACAATCAAGATCCTAATAAATTAAGAAAAAAAACCTAAGAAAACCAGCAAATATTCATATATGAGAATCTGGATCCTTTGGAACATTTGTTTGACATTTTTGCATAAGGGAGAGATATCTTGGTCATTTTCAGATTCGTACTTGTTTTTTGGGTTTCTACTTGAGCATCCTTACATCCTTTCTGACTAGTCTCTGTCTTCGTGCCTATCACTTTAAGCACACCTCCTATAAAAAGCCCAGTCTGCACCGATTGGTCAGCTTTATCCGATCATCCGCCAGGACTCACTTAGTGTGTCAACTACACAGTTAAGCCTCACTTCTACCGGTGACTGTATAGATGTGACATCACAACCATATGGAAATCCTGATGGCTCATTTAATGGCTTTCTGAATACAAACTCTGTGCATTTCTCCGTGGATTAAGTTTTTTGCAACTTTCACAGTATTTAAATAGAACCATGACCTGCTTTAAAATCAAATAAATATACAATATAGGCATTTAAAGAATTATGGAAATAAAATGATCAAAATAGTTGCGATTCATTTTCTGTCAATCAACTGATTGATTTCGCGAGTAATCGATTTCATGTGTCTGGAACAAACATTACTCCACTTATCGCATTTATTGCCCCGAAAGTCGCACATTAAAGTGGCACCAGATGTGAGTCGGGGAGAAGGATGTGACAAAGGGTAATGAGTTGAGTTCAGACCCACCGCAGCTCTCGCATGTGGAAGGCAATTTAAATCACCGAGACAACTAGACAGCCAAGTAGCACTTCTTCAGACACCACAGTGATGAACAGGAACTCCTGAAAACCACGAGCTTCGGTATTCATAAACTATATTTCAATCCGGTGTGTCTCTCCCTGAGCCATAAAATGCAGATTCAAATCCGTTGCTAGGCTACAAAACCTTTTGTCACGTTATTTATTATCAACATGCCTGCTTACTGATCCAATCAAGTAAATGGCCTTGTCTTTGCATACGTGTTTGTCCCCTCCCCCCCTCAGGCTGGCCAAGTGATGTGTCGCAGGATGGTTTGCGACTGCGACAACCCCAACGCCGACCTGTTCTGCTGCCCCGAGTGCGACCCGCGTCTGAGCAGCCAGTGTTTGCACCAGAACGGTCTGCTCACCTACGGCAGCGGGGATACATGGGTGGAGAACTGCCAGCAGTGCCAGTGCCTGGTGAGTAGAGCTGGATAAATAAAACCCATCATGTTAATAAAACAAAAAGAAATGTCGTTGCTTTTATTAGGTGCAATTTACGCCGAGAGTAAAAACATTGGCATTAATTGCCTTGCCGTGGTGCCCACACACGATACCCAACAAATACTCCATGGCAGTGCTCACCAATGAGAGAGAGGCGCTATGTAAAGAAAGTCGAGGAGAGAAGTTGTGTGCGGAGAGAAGGGGCGTGATTGGGAGGTGAACAGGTAGGCTGCGGAGAGGAGAAAATGAAGATTGCTTTAAAAGTGGCAGAACAGAGGGAGTGAGTGATTAGTGAGATTTTACAGAATTCAAAGGGCCCTCTGGACTGTTGTCTGCAGTGATGGAATTATACGTTTCATTGAAGGATGCTTCCAAGGTTAGGAAAGCGAGGGGGAGGGAAATGTGTGCCTGGAGAGTGGGAGGTGTAACGCTGCGTATCATCTGTGTGTGCTTTTAGAAGGTTACGTGGATTAATAAGTATTTGCAGCATGTGTGTGTTTTTGTGAGTGTCCTCTACATGCGGCCCTATTTCGCATACAAAATAAAACACCATATAAACATAAAGACATTAAGACATGTGCACTATTTTCTTTGCGATCTTCTGCCGTGTCGACCTTTTCCCAAGGTTTCCACAGCGTTGCTGTTTAAACAACAGGAATGCATCTCACACGTGTTTCCCAATAACCCTGACAAAACTATAAATCCTTTCTACCTGTGAAAGCCCTCTCACCACGTGCCACATTAAATACAAATGTCATCCTTCCACATTCTACCACACTTGTCTTGCCTCCACCACACTGCTGCAACACACACACCCACACTAGTGTCACTCCTTCTGTTCAGTGACTCACAAATCATCCCCGCCGTGGATCCCAGACAAGCACTTTACGACTCCTTTTTTCTTCCCTTTTGTTGCTATTAAAGATCAGCCATACTAGAGAATAGAAGTTGGCTCCAGTCTGACAGATTTATGGTCTGAGTAGCAACACTAATGCAATTTTCCACCCCCCCCCACCCAGCCCATTCTAATACTGTCCCGATGCCTGGACCTGAGGCTTGCTTTTTACATTTCTTACAGTGAGCCATTATAGAAGCGCTTGAAAATCACTGCTCAGCTGAAAGGCAGCGGGGAAGCACAGCTGACTGAAAATTGGTTCGCTGGGCTTCACTTTGGCTGAGGCGCTCACTGTAGGCGCTTATGTATGTTGACACAAACAGACACAAACATATTTGAGAATGCAGGCACGCCGCTGTCAGCAGCCGAAAACGCACATACGTACCGTGTACAAACACAAGTGTGTACACAACATACACCATGCCCACATGTTTGAGAATATCGGGGCGGCCGTTGCCACGACTACACACGCTCGTGCTTCCACACATCCACGCATACACAGAGTGGAAGATGCACAGGAACATATACACAAAGCGGAGGACCACCAGCCACTTGGTATAAAGAGCAGCCTTTGAAAGGAAGCGGGCTGCCGTGCGATACCGTACGGGAAACTCCAGTCGCGTGACAGCGACGTGAAATGAACCTTGAATGCTGCTACACTTAGCAGAGCTGAGCTCAGCAGGGGCTCTGAAATACACAGCGACAACAGCCAGATGGGCATATCATTCTCCAAAAGACCAAGATGTGAATTCTTCTCCACTACCAGTGCAATGATTTGAAAACAAGGATATGGCCTTTTGCAGAATGTGGGCCACTTGTGATTTGCAATCATGTTAAATAACCAGAAGATCAAAGGAGCAAATTCCTTCTCCATAGGTTGCACTTTGGGTCGAGGCGGGTAAAAGGAAGAGCGTTTACTGCTGGCTGATTTCCAGGCAAATCTAAATGTTGCTGGTTTTAATCTCCCGGAGGCATTTTGTCATATCCAGTCTCATACGTGGTACAACTGCGTAAAAGCGAAGGGATTAAATCATACATACCATGATTCCTGAATGCAAAGCCAGATTAAAAATAATAACCTTCTGAAATATCACAACGAGATAAAGGAAGAGAGGTTGATCCAGTTTCCACGGCGCCCCGCTCTGTGTGAAAGGCAAATAAAAGCTGATTGTATTGCAAATATTTTTCTCCTCTGTGATCATGGAACACATCTGTATGAACAGACAAAGATGACAATGTCCCTTCTCACAGCATGGGACAGATACCTGAGGCCACATTCATTCCCTCCCTCCGGCTACAGGCAAAGAGAGACACTCGGGGCAGTTCCCACTTCAAATGTTTACACACTACATGGAGGCAGCGAGTGGGCATTAGCGCTCTGTGAGCCTTTGCTTTATGGCCAGCCTAATTTACTACAACATTTCTAAAATGCTGAGCCAGACGATTATCGACGATATTAAATATCCCCGGTGGGACGCTTGCATCAAGCCTCTGGTAACTTAATGTGTGTGTATGACTTTTGTGTCTGTGTGTAAACATGCGCAGGCTGAGCCCATATTTAATTTCCAGACTAGGTGTGTAAGCAGAAGTGGGTCAGGCATCGAATGATGTAGTGTACAGTAGTTGGATGCGTAAAGGCGGCCGACACATATGTGACCTGTTTTCTGAAGCCAATAGAAAAATGTCAGCAGGAGAAATCTAGCGAGGCTCTCTGTGCTGAAGGTGAGATTAAGATGGGAGCAACAATGAGAGAGGGGACCGAGAACAAGTCAATTAAAAAGCTGGAGCATTTACTTCTACGGTCTACGGTCTGAAAAAAAAAACTTGCTGACTGTGTTGGAAGATTGCTCCGCTCATCTATATTTTCTTGGTACCGTAACAACTTTTTTTTCCCCCTATGAAATGAAAACGCTCCCTCCAGCATGCAAATACACGGCATCAGGAGAAATATGTGTATTCACATGAATCACTTGTTCGGGGCTGGAAAACCCAGTTTAGTTTAGTTTTTTTTTTTTAACTGTCTCTTTTTCTATGGCCCATCCATCTCAAACTCTCTCCCTCTGCTTCTACAGCAGGGGCAGGTGGACTGCTGGCCTCTGCCGTGCCCGCCCGTGGACTGTGAGTTCACCGTGGTGCCCGAGGGCGAGTGCTGTCCCCGCTGTGTCACCGACCCCTGCCAGGCCGACACCATCCGCAACGACATCACCAAGACGTGCACGGACGAGCACAACATCTCACGCTTCAGCGGCTCTTCCTGGATCAAACATGGGACGGAGTGCACCCTGTGCCAGTGCAAGGTAAGGCGCCAACCACGCTGGCAGCCTCACAACAGCAAATTACACTTTCGCCTAGGTCGGTGGCAGACAAGACACAAAAGAAAAATGGTTTGGAAATTCAGAACCCTCTGGGCCTCGACAGAAAAAAGAGGAATACGCTGTGGTCCAGACATTGCATTGTGGAGGCCATTTGTGCATCTTTATCACCCGTCATGGCTGTATTTATTGCACCTGGTGGTAAATATGTCTAGGTAGTGACTCAGCGGTTTCTGTGCTCCTTCTGACTTTTGCAGATAGAAACATTTCAAAGGGCCAAAAATGAAGGAGGTTAATGAAATTAGTAACTCTCAATCTGTTTTTGCGAACCACACGGTTTCACAGAGAGAGAACATCTGATATTCACTCTATGAGAATGTGCTTTATTTTGTTAAACCAGTCAAATGCGACGTTTCATTCGAGAACATCGCTTTCAATTGTCTAAGTTTGATATTGAACAATTTATTAACCGATTAAGAATATTCTGTTACGTATCTTTAAAGTGATAGTTCATAATTTGGGGGAAATGTGTATGTTCTCTTTCTTTCTTTCTGTCTCTGCTGGCCATCAGGGGGCGACTCATCTGGTTGCAAAAAGACATCAGATTGCATTGATGTCTATGAGAAAACTATCCTACTTCTCACTTGATTTATTATCTCATGAGTTCATGACCTCGATCGCTAGTTTCAAGTTTTCCTCCATACAGCATTATGTTCATTTCGTAAATTATAGTCCCATTTAGGGTAAAACTGACGATAAAGCAGGGTATGCTTTAGGGCGTGGCTCCCTTGTGATGACAGGTCTCTACCACGTTCTCGCTACCAATGCAATTAGCTACTAAGATTTATTTAACACTTAGCTGTAAAGTTTACCTTGAATTAAGGAACAAACTTTGTGAACAGCTTCCACTCAGAAGCCAGATGGAGCTAGATGCCGCTTGTGTTCATCAGATCCACCCGTCGCTCCTCTGCAGTCCAAATATGGTCACTTCAGTTCACTGGTTGCAAAACATTCCTCGATGGCACCCACAAACCTATAGGTGACATCACAATGACTACGTCCACTTCTTATATATGCAGCCAATGAGTTTAGATTTAGTGAACACAATCTGCCTGCCAGTACCACAAGCTCACCTAACAACACATTATATCTTTCATTCAGATATTGCTGAATAAAAACCTGAAATGTGAAAATGACATGGGTTTTGTCCTGAACTATTCCTTGACTGGGACCATTAACTTCCTGAGGTCTCTGCTGGTTGCCTGGCAACTTCACAAGACTCCTGTTTCCTCCTGTCTCCTGTAACTAGGATAACCAGCTGCTGGCTGTGGCTTCATATTTAATGCAAAGATACAAGAATGTTATCAATCTTCCCATCTAACTCTCAGCAAGACTGCAATATTTACCAACATGTTGAACTATTCCTTTAATAAAAATGAACTGAATCATTGAACTAAGAGGAACCCACACTGAGAAAACAGCTGTCAGCTCCTCATTCCCTTGCCTCTGGCTCTGCTACAGCAAGGAATCACAATCTCCTCTGCACAGTGTTAAACACGCAGACATGCTTGCGCATGCAGCCCTTACAATGTATAGAGCCTCGGATATTCTAGGGGAAAAAAAGACAAACTTGCATAATTGGTTGGAGTAAATGGTGGAGAAGGCTGCTCTCTACCAGTTTTTGTTTTAAGGCTTGTGACAGAGGACAACCACTGTGAAAATATGCAGGCGAATATCTTCTTCATTAACAACTGGGAGCATAAATTGTTTGCCTCAGCTTTAGGACTAATCCACAAAGGCTGACTCCCTTGCCTGGGATGGGAATATTTCCCCTCTGCTTGCCTGGCAAAGATGTCAACATCTTTCAAAAATGATGGCAGCCATTCTCAATAGACAAACTGATAAATATTCAAAGTATTTTTGATATCTTTCCAAAAAATGTCAAACACTGGCATTGAATTCAAATACATCGATGCGGATACAGTCGGTTTTATAGCATTGTGATGCGGTCAGTCTGATGATTACAGGTGCAGTGCTGCAAGCCTTTAGAGTTTATCAGTCCCCTTTTTTTTTAAGTCTCTGAGACCATTCACATTTTATTTTCAGCAGAATAACTCTGCCTTGGATCAGTTGGTGCTGAAATGACACCCAGAGGAATTTGAAATGCCAAACTGAATCTGTACCTGCAGCACCGCTGCTGCCTGAGAATATTAACGGTTAAGCTTCACACAGACTTTGACGAGGTTAAAGTGCAGGATGCACTAATGTGTTTCTTTGCCTTCTCTCTCTCCTCTCACTTCCAGAATGGACACATCTGTTGCTCAGTGGACCCCATGTGCCTTTAGTCCCAGCGGATGAAGGCACCTGTACAGCGTTCTCCATGTAAAAAAAAAAGAAAAAAAAAAAAAAAAAAGTGACACCACCCCTATGTCTCCTCACTGTCCTCCTCCCAGACGTGGGCCAGATAGTGTTTGCATTGTTGGGAGTTGTGTTAGCCTGCTGAACCGGATGGATGGGGGCTTACCAATCACGATAGTTTATACAATGTCACATTGTCAAATACAGACACTTGTACAAATTTAACCTTCAGGTACTTTCTGCTGATTTCTAGCCCTTATTGTGTGTCCTACATGGTAAACCCCAGTCAACTGGTATTGGGGGCGGTGTGCAAACACTCTGACCCACGTCTGCCTCCTCAACTCCTCTTTATACCAAATGCAAACCTATATCATACCAAACAGATGATGGACTGCAGTTTCTTCAAACCCACTCTCTTTGTTCTGTCTCGCCACTTAAGAGTGAACCTTTAAGGATCAGCGTTCCCCACTCCGAATCATCGCTCCATAAATCTGTAAGATATTACTATTACTGGCATGACTGTGCTTGATGTCCAAACATTTTTGCTGATTTCTAAATTCTCAGTGATGATGATGATACCTTAGATAGCGTAAAGGCAGTTAGCATAAGGTTCCGTTGCCACATTTATGAATTGTCTATTATGTGGTGCTTTGTAGCATTTTGTTCCTTTTTTCTCTTTTTTTTTGTATTTTTTCTTTCCAAGCTTGTTATTGTGTAATAGTGAAATAAAGTATTTCCATTTACATTTAATTCTTGTCTTTGGCCTATGTGTGAGTGGGCTTCTAGCTGCATTTATTGTGTTTGAAGACTACACTCAGTTGCCAGTTCAGTAGGTACACCTAATAAACAGTCGTGCAGTAAACCCTGTCTTCATAAAGATTAGGATGTTTGTGTTTCTATTATTTTGTCTCCAATTTCCTATCAATGAGGGTAGGCTAAATAACAGAAACACCTCTTTGTAAACTGTAATACAGTTTAACAGCACGATGAACTAAATCCCACAAAATGATCATGAACTTGAATTAACACGTCTCTACAACAGTTTAAACAAAAAACGTACTAACCGTGAGTTAATTTCCTAGATCATGAATATTTGTGGTCTTGAATACAGAAACAGGTTCAGGGTGGTACTTTAAGACATCCATTCTAAAAATGTAAATTGTAAATAATGGCTTTATTAAAAGGTAGAACACAGTGAATTAACATTTTTATGCAGATTACATGTATTAACCATTAACAACATAGAAGATAGCATAGTTCCATTATTGACCTTGCAAACAAAAGTGGCCCCTTGAGGTGAGAATATTTTACCAACAACAGTTTTCAGTTCATTTCTAATTAATAGTTGAATAAATGTGTGAAAAAGTGCTGTGTTAAACCTCATGGCGTTAACTTTTAGCATTTAACGCGGCGGTCTGCTGATGTAGCAATAGCAATCGTCTTATTTAATTGGAGAGGTGTATTAGATTGATGTGATGATCTCGAATACTTAAATAAATTAGCAGTCAACTCATTATCTTACAATATTCATCAGGGAGTAAAAGGCCTCACTCTTAATACACTATATATGTGTAACTGGTCACTGGTTGGCCACAAAAGCTAATAAAATCTATATTGGATGGATTATTGGGCTAATTGTACATGTTAATATGTTAGAGTGAACCTGATGCTTTACATGTACCACTGGTTTTCTCATGCTAGATTAAAAGTATCTTGTTAAAAGGATTATCAATATGTATCACCATCTGCTGAGATCAGAGATTTCGCCTTCCCCCCATAAAAAAGAAAATAGCTTGGGCGAAACGGTGGGTTTGATTGATTCTGTAAATTGAATAAGAAAAATCACATTTGTGGCTTCCATAGATCCAATACTAACAGCATCATTACATGTTTGGATTTTAAACGACGGGCCCTTGTGTTGAATACACTTCGCCATCCAGACATTTGGATGCAGAGAAAACCCCATCCTTGTAGCACACGGCTCCCCTTGCCTCCCTCCTTTGTCCCGTGCCTCTGGAGATGGTAGTAATACTTGTATCGCAGAAGAGCACTTAGAGCTCCTAATATAATTATCTATCAGTTCACACAAGCGGACAAATGAGTTCAGCCTGGAGATGGCTTTATTTCCCCGTGGAGCGTTCCTCTCCCATACCAACTGATTCTCCGACTCTTACCTCGCAGCTGCTTACATTAACAAACACACAACGTAACAGGGCCCCATTTATATTCCAACACATTCTTCACTCGCCTGAACTTGCTTCTCTTCACCCCCCCAAAAAAACTTTATACTTCAGGTTATCCTGACTCCGTCGATGGACAGTGGGCAGTGGGCAGTGGGCAGTGGACAGTTCGCAGCGGCTGTTCGCAGATTGGCAAGGGCACCATCTGGCCTGCTTTGGTCCAGTGGCTTCTAGCTGGTGGTGGCACAGAGCCAGTGGGCACCTGAGTACTGGTGGCACAGCAGGCCACACTGGTCCTCCAGCTGGCTCCTAAATGTCCAATTTTCCATGGCAGCGCTGAACCCTCTGCAACAGATGCCAGGACCCACAGGGAGTCCACTTCACTGCCTGTCCTATATTCCCTGTTAATGACCACACATATCATTGTGATTGTGGTTGGCGAAACAAGGCAACAGAGAAATGTCCCTTTTACTTAAGTGGAGAGTTTAAATGCATTGCCATGCAATATTTTGTGCTTTTTGACATTTTTTTCCCCCCTATTATATTTTTAGTGATCTTCCATTCCTCAATTGGCTCTAATTGGTCAGTAAAATTCACGGGGCTATTAAAAGATCTCTGTGGAGATAGAGAGAGAGAACAGGAGCGTGCAATCACTTGGCAATTGCCATCTATCCAGTAAGTAGAGGGAAATTACATGAACAAGTAAGAATATATACTTGCAGAACACTTTCCTCATATCACAGTGTTAACTCAGAGCTTTCTGTTTATTTTTCACGTTTTCCAGAAATGTGCAGGATGTGCAGGATGTGCTCGATATGTTTGTGCCTGAATGCACCAACATATCGAGCCTCAGCCAGAACAATAAAGGAAGTCACTTGAATCATATTTATCTGTATGAAAACATGGCTTTGTGTTCCAGATATAACTGTGGCTGCAGCTGAAGCTGAAATAATCAGAATAGCACTGATTCAATTTTTAAAATCAAACTATTCGGAAAATGTTTTTATTCGGCCATCCTGCACCTTGTTTTCTTTAACCAAGCAGCAGCGTGGCGGTAATGATGGAGCTGTGGTTCGTTCCACCACTTTGGTCATTCGTGATTCCCAGATGATGAATCCTCATGACTTTGTTGATCCCATGACATTTCCTGTAGCGCCACCATGAGGTTGACATATTTGTTGTCTGGTGAAAATATCCCAACAACTATTGGATGGAATACCATGACATTTTGCAAAAATAATTTCACCCTCAGCATGAATTTTAATAACTTAACCCACTGACCTTTTATTTAGCACCATCGAGAAAAGACACTTCCAAATTGAATGAACATTTAGCCTCAGATGAACTTTGTGTTGAGCACCAAACAGGTTGTACAAGCTTTGTTGGATCATACCCCGAGTCTTGTTTTCTTTTTTATCAAAATTGTATGTGATTGTGTGTTTTAATTTAATTGGTGGAAGAGTCCGTAGCAATGAAAAGGCACATTCTACCATCGTCACCTTATATGGACAATGGACATGAACAACAGAAAAAAGAAAGTTGTTGCCGAGGGAGATGGGAGATAGTAGTCAGCTTTGAGTTCTGATATTTCAAACTGCATTTTTTGTTTTGTACCCTTTTTGTCTCACAATGCTGAACAACAAATCAGATTTTCTGAGTACTATACCCTCTCTATTACTGTGTGTCACTATCTAACTTCTGCACTTGTTCTCACTTAAGCACAATCAGAATAAAACCAGATCCCCTTTCCCCCCACAGAGGAATAGTAAGGCTGACATCATTATCACAAACCCGTCTGGGGATTCAGTCCTCCCAGTGAGTGTAGAGGAATATATCCCAGCCACATGTTTCTCTGTAAGGTATTAGAGACCTGCAGAAGGAATGAGAGAGAAATTCTATTTCCCGCGTGGCCACTGGGAACCATCTCCGGCTCCGTGAAAGGACTATGGGGAAAACCTGCTCACTGGCTGGGACTGACTGCACTGGTACATTTTGCGGGTTGTCCCCGAGACACGGAGCTGTCAGCGCGGAGTGATGGGCCGTGCCAGGACATGATACACTGATCTAATTGGACGATAGCTCAAAGACAGCGGAGGAGATTCCAGTTGATCTGTAGCTGTGGCTCGCCTCCTCTGGGGGACTTTTCTGGTTTATATTTAGCTGTAGAGCCGTTGCATTTTTCAAATCTGGTTCTTTGTGTCTTTTTTGATTCAGTGCGAGAATGTAAATCGAGCTAATAGGACAGAATGTAAATGTTTCAAAATTGGCTCAAGAAAAATCTGAAGTTGTGAAAATTAAAAATGTTAGAAAAAACAAATGCAATCTATTATGATTGCTCCCGACACAAATGCATTCACTGCATGCGACAAGGAGGTATCACTCTTACTGCAACATGGGCATCAGGCTTCCACACCCCACACACATTTCTGGAACTCCAGTTTTGAGTGTTCTCTCAACTATTGCATGGTCCCCCAAAAATCAATATCTCATCTCCAACACTCTGACGATGAAATATATTTTCCCAGACAAGCAACGAGCCTCTGACTTCAGGTGTTCAACTGCTTGGTTTTCACAGAGTTTCTTTCATATTATAACATCAAAAGCACCAATGTGAGGCTCTTATTAGGGATCATACTACAGTGAGAGGTGAGGGAGGGTTTAGTGTTGTGGATGCAACTGCATTTCAAAGGAAACATGGCTGCTGATGATGAACGGCTGCGGAGATTAAACCTGTGGTATCATGGTCGGGGGTTGGACTTTTTAACTGCTGCTCCATCAACAGTCTTTCATAGCTCCCCCTCTGGACATTCCTTTCCACCACTGGTCATCAGCCTTTAAAAGGAATACTTGCAGCCTGTACTATGACTATTTTATGACATTTTTAGAACATATTTATAGCACTATTACTTGTCTTTCACACACCACACAACTACTTTTTTATGATATAATTTATTATTACCTTTTTAATGACATTTCTTTTATGACAAAGTACACTTTGACTTTTTAATAACACACTATATACTATGAATTATTTATCACATTTCAATGGCATTTTTTCTGACATTTAACTTTGACTTTTTGATGACATATGTTACGAGTTTATTATCATTTTTTTTTAACTATTTAATGACATACTACACGATGACCTTCTTATGACGTTTTGTAATACCATAACTTACTATGACTTTTTTATGGCATGATATATTATGACTGACTAATTATGATAATTTTTCGTGATATACGGTAACTGTGACTTTTTTTTTACTTTTATTATAATAATTTTTTGACATCTAGTCACTTTTTTTGCCATTGTGATCTTTAAAGACATGTTTTATGATAAACTATACTATTACATTAAGACATTTTGATGACATTATCATACTACAGTATACTATTTGGCTTTTTAATATTGTTTTACTATGATTTCTTTTTTTAAAGATTATTTTTTGGCCTTTATTATGCAGTCAGAGTTAGACAGGAAACAGGGAGACAGGGAATGAGTCACAAGCTGGATTCAAAGCTGGGCTGCTGCAATAAGGACTCAAGCTTTGAACTGGAGCACCCACTCTCTACCAGGTGAGCTAGGGCATGCTGTACTATGGCTTCTTAAATGACATGTATTGACATACAATAATAAGACTTCTTTGACATTTTATGACATAATATAACTACTATGACGGTTTAACCACTATACCTACACATTTTTAATGACATACTATGCTAAGACATAAATATGGAAAATATGGACATAGTCTCCATGATGTCAACCGTAGGTTTCTGCAGAGCTGTTGTCATGTTCAAAGAGGGGACTGTCACACAGCCCAACTGCCAGCTATTTATCCAAAAATGGGCAAAGAAGGTGGATTGTGAAGCAGATCTGGGTGACACAGCAGAGACAGTTAGTGACCTGAGACGGCACCCACCTGTCTCGAAGCTTTGGACATTTTTATCATGGGGGTCCAAGGGGATTGACTCACTTTTGGAGCCCGCTTCAAGTGGCCGTTTGAAGAACTGCATGTTTTGGTGTTTTTGGCTGGTTTGCTTCATTTTTCTGCACCGGAGGTTGTTGCTTTCTTTATTAACTTTTGTGACAAATGACCGGGGCTGATAGATGGATGGATGACTTTTTAAATCACATTTATATGACATACTATTCTATGACTTTTTTATGGAGTTTTTTTTTTCTTTAATCCAATGACATTCATGTGATGATTATTTTATGACAATATATGGCATTCTGTGTAAGTTGTGAGGAGTTTTACCAAAGAGGAATTGTCTCTTCTGATTGTTTCAAATGACTCATTTTGATGACTCAATCAAATTGACAGTGATTCAGCTAATTAAATGATGTAATGACATTCCATTAACATGGCAAAATAGTGCTCTGTACTTTTCTGCACCTCTGCAATGTCAACCTCAGGGCGGCGCTAGGGTTAACGTCTGGGGATCAAAAACAACATTATAGTTCGTCCTTTAGGGAACGTGAATATCTTTCCAAAATCTTTTTTCTATCCCCAGAACCTAAACTTTTGCATGGCTTAAATAGAAAAAACAATGAAAAACCTTAGAAATAACCATAAAGAGTAATTTTCTCCTTCTGTTATCTTATTCATCATTTCACAACCTCCAGAGTTATCAGACAATAACTTGGAGTTTCCAACCCTGTTTTTGCCTTTGTGTTCACTTTTCCTTCCTCAGATGCTTTCAAGCCAATCTATAACTGATTTACACGTAATCAGGTCCTGTAAGCAAATCCTGCTGGGGAACAAAACACATAGCAAATTCAAATTGTTTTCCACTGGCATAAATCAGCCCGCGGACAGGCCCAGAGCAGGGCTCATACTAATCTGAGCTGGGTGTCATGTGTATGCAGGCTACATATTCAAGTGCCCTTGTGAAGATAGTATCATTATTTCTCATATTGCCCATATTAATTGGGTCAGCAGCTGCAAGAAGCTTGACCTGTTCTGTTGCCTGGCAACGATTTCCAAAGCATATAGAAAAAGAATTACTTTTCTCGCTAACCAGATCAGCAACCCTGTTCAGAAAGATTCTTTTTTATTATTGAATCTCTCTGTGGTCAAAAGAAAACAGAGTATATAACAAAGGTATTAATTTATTGGTGACACAAGGTTTAACAGATTACATTACACTCAGCAAACATCGAAAAAGACATTTCCTCTGAAAAAAAAAGCACAAAAAAACAGGAACTGAAGGAAGTGTCAGTTTTGCAACGCAAAGGAACGCCTCAATTTTGACCTAAAGACAATACATTAGAAACAGATTAGACCTTCCCTTCCCTTCAAGTCCAGAGAGGTTCTGCCCTTTGGTGAGACACTCATATCTAGCATCCTCATAGACCCGTAATGTCTAGAAGGATAATTACAGAACCACTTATGCTAAATAAATTGACCTCTTCACAGAATGGCCTTTGTCAAAAACAAGTACACCCATGCACTTCGCCAGCTTCCAGTGGACAGATGCACACATTCTCACTCTCTCTCTCTCACACACACACACACAGACACACACAGACACAAACACACACACACACACACACACAATTACATGTAAAACATCCTTTACAGACACAATATACACACACACACACACATGTACACACAGGGAGTTCCTGTCAGGAGTCTGAAGCGCGCCACTGGAATAATTGAGTTTTACAGCATATATAAGTAATAATAAATTAATACATGAAAAAAAAAATATTATCAATGGATTAATAATTAAATGAATTAATGCATTTTAAGAGGAACATTTAAATGGTTTAGTAATGAACTTTTTTCTATATTTGTATTGCCCAGTTAGTTGAGTTAGCTCACAACATGGTGGCGGCTGAGCCGGCGGCTCACCGTTAAGTGTGCTAACAGCGCTAACAGTGAAAACGTGCAGAGCTAAGAGTGTTTACCTGAGGGGGAACTGGAGGGTGGTCGCTATGCTTCCAGGACTGAGCTATCAACTGCAACTGCCACGTGAGTGCAGTGCAGAGCAGCAGCTGTGAGGCCAGGCTACTTCAATAAAGCAAGCAGAAGCTCAGATAACAACACACACAGAGGGAGAGCAACGTCATTCTCTACTCAGGACATCAAATCTTTACATTGAAAATAGTTGTTTGCTGCTATATCCATGCTCTGCGTTTCGTATATTGCACCTTTAAAAACTTGTAAGCAGTGTGCCACTGAAAAATGAAAAATGGCATGATTAGCCCGACCCCTGCCAGGAAACAGCAGATGGTCCATCAGAGTCTGCTGCTGCCGCTGCTTTGGATTCAACTTTAAGATGCGTTTATACATCTTTAAGTCATACAGGGATCTTTAAATCTAAGCCATTTTGTAATTCAAACAAATAAATGTATGTAAATGTTAAAGCAGCCGAGAGAATCATCATGAAAGACAGACGCATAAGTAAATGGATTACAAACAGCCTTATTTAAATACCTTTTATGATTTAATTTAAATGTAAACCTTTCCTTTAAAGACAACATTTTCATTGGAAAATGTAATTATTTTACTCAATATTCATTTTCGTTAGTATATAAATATTTAAATGCCAGAACATGTGATACCATTATTTGTAATAGCCTTTTTGTCAAATGTATTAAGTGATTATTTAATTTAATTAAATGTTTGCAGAACTATTCTGGTGTCACACCCGGGTTAGATATACTTATTATAATGTTGAACAAAACTCTGTCATGGCTGGGTTATTAGGGAGCAAAGAACGTGGTTAGTTTGGATAGTTACCTCTTTTTGGGAAATATATATTTTTTAATTATAGTACATTACAGTCCTTTATAATCCAGAGGGATGCAGGAACACACAGTATCATTCCACTATCATGAATATATCTCTTTTAAATTAACATATCATATTATGCAGCAGTACTGAATTATATGGTATCTTTGGTTTAACATTTCTATGCAAAGTACTGACTGAAACATGACTTTTATAAGTTAGTCACGTAGTAATGATAGAGTTAGTATTTCCACTTCCAAAAAAAAACTGAAGGACATAATGTTTTGGACCGAAAACTCAATGCTGTCCATCTGTTTCAGAGAGACTTTGGCAGTGAACACTTTCAAAGCCAGTGTAACAATGAATGGTGCAGGTTCCAGTCACGTTTAAACATCACATACATGTGTTTTACACCAGGATAACGCTTCAAAGATATAACTTTTCATGCATTTACTGTAACTGCAACACTGCCTCGAAAAACGTTGAACATTTCCAGAGACAAGAAGCCCTGAGCTTTGGAGCAGAAGCCTCCCCTGCACTTCAATGCCATGGATCATGTCAAGGGCAAAACCACCTTTCTGACTCTGTTGGTATGCAGCCCAGGTGCAGCAGCATCATGAGCAATGATGAGGTGGTTATTGGTTAGCTATTTCATCTTAGCCGATTGCGTTTATTATCTCTTTTCGACTAATATCAATTGAGCGAATGAATAAATCATGATGTTCGTTATCACGTCATTTTAACGAGAAGTGAGCTTAAGAGAGACGTCACACGAGAATAAATTAAAATATTAAAGTCTTAGGATCAAATGAGGTAACGCCTGTGTGACATGAAAGCAAATAGAAGATATAAATATAGCAGACCGTAACAAGGACATCTTCCATTTTGTCACCCATAATATTATAGACTGAATATGTTTCTATCTGTATCTGAATATATGACATATCAAGGCACTAGTGTAGCAGTAACACTGGCGATACAATAAATTCCACCTGACTGCAGGTTCACAACTGTAGAAATACTCCATAGGCACCAAAATCATTTCCTGTGACAAAATTGAATTATGAAAATGCAAAAATCCAAGTGAGCACCGAGTAAAATGAAAACTTTGCATTCTGTTTCAAAAGACATTTGTTATCAGGAGCGTTGCCGCTTTTAAAAAAAGTTTGTTTTACAAAAATATAGTCAAACAAATGCAACTGCGAGAGCCATCTGGACTGTCTCTGGATCACGTAACATCACTCTGTCCTTCTCCTGAATCTCACAAACAATTGCAGTCGGCTTCCATTGCAGCCCGGGCTTATCTGGAGAGAAGCAATTGAAGATCTAGACAAATCTGCATGCATACATCTGGAGCTCTCATGTTCAACCCGTCCACAGTCCTCCTCTTCGAAGGTTCAGGAGGTCGTAAAAGGTCACGGAGAGAGCTTGTTGACATCGAAAGAGACAGCTGGCTCCTCCTGCTCCGCGCTGTCAATCACAATGCTCGGATGTGTCTCTTGGGTTTCCATGGAAATGGTCGAGTGCGTGGAGGGCGTCGCCCCAAAGTGCGGCCCGTCCACCGAGAGGAGCATGGGCGTTCCCGCTCGTTTCAGACCGTCGCCCACGGTCCCGTGCACCTCCTCCGGCGTCACGCCCATCTCCTTGCTGTACTCCGACGGCGACTTCCTCTTGATCCTCTCGTACGTCTTGTCTTGGTTTTCCGTGAAGGTCTCGTTGTCCTGAAATCGCCCGAACAGCCACACGAAGAAGCCGAAGAGGACGAACGCCGCCAGGCTCGGGATGAAAGCCAGGCATTTGATGTCCAGGCTGGCCCCGGTGTAGCGGCTGTGGAGGAACATGTCCCGCTCCACGTAGGTCATGTTGCTGTTGGGATTGATGTTGGTGGAGCGCCACTTGTAGGTGAGCGTGCTGTGGTTGAACAAGATGAGTGTTTCCGGCTCCTCCACCGTGAAGATCTTCTCGCCCGGCCCGACGTACTGGCCGTACTCGTAGGGCTTGTAGAAGATCTGGTTCTTCCACATGTTAAGGTCCAAAATCAGCACGAGGAAGATGATGCCGTAGTTGAACCACTTACCTGCAACGAGACATTCTGTTAGACTACAAAACGCTATCCTTGACAGGTAAGCAAGGAGTAAATACACACATGCACTGTACAGATTATTTAAAACGGATTGATATACAGAACAAGCCTACTTCAAAGAAGATTTACAGTCATGCCATCGTTTATCAGGAATCCCTCTCTGTGTGCATAGGGCTCATAAAGTGAGACACAGATCCATTTGTAGGCGCTACTTCCTCAACAGACTCTCCTAACGAGATCGCCGCATTACCACGAGACAGCCATCTCCCCAAGGCAGACGCCTCCCCGGGTATACGTGACACCTTTCCCTCCCTCCCAAGATACGCCACTAATATGCTTTTACTTAAACCAATCACGTCGCGCCGGAGACATTTCCATAATGCTTAATGGATGTGCAACGCATTAGGGTTAACAACCTTTCGCAAATCACAGAGCGTTTGAACAGCTTAACATTTTTGCACGGGAACATTGGTTTCGCCTTCTCTTTATGGTTGTGAGTTGGCGCGGAAACAGAGATGGTGAAACCGGGAGGACGGTTCCGGATGTGAAATAACACTCCCCTCGCTGATGACATTAACACACTTTATTGGGATGCGTCTCGCACGGCAGGGAGGAACGCGAGCGACGGGGGGAAAAGCCAGTTGCGGCGGGAGATCCACCTGTGTGTCACATCAGCTTCACGTGTATTAGAAATTCAAATACAAGTTATATAATAGTGCCAAAGTATTCGTACGCCTCCCTTTTTGGAGATTTGGATTTTTGTTATTAATCTGTATTTGAATAACTGTTAAACAACGATTTAGTCATGCTCAGGTACTCTTTATGAAACAGCCTACCTGTGATGTGAATGTGGTACTCCTCTTTGAAAATACTCTTGCAGACAGGAAGCTTGACCTTGACATGCGTCGTTGACATTCCTGGTAGATTCATATCCAGGTCACCCATGAAGTGAGGGAACTCCCAGTCCTGAAACACACACACACACACACACACACACACACACACACACACACACACACACACACACACACACACACACACACACACACACACACACACACACACACAGGCATATAAATTGATCTTGTGGATGTGCAGTCTCAGCTGTAAAACGCCGACCACATTTTAATAAACCACATTGGCATGACAAATGTCAGCCATGCACTGCGCTTTATTGGCTGTTGAACACTGAACTTTCTCATATTAGCTGATATCGAGTCTCTGTGGAGTCTCTTCGCGCACCGACTGCTGGTCAAACACGCCAGCTGCTGTAGACGACACAAGTGTTTACAGGCTTGTGGACTGTACTAATGTGCACTGGGATTTCAACATGTCAAAACACATCAACGGGCACCCCTAACTGACATTTAGCAGCTGCCCATGCCCTGTGGTGTCACTTAGCTTTTAGCTATATGTGGTTGTATTTGGTGGGATGGAGAAAATAAAATAAGAATGAAGCCGAATCGATTAAAGAAATACATCTTTTGCAAGTGCCAAGATGTCTGACCTATGAAAACCAGGAATCTCCAAAGCCGTACTGTGATCAGCTTTCAGACCAGAAAAATAAATAAATAAAAATATTAGAGAGATACGTGGCTTTGACATGCAATGAGTAGCTAGTTAGCTAGAAAAGCTCTATAAATGCAGGTCCATTTACCATATATACATACATACAAACATAGGCGAAGAAATTAAAATATTTCAACAACGTTTTTTTCTACTGAACTGACTTAATCATCTTGTTAATCAGCTTTTATCACCTCCACTACAGGAAAAAACATGTAATTTCAGCATTTTTCATTTTTAGATTGTCTACATTTCCCCTCAGTTCCCGTTATTTGCTGAGAGCGTCATGCTGCATCACATTACCACAAGTCTACATTCCCTGTATCCTCATGTGATCCAGAGTCTCCCATGCCAATATCTGTGAACAGCATAACAGCTTGGTGATGGCCCCCTGGATATTAATTAAGACCTCCACTCCTCTTCCATATCTGCAGTATCTGTTGCTTTAGCACTAACAGGCATGGCATTTAAGTCATCCACAACATAATGAGTCTCAGACCTACACAGGAAGAGTAAACCAACTGTATATTCATATAAAAAGGACAAAGAAATCTGACATTCATCTGGGAAATGCAGAGAACTGTACAACAGTACAATTATCCACAAAACGGGGAATAAAAGTAAAACCCAGCTTGGAGGCAAATCCAGACAGGTCATTAATTGGGATATGAATTAGTTTGAGAACATCAACACCCATCTTTTCTCATGGAGGAGAGAGATTAACTACGGCACCCTGTGCTCCAAGATGGAGGCGGATGGGCCTGTTGGAAGGGGAAGGGGCTGTGGCGGATGAGTTTTTATTGACTGGCGGAACGTGGTGATGGCCGCCGGTGCTTAGGCCGTGTAACGGCGGGGGCTAACTCATCTCATAAATTACCGTAGTAAATGTGCTTGCTGTACACTGTGCAGAAAATGAGAAGGGCCTGTCATAAACAAACCCATGCGAGTGGGGAGTGATATACCGCCAACGTAAGGGGGAAGCCGTGGCTCGAGATGTCTCAGGGAGTCAAAGCGGAGACGTCAACATAGGGAGTGTGTCCTTCACGTCACATCGGATCTGTGGCTTTTTCAGAAAAGCCCAAAAGGCTGGCGTCAGCGAGACACCAGCACTTTAGTGAGGAAACGCATGCGTGCTGTAGTCTGAGCTGTAACTACATATCTGCATAATCACAATCACGGGGTGAATGAATGGGAAAAACAACCACAGTGTGAAGTAATTACAGGCCAGAGCAGCCAGAAGCCCTCCCTTAAATTAACAAATTGTTTCAATAAATAAGTCCAGAAATGACTTCTGGTGGTGCAGTCGTACTAACGCATATTACCATGATAATTACAGCGGTGTCCTTGCCAGGTTTCTGTGGAGTGGTGAACGTATTTGTAACCCTGGAAAAATATTCTTCCAGGCAGGCTCTTTGTAATTAGCATAATCAACAGAGTAGAAATGTACATTTAGGGGATACCAAATATTAGTCTTGCGACGTGTCCACTAATACCCACCAACAAGGCCTTGTGAAATATGTTCATTAAGCATTTGCTGAAGCCATGTTGAATTAGGCTCGCAGTCAAACCACATACTTGATTGGCCCACGGTTCTGGCTCCTTACGGCGTAACAAATTTAAAAAAAAGGAAAAAAAAGAAGCCTTCTCCCACTCTCTTCAATACGTTTATGTGTTGTTTTTTTGCCCAGACAAACACATTTACATATTTATGAGCTCTCTCTCTCTCTCCTGTGGGAGGGAGGACATCGGGTGGGAAAAAAATAGGGAGAGAGAGAGTGAGAAAAACTCCGATCTTGAGTCATCATTAAAGAAAATAAACTAGGCTCACAGGGGAGTCGGGGAGGGAAGGGTGAGTTTGTGGCTGAGGTCTGGGGAAGAGGGATGGCGGGACTGAAAGGAAATGTTAAAGGAGTAAACAACAGTTTGTATATATATCTGTGGGTTTGTGGGTGTATTCATGTGCGTGCGTACGCGTTTGTGATCAAATACCCCTCGCGCTGCTCTGTGCCGCAGTGCCCCATTGATGAATAGAAGGGGAGGGAGGGGGGAGGGACGGGAACTGGCAAGATGGGTAGCGGAGTAAGCCAAGAGACATCCCAGCTCTTTTTTTTTTTTTTTTTTAATTGGCCACAGGGGAGCGGTCTACCTGCATGACAATGAGAAGGTCGAAGACCAAGATGAAGGAGGCCAGAAAGGCTCTGGAGACCTCGTCACTGGGAAGGAAGCCTCGGTTCAGGTTGTCCCAGCTGATCCAGTCAGTGCTGATGACCAGAACCACTACCGATGTAAGAGAGATGAGCACTGTCCTGCAGGGAGAGGAGAGGAGGGGGAGAGGAGAGGCATTGGGAAGAGGAGGACAGGATAGTAGAGGAAGGAAGGAAGAAGAGGAAATAAGGAAAAGGAGAGAGGTGAGAAAAAGGAAGGATAGAGAGGAGAAAAGGAGGGTAAGGAGAGGAGGAAGAAAAGAGAAAGGATGTGGACAGGAGTGGAAGGAAGGAGGAAAATGAGAGAGAAGAGAGGCGACGGGAGGAGAAGATGGGAGAGGAAGGGAAATAAGGAAGCAGAGGAGAGGGAAAGGTAAGTAAGGAAAGGGGCGGAGGAGAGGGGAAATAAATCAATGAATGACGCACATTGAAAAGTACACAACCTGGAAACCACATTTAGATATAATAACAAAATCTCAAACTTGATGGTGCGAACAGTTAATATTCTATATCTCGGAAGACAAACAGCTCCACATCCTCGCCCACACCAAATACAAGAATAGATAAATCAGATGAATTTGGTTTCTCTCTTCTTGGACTCAACAGTGTATTGAACGACACTTTCACCCGGATTTGAAAAATGGCAGCAGATAAAACTTCCAGGAAGATGAATGTGCATAAAAGAAAAGCGTGTCTGTTTGTGGACCCAGAGACAATGAAATTCAAAACCCCACTGCATACCTATTTCCATGTATTTCCATATTTAACATGAGCCGAACTATTTCATTCACCTGACTGCAGCAATTGCTGTGTCTTTTTTTCTCCCTGCGATCTTTCACACTCTCTGAGTTGCATTTATCTCACACTGCTGTAATTCTGCACTCACTGTACTGGAAACAGTTTCTCAGCCATCTGAAAAGAGGCTTCTCCACGATGCATTGTGTCTCAATGTCACCCAGCGATCACTGTGCCGTATGCCAAATAGTAGAATGCCAGCTCATTTCCAATTTAACAGTAATCAGGATGGATTTTTAAGGCTTTTACAGTGGGATTACTTTGTGGCCACCTTCCACAAGTTACCACAACCCGTCACTGCATATTGACAGGATACATCCAGCAACTCATTTTATGTATCCAGTTCTGAATTTTGAATGCAAGCTCGTCAAACCCGGCATCGATTGTGACAGTGTGAGTCGGGGCATCCGAACAATTTTAATCGCAGGTGAAATCAATTCTGCGAAAAAGTAAATATAAAAGCTCTTTGAAGTTTAAGACGTTTAAGTCCTGACCTCTCTGTGTACGCATCAAACATGTCAAACTGTTTCAACCGCATCCTCGTCTTCGTGTCCTTCGCGTCACACTGCGGCCCGAAAATGAACCACCGGAGAGGCATTCGCATGTCGCGTTTGACTGACAGCACCGTGCCGCGTTGGTGAGTGAACACCCTGGGGAGCACTGGTGGTGTAATACATCAAAAACAAGGGGGGAACGCATCTACTCGGCCGTTTAGAAACGGGCACGGCAGAAACGGTTTGCAGCGTTTGTTTAGCAGTTATTTAAGGGTCACGGTTTGTGGTACGAGAAGTAAAAGGCGCGGCGATGGTTTACCCCGTGACCTTGCTGTGTCCATTGATTTTCACCCTGTTCTTCTAATTAAAGGTGCTGACACTGAGTGAGGGAAGATTAACACGGCTATTGACAGCATGTAACCACATCACACACACACACACACACACACAATACAGAGCCTTGTGGGAATATATAATGCATTTTCAGAAGCACGTAGATAGAGAAGCTGATATTTAATCTTATGCGCATGGAGACAAAGATACACTTGGTCTCTAGGGATGTTGTACAATGAAACATGGAAAAAAATTCCTGATGGTTACTAACGGCATCTAAAATGTTAATAATCATTAACCATGTTTGATCACCGCCACTAAACTGCAAGCCGGGTGTTCCCTCTTTGACTATTATTCCCCTCCTTAAAAGGATGATAGCGCCCCTCTGTGTGGTTAAGATTCAGGTTTGGTTCAGGTGTTTGCAAACAGACATGAACGGTTAATCACGGTTGATGGGGAAACCAGTCACTACAATCATTCATGATAGGAAGCTTACATACCACGTCACCTCTAATGGTCTCACAGACCCTTTACATCATTAATGTAAAAAGACAACATACCAGAAGAGAACAATCCTGTTGTTGCCTTGTTTCCAGAACCTTCTGGCTGCTTTGCCCCAGTCTGGGTAGTGCTGATCCTGGAGCATCATATCCGTCACCTGCAGACAGGAAAGTGCATTGGATGAAGAGGAGGGCAGTTTAGCTTAGCTTCACATAAAGCCTGGAAACTGGGGTAAACAGATAACAGCTAGCCTGGCTGTGTCTGAAAGGTAATATTACTTTTCTAATGAACAGGTTATACCTTGTTTGTGTGAACGTGCAAAAACTGTGAAGTGCAAAAAAGCATATTTCCCTAAATAAATATTAAAGCTACAGCATAAAATAATATTTCAAACAATACTGTACATACAACTTTGAGGCCAACATGTAAGTGTCTGTATACTTTTAGTAATCCATTAGTCCATTAAAAAATCATGTAAAAACAGTGTTCACCTACTAGAATTAATTAATCAACCTTCTGGTCACTAATACATTTTAATAGTAAACAGTTTTAATAATACATATGCAAAATATTAAATAATTCAAAACAAAACAAGTTTTAAACACAGATGCGACATGTGGCCATTATAATGAAATATTGAATAATTGATATTAAATAAATAATGAATATTGCCTTGTTTCATTATTAATGTTTTGTTGTACCTGTCCTTCCACTGCCTATACCGGTTGTTATGTTGTTAATCTTAATGTAATGATAATAGTAGATTTTCTTTCATGGGCACGGTGTTGTATCAGAGACCATTTTATATGAAATATATATATAAAAAAAAAATATATATATATATATAAATAAAAATGCCAAACTATGTTCTTTTGAGTGCAGGTGCAAGGTTGCCTCGTCAATAAAGCGCCTCGCTGCAGATACTCCAGCTTGTGTGCAAAAAGGGATTTGAATTAGGCAACGCATTCAAGGTGTTCTGCCATTGCAGCGTTGCAAAAACAGACACTGCCTGTTCGCCCATCTAGTGAAGACACACTGCAAATCTGCAAGGCGGAGGAGACACAGAGGTCATCTTCAAAGTGCCTTGTTGAATTAATAGAATGTAAAAAAAAAAAAAAAAACGTGCGTAATTTCTGGAATCAGCACTTTGGCCCAACTTTCTGTCTCTCCCTCACACACCTCTCTCTCCCTGATTCACCTCCTCACTCGCTGCTTCCCCCGTCTCCCTTCTGACCAGACTTTTCTCTTTCCCCTTCACCTCTGTTTTCTTACTCCTTACCTTCCTCTTCCTCCCCCCCTCCTGTCTCTCCTTCCACCCGCTCCTTCTCTGAATACTAATGTGACCGGTGAGGGAGCTTGTCAAGTTGTCTCAGCTGTGTGCATCCCCAATGCCAGAGCATCGCCACTCTTCCCACCACAGGTAGTCCACTCCCTCCGGAGCACTCCTCCGCTCTTTATGCTGATAAATGAACAGAGGTAGCTTTCCCCGACATGCTCCCCCCGTGCATTCATTGTTTCCTCTGACCCTTCTTAGATCAATCTCTGCGTTACTCTAAGGATTTGGTAGCAGATTGAGGTGGATCAGCACACATGCCTTCAAGGGTGTGCCTTGCAACGGTTGAGAGGACACACCTGACCTGGAAATTAGAGGTGTGAGAAGAAAGGCTACACCGTTTATCATTCTGATGCTATGACTTCTATCGTTTTGATATATGCATTAAATTAATTGTGATCAGCATGACCAAACTCAGCTACACTTAAGTGGGATGGATGTTAAGGTTGGGAAAGGCATCCCATCAGACAACAAATCGTTGTGTGGCTGCAGAGTTGAGTTGTGTAAGTGTTAAATCCGGTGCATGGACTACATCCATTACATTTGGGTCTTGTTATCTTGAAAAAACAGGCATTGGCAGATGTGAGGCATTCATGTTTGTTTGCTTTTTCTGTCATTTCCAAATTATGAAGCACCAAATTGGATAGCCATTTAAAAAATTTGGAATAATAGTTATGATATAGATGCTTGGAAACCGGTAATTATGGTGCGTTCAATGAGACAGGCACATGGCACAAGCTGCACTTCATCAGCCATCAGCCTTATACACATGAACATTTAGCAAGCTAAAGTGCTAGCATTGGAATTTTAACATCACCACAGCTAGCTAGTAGCTACCGTAATGACGAATGTTACACTTTTAGAATGTTAGCATGCTAGTTAACATGCTAACTTTTAGCTTGGGGTGAGCATCAAACATTGATATAGAAATGTTTCCAGACAAAAGCTGTCAACTACTGAAAAGACATTTACCATTCCAGAACTCGACCTTCTGTTAAATGAAAACATGGTTATATTTCTAATATTTTCATAGTAAGTGTAAAGAATTGTCCTTTTCATATCCTTGCTAAAAAAATGTTTGTTAGTGTAGCATGCTAACGACCAATTTAGTAAGTTTAAGGTGTTTCTTAAAGTTAGATGGAATATAGTTATGAAATGAAGAGTTATCTTGTAATTAATGTAAGTGTTGGACATTTGACCTGTTGGATCTAGTTAGGGGATCCCCAAAATCATTCAGATTCATCGTTTGGGGACCATGAATATCTGCATGTTACCAAACCACACTACTAGCATGCCTAAAAACATAATTTTATGTGATTATCATTTTAAGGATTAAGATTCAAAATGAAATCCTTGCTTTTCATAACTGCAAACGTATCTAATGTTTTTGGATTCTCACCATCCATGCAGTGACAAAGTCTCCCATCCACGTCCCCACTGCAGCAATCTTCATAAAGCTCTCATTCCGGATGCCCATGGAATCGTTCACCATGTGAGGTCTGTGAGGAAAGAAGACCAAGTGTGAAAAGGACATTAAATTGATTGAAGTAAACATTACTAAGTAAAAGGAAGCAGAAGAAGGGAGGCGGAAACATAACAGAGGGAGAGTCAGCGCAGGTCCAAAGAGAAAATGGTCACTGCCACTAAGTGTCATGATGCCGTCTGTCAGAGTCAATCAATATCACTCTGATCCTGTGAAAACAATGAGCGATGGCTCTACCTTTCCGTGAAGCCCCGAGGATTGTAAACAATTTACAGCACGATGGAATTCACGCACCGCCGGTGCTTTCATTCGGCCGCGTGGTGTTTGGCAAATGATCCATTTGTTTGGCAAATTTGCCTCATGTCTAGTTGATTTCAAATCAACACCCAAAGAGCAGAGATCCCCCCCCACCACCACCACCACCCCATTAATGCACGAGATCTGAGGGAGCTCAGTTAACATCAACCGCAGCAGCGCAGACGCAAAACATAGAGTAGGTCAAGAGAAGCCATTAGAGAAACAATCTGGCATGCAATAGTATCTGATAAGAATGGACATGCTCTCTTTGGAGTCCTAGTTACACCGTCATCCCTGTACAGTAAGTGAAGATGAGAATCTTTTGTTCAACCCACACACACCACATAACTCTATTTTCTCCAGGTAATAGCACAGGGAGGGAGGGAAAAGTGGGTCAGTCCCCTTCTACTGTATATGGCACCTGTGCTGGGGAGAGAGGAGGCGAACAGAGGGTGGTGGGGAAGGCCTGTTTGATCTCCTGGCAGCCAGTGTCTTAGAGGCTTGAGTGAAGCAGGTGGTCACCCCCCATCCCCCCCTCCCTTCAGGTCACACTCATGAATGTAATAGATGGCGATGGATAGGACTCTGGCGGTGCTTTCGAGGGGTCGTATTTGAAGTCAATGGCTCCATTCGTCTTTGTTTTCCCCCGGTCATTTTCTGGCCACCAGCAAACACCAATAAAAATGTTTTCTATTGCACAGAGGGGCTCTGGAAAAACTCCCCTACAACCCTGCTGGTGTACAGTTCATTTCCTCTCTACATATACGGGTCACCCAGACGGTTCATTTTCATTTCTTTTAGCGGATAAAGTATAATACTATCTCAATACAACTCCCGCATAAAGAGTTGTATTTAGCGTGCTGTTCACTCTGTAAATGAGCCGTTGTCAGACGAGTCTAAACAATCTCTTGAGAAGCGATGGAGGGTAATCCTTTTAAAATATTAACTAATGTAGCAGTTTTAATAGGTGTTCATTTTCAATGAATGTTAATTGCTGGTGGCTTTTTCACATCATGCATGAGTCCAGACATGATAGGCATAATAAATGTAAAACAAAACAATGATGAGTAATTGTGGCGAGCAAGTGACCCAAAGTGCCAACTACCTGTTTACTGCAGACCCCAGTGAAATACTGTTCCTCGGATGGAGCCGTTATAAATCATACGGCGTCAATGCAGCATGCATTTAACAGATTTGACAGGATTTTATTGACGAAAAACTTGCAGCATCGCCGGTGACGTATTGCCTCGCTCGAGCCCGCAAATAAAACAGCCTTGATTGGAATGGCGATTTATATCTGCATTAAGTCAGTTAGACATTCAGTGGCTTGGCACGGCTCCAGTTACCAAGGAGATCCCATTGGGAGTCATTTACCCGCAGCAAAAATTCTGATCGATACCTCTGGAAATGGTGTCTGGCACCACATGCTTGGCTTTAAATTAAAAAAAAAAAAACGACCCTGCTGCCAACCCCTGCTCTTCTCACATATTTAATTGAGCAAATGTTACCCCTGCGCTGAAAGCGAGGGTTTTATCATCTTTTTTTGCAGAGCACCTATGATGAGTTTGGGGACTCTTCGCTCCGCATGATCAGAGGCAGAACTCTCTGACTTATTCATGTTGACTGAAAATTTAATGGCCTTTAGAGCCGGATGACCTAATGAGAGAATTCAGTGTAGTGGAACATCAGTACAGTAGCACCATGAATAATCAGCCCCAAAATGGCTCCTGTGGCTTAATCGCAGAGCCAGTGGCAGTGGCAGTGTCAGTGCCAGCGCGGCCGGCTCAGCCAGCTCTGACCCTCTGTGGAATGTTATCAGGTTTCCCACACTTGTTCAGACAAAATATTCAAGGACATTTCAATGCCTTTCAAAGTCTCATGCCATCATATGCAAGAAATTACAATTTTGCGCTACAGAGGGCACAGAGTCATAGAGTTTGGACATTACCCCTGTGTGACACCAACCAGCGAAAGAGGCCATTTTCACTGTTGCATTAAAATGGTCATCTGCATGATCATTGCATTTCTATTTTAGAAGTCATTTGGTCATTTTGGAGATTGCTGGGTTTTTACTTACATTTGAGTACTTGAAGATACCAATATGAGTACTTAATAATACCATTACAGCGCTACGATGCCTTTGAAACCTGGATTAATATTCATCAGATATTCCTCACTTTCTGAATGTGACAAATTAAACATACAAGATGATGCTGTTGCTGACATTCTGACATTCCCCCTTGTGCTCTCCTGATATAGCATATTTTACAGTAGAGATGCTAATAATTAATCATTAACAGACAACACAAATCTTTAACGATTACTGCTCATAATTTAGCTTAAAACCTGGCAGCTAAACTTATCAATGGGAGCAAACCTGACTGGGAATTTGTCTACATGTGGAATTGGATCAGAACTAACTGATAGCTTGGCCTCATCCAAACAACTTCACAATGAACGCTGTGCTTCGTTGGCTTCTAAACAATACACCCATCATTTGGGTGAAAACAAACCTCAGAGAGCGAGCTGTACCCAGCATAATGCGCTACGTATAAATGTGTCCCCGAAGACACATCGCCAAGACGATCGGATGAGTGGTTGTTGAGGAAAGAAAAGGACAGACTTGCAGAGACTCTTTCCTTTATGATTAAGATGAGTTCCCTTTCAGACGATGCTCCTCTTTTCTTTGTCTGTTCAGCTCATAGTGCGCATGTTCACGTGATAATTCGTCCATCAATATTCACTCCAGTGAAACTGTTTTCATCGTACAATAGATCTCCTACTGTGCACCAGATTGCGTTTTATAATTATGTATCAGTTGAAGATTGTTTTATATTAGGTTGCGATTGACAGGGCAGTAATTTACAATTATTGTATCGGAGCACAGTCAGAGCCCTTTTTAATAAGGTGCAACCACGTCGGGATGACAACTAATGATTATTTTCAGTATTGATTAAGCTGTTGGATAATTAGAAAAATGGTGGAGAAATAAAAGTCCAAATTGCCCATGATGTTTTAAAATCAGTAGATTACTGCAGTATTGTGGGAGCATAAAAACCATGCAGTTTCACCGTGATAGGACTCTTAGCAATGGATTGGCCAAGAAGTTCAAACCTATAAAAGCATTTCATCAACAACCCACTCAGCATACTGCCAAAAACTCCTTCAAAAACAATGTCATGCTTTCCTATGAACCAATAACTTTCTACTGTATATTTTGTATATTCATCAATTTAAAGAAAAAGGTTAATTATTTAATGTCATTTATTTTTTTTCAACTTAAGGATTTCCAAGGCCCATATGAGCCTTGTAAATTAAGCTAAAAAACAGCATGCTGAGAGAGCTTTCCCCACTCTGAGTCATCAATATTCTTATATCCATTCATTCCTCCTCCATCCACTTGGACGTATATGCCTTCATGCTGGGTTTTATAAACTTGTTTTCTCGGCCAGACAGCCAGTGATTTAGTAACCGTGACAACGAAGTGACCTCCTCTGCCCTGTAAAGGCTGGACTCATTTAGAACATTAAATTGCGACCTTGGCCGGCTCTGCATTGAAATGCAGTGCCTGTGTCCTCCCGGTGCACAACAGTACCTAACGTCGTATTTACAGTATAATGCTGAGCAGGAGTATTTTACCAGGGAGCATAAAGCTGTCAATACACACTCTTTTCACTATCACTATGGCATCTCTCAAGGCAAGTTAAAACTTCAATCTCAATTCATCACTCGCGCAGTATTAGCCCGTGTATTGTATTACACTGGGTGGAGATTGAGTCCTTTAGTCCTTATCGCTCCCCCGGCTCGGGAGTGGGAGTGAATACCATCAGGCAATATCCTGGACAGCCCTGTATCAGGCCATCCATATCAGTCCTCCTATCAGCTTTGGATTAGGACAGAAGGTCCAGACCAGGTCTCCTTTAAATTGATTCACATGCACACTAGCATCCCCAACAAGTCCTTCAAATTTAATCACAAAATACATACAATCCGTAGATGAGTTTTCTGATGTGACACTTAATTTATTTAGGACTTTATTTGTCTGTGCATTTCCAAACTGTCACTGTTGACAAATGTGTCTGTGTAATGCTATGGCAATGGATATGGTTTAGTTTACTTGGATGTGTTAAGGGAAACATCATGGTTTTGGTTAATATCACTGCTTAGTTGAGATAAGGGGACCTCCGTTGTCGTGGTTACAATAATAAGCACTTTTCTACAGTCAGAGAACAGTCATGGTAGTGGCTGAAAAACACCAAACATTGATTGTCGGTATAGGAAACAGGAAATGAAGAGCAGTCCCCTGAGTTAAAGTCTGGCGTTTAGTCGATCCGCCCATTGACCTCGACATAATTCCTCTGTGGAATTTGTCGCTCTGCGATCACCTCACCTGCCTTCTTCTGTTGCTACGACGGAAAAGAGTCATAATTACTGGTACTCTAGGTTTTTTAGGCAACCTGGTTAAGTTTTGCACATGTAAATCTGAAGATTCTAGCTGGAGAACTCTGATCAGTGTCCGACGTGTTTGCAGGTGCTTTAACAATCCAAGATATATAAGAAAAGAAAAAATAGGATTACTTTGGTAATCTTATTTTCCTCTGGTAATCATAAGAGTCTATATGGTGAAATACAAGTAAAAGTCAGAAGGAGAAATTAAATTAGAATCATGTTAACTGGCACATGAATAGAGGTGTCATGTATGCATCACAGAATATGATCATGGAATAGAAATGCTTTAAAAAAAAGGTCCCTATAATTTATTTGTCTTTACACGCGGTCTGAAAATGTCCTGTGAATACTGTGCATCTCAAATTTTTTTTTTTTTTTTTTTTCACTCTGCTGTCAGTTATGTTTTAATTGGCATTTTGTTGTTTGAGAAGTGGCAGTTTTTTTGTTTTTTTTTCATCTTCAAAAAGTCAACAATGGACATAATGAAAATGTTACCAGATAATAATAGATGTAGTGAAACATAAGGAAGAGGTATGCACACATGCGTGGACAATCCATCTGTCCTGCTACAACACCCCTCTCACACACACACACACACACACACACATTCATTCATCTATAATATAATACATATCGTATACTCCCAGTGGACGCACACACCATCAAGGTCATGATGTTTACTGTGTGCCTGTTTCTGTGTGACAGTGAGGTATGAGGAGGACCTGAGCAGCAGCCGCGACAGCCGCCGCTGACGCTCCGCCCCTCTGTCCCAGAAACCAGCAGGATAATATCATCAGAGAGGAAGTGACCGACTTCACGGCTTACATGTAGCACACAGTCTGTTTCAGAGGTATTCTGAGATGAGGAGATGACGTCAGAGGGGATGCTTTACACAAACTAAACACTCGTCACATATGTAATCTGCACGTGTGGGAGTGTGAAAGGCCGCGGCGGATATGCTTAGACAGTGTGGGTGCGTGGAAGTGTGAGAGGCAGTGGGAGGCAGGGAAAGATCAATGATTTTAAGCTGCGAGACGTTTCCTGTGAACAACAACAGGTTTCTATATTAAGTCTTAATAGTAAAGCCGTTTCTCACTAAGTCTTGCATGGTATATATTGGTATTGTCCCACATATTTTCACAGGCAAATCAGGTCACTTGAACATAGATATGAAAAGATTATTTAATCTAAAGATTATTTTCATGAGAAATTTATTTATTTTCTTGATTCATTGATTAAACTAAATAGTCATTTTCTTTTGTAGACCAAAAATATATACAGTAGTATAGTAATAACAGAAAAAATGGAAAAATTGTCACAACTGAGTGGCATGAACCAGAGAATTTGGGGTGAAGTTGCTGGAAAATTGACTTCAGTGTTTGCATATAATTTTGTTTTATATCGAATCTCTTTATATATTATAATAAATTCAACATATATAATACATAATATTCAACATATATTATAATATGTTGAATACTGGCTAACACTATTTTTATGTCTATCGCTACATGTTAAACTAACAGAGACAGATTGTGAAGTCATACATGTCACCAGTAAGTAAAGGCCAGATCAAAGAACCCATTGTTGAAAAAAAAGCAGCAACTCCCATGTGTGATTGCATGCAACAGGAGGCATCTACGTGCCACAACATGCTATTTATTCAGCCTTTTAAATCCACTTGTCAGTGGTATTACCCCGGCTTAGTGCCAGACAAGCAAACAGACAGACGTGGGGGACTAGCATGCACTCAGCACAAGGATCATGGTAAACAAAGTAAACAAATACCCTCATACGACGGGGTCTAATCCCGCCCAGGGTATCACTGTAGTTAAATGCCACATCCATCCGCCCCTGCTCCTCATCAAACATATCCACCAGCTGCAGCTCTGCTCCCTCCATCCCTCCCTCCCTCCCTTTACTGCTAACAATCAAAAGTAAGAAGTCATTTTCACAGCTTTACGCTTCATTTTAGATCCCAAAAAACTCCCTCCCTCCACCTTCACCCCCCGTTCTCTAAATTAGTCAGGATTAATATGTACGCTACGCATTGGGCCACCTTAATTAAATAACACCATCTAATTAGGGGCTGATTTTCGGCTGGTAATGGCGCTGTAAGATGGCAGAATGGGATTGTGCGGCGTGACAAAACATTCATGGAGTCCGTCAAACTCCCTGGGCGGTCACACTCCCGTGGTTTCACACAAACAGCCCCCCTCCTAATCTGACAGTTACATTAAAATGCAAATAGCCCAGATGTGAGGGTTTGGTAACAACTGTGGCTTACAGCTCCCAGGGCGCTACAATGGATGCCCCCCCCACTCACCCCACGATGAGATAAGGCAGGTAACAGGTTGGTAGCTGTTGACCTAGAAGTGGCTGTTTAAATATTGGCACTGTTGGACATGTGTAAGATTACACAGCCTGGAAATCTCTCTGAGACGGGAGATAATGGCTCTGATGAATCCATTTTACATGAGCAATCATGAGTAAGTGCTTGTCATCCAGAAAGATACACAATCTCTTATCAGTGACTGTCTACAGTCCTGATGGCGCCGTTTTGCGGATGTATGGCGAGTTTTAATCAAGTCGTGCTCGAGACCGACCCGAAAGGTCAAAGAAAATTAAAGCATATTAATGAGCGAAGGGCATGGGCTGCATACAGCATCAGGTCAGGGGAGACAGCGGGGAGACAGACGCTAACACCCCCCCCCCCCCCCTACACACACACACCCTCATCACACACAACCCATGTCCCGGCTAACCTGAGCGAGGCGCGAGACGTGGACAATATGGGGTAGGTGTGTGTGGGACGCCCCGTCTGGCCAGCAGAGGAGCATCCCCCTGCAGTGCACCATCATGGCTAGATGTCAAAGCCAGCAAGGCAAAAAAAAAATACCTACCCTTTAAAATCCTGTGGCAGTAATAATACCTCACAGCAGCTTGTACTTTCAGTACAAATAAAAAAAAGGAAAAACACCATTCACTCCCACAGAGGGGCATCTGCAGTCACAAAGGGATATTATAGTTTTCCTTTGTGCTTTGGCAATAGAGGAAAAACTTCCAACAGCCGCGCTGCGGGGCCGAGGGATTGGTTGGAGTGGCGGAGGGGGCGATGCAAATAGGGTTTGGACATAGATCAAAAGACTTAAGTTTCACTACATCATCAGGACCGGAGCGCTCCTCTCGCTACCCCCCCCGGACTCCCATCCTCTCAGACCCCCTTTCTGCACTCATGCTTTGGCAGCCGGGAGGCCGCCTTCCGAGGGGGACATCCTGGCAGAGTGTGAACATTGCTCTTACATGTCGGTCTTGAACAGAGATGTGAACACTAATGTTTTTTGGCAGGGCCCGGGTCCTCAGCGGACACACTGCTGGAGCAGAAAGAAAACAAGTGGGGAAGGAGGGACAGGAGGGGAGGGGTTTGGGACAGAAAAAAAAAAAAAAAAAGGCCAGGTGTCTTGGCAGCCGGGGCAGGCTCACTTGCTCTGCAACAGCGCCATCTGTCTTTGTGAGGAGAGCCTTACAGTGTTGACTCACTGATGCCGCTACTCAACGTGCATTCAAAGAGTTTTAATGTTGTTTGAGCCGGTTAAATTGTTTAATAGGCTCTTATGGTTGCTACTTTTTAAATCTAGACAATGGGGCTAATATGACCAGAGTGACTTGATGGCTATAAATTATATATCGTATTAAGAATGATATATTTCTCTAAGTAACTCCCTATTTTACCTGAAGTATTATCCGAATGTCATCTTGTGAAACACTCCATACAGCAAAGAAGTGCAGTGACGGACTCAGAAGGAACCCTTTCCTCGACATTTCAAGGCAAAAATGAGAGGCAAAAAAAAAAAAAAAAGGATCCTCTTTGTGACAGAAGCGACGGCAAATGTACTTTTCCCTGAGCAAGCAACATTCATGGTCTCAGCGGACCGTCCCCTCTCCACAGCCACTCGCTTCCCTTTTTTTCCCGGCCAGCCAGAGAGAGAGAGAGGGGACAAGATGGATGCCGGAGTCACCGCGCTGGTCAGAGTGACAGATGGGCTGATTATACAAACTCATCCTTCTGGCCGTAGAAAAACACGACACCTTGCCTGCAAGCTAATAGCCTTCATCTGCCTGCACCTTATGGATATTTGATGCACTGTTGTTAATATGGAGAAGCAGCATTGTATGGACAGATCCCATTACAGCCACGGCCGCCCCGTTGACAGCTTGGACCTAAGTAGACACCGACCCTTTCTTTTTTTTTCTTACAACACACAAAATGGTAAATCACCTCATAGCAACCTTGTGTCTGGCTGGCTGGCTTCAAGGGCATGTTTTCCTTCCTCAAGACGGACACATTGCAGATGCATAAACGGATTCCTGTCACCGGCTTGATGTGTGGCTGTCAAGCTCTGCTGTGCGCAGTTGTTTCTCAACAGGTAAGCTTGGGCAAAACGGAGGCATTAACCGAGAGAGACATGGTAAAAACATCTTGGACTTTGGCCAGAGATTTGTCAAAAAAATAAGTCAAGATCGTGGGAAAATAAGTGTGGGTGCTGAGGGTGATCCTTCAGGATTAACCAACCCCCCCCCTTTTGCCTGCACCCTACCTGTGATTTAAAGTCTGGGCTGATTAATCAGACTGCCATCGAGTCTCTGTTGAGGCGAGACATTTAGATCAATCACGGCAGCCAAAGGGGGAGCGTACAGAGACTCTTACAAATGGGAAGCAGAGAATGAGGGGAAAAGGGGCAGGGAGAGAGAGAGAGAGAGAGAGATTGAACGGCTTACTCCATGCTCCCAGCCATCATCAGGAAAAGGTTGTAGATGTGTGAGAAGATGAAGAGGAAGAGGATGGCGCTGAAGAACATTGTCATCCAGGAGCCATGATCCTCGCGGAACATTTTCAGGCGCAGGTATCGACCTAAAGGAAGCACGACAAGGACACCGCCGTCAGTGGAGATGCAAACAGCATTTCAAACCTGCTAACATGTACGGCCGTGCGAGAAAAAAAAATGAAAGTAAATAAATTAGTCACATGGATCAATAATGTCCTACTCTGTCAGACACGTGCCCTTTCAGCATCGAAATGAAGATTAAAGAGCACTTTGAGGTGTCACTCCCACGGCCTTGAAGTAATTGTCTCATCCTGACCAATTCCAACTGTCACCGTTTCATCACCAACCCCAACGGAAGAAATATTCCACATACACATCGGACTGACGCCCGCCTGCATGTTTCATGAAGTGAGCGCTGTACGATTAGAGAAATTATTCAAACAGTTGTGACCTGTGGTGTTTTTTTTTTAATATATATATATATATATATATATATATATATATATACAATCCTGGCTTGGAATCAAATTATGGAGAGATCTCTCCAGCAGAGCATGAGATTGATTCAGATATGCGGCCGTCTGCACAGAACGCATAATCACACAAGCTTGTCCTCTGATGGTGGCTGCGCTCAGCACAACTCATGAAGACAACAAGGTTGATTATGCGACTTTTAGCTCGCCGCTGTACCTTGAAAAGACTGCAGTGGGTTCTTATGGCTTCTCTATGTCTAGATATATAATGTTAATGACAGACTCGTCTATATTTGGCAGCTCCGAATGAAAACAGAAAAAAGAAATGACACCTTTAATTCAAGGACATTTTTTTTTATTTCTGGTCAGAGTGGCATTATGAAAAAGCATTACACAAGTGCAGTATAAATGACCTAGAGATCTGAAAAATAATACGTGATGCAATTTGGGGTGCATGATGTAATTGCATAATGCAGTAGTCCTTGATCTACCTCCCACACTGCTCGTGTGAACAGAAGTACAGAAGTAATCTACTTTTGGTTGTCTCTTACAAGCACCATCATTCAGACCTGGGTCAAATAGGATTTGCAAAATAAAATAAAATCAAAGAGACATTTAAAAAAATAAAAAGGTCAACATTTAAGCTACAGAGGAAAAAACAATGTATCCTAAATATATCATAATACAACCAATAGCATAATTTCATTTGACCTTGGAGACTCCTGAAGGACTACTACGACCTTCACTAAGGCTAACATGAGTGACGGAGGCTAATTTTTGGTAGACTTGTTGGCTTTGTCTACTTGAAAGAAACCAATGAAAAATAGTGCAACTGTCCTCGACAGTAGAGAGAAAAAAACAGTATAGCTCGATTTAATTAACCATAAATCTATATTTCCTTATTCATCCATATAAGTGCACATCGTTTTCAATAATAAATTCCTACTGAATGATGTCCACTGTACCTTCAAAATAGATCATTTGACACGATTTAACAGTCAATTTATAATTTGCTGAGATGATATGAACTAGGTCAAACAAAATGAAACCTGATGTTGGGTTTGTGTGCTCTGCGAGAAAAAACAGAAGCACCACTCTGTAACACCGCTGCACAGCCGCGGATGGAGTGTTGCTGTAGTTCAAACATCCCCACCAGTGTGATGAGTCACATCAACATCAGGTCTTATTATCATTTCTATAATTAAGGCTTATTGTAGAACTTTGAATCAGGACGATCAGTATCAAATAGTTCCAACATAATAAGGTGGGTGCAGAGATACATGTTTAATCAGCATTTAGGTAAATAGAAGTATTGACTCAGTATCCACATCAATATTAAAGGACTCGGATTGGGCCCATAAAACGTGACATCCCTTTTGCAGTGAACCCACCCAACTGCGTCAAGGTTACTTATTTGACTGTTGATTAAGAAATTCTTTATGAGTAAGCTTGGCTACACAACTCTATACCAACTACTCCACATATTGCTTACACACACACACACACACACTTTGAGGCTCTCCCTCTGCTGTGAGCTGTGATCCGGTGCCAGAAGCGGCCATCTTCCCAGGAACAACTCTTTGTTTTTCTCTCCTCCAGCTCAGTCAGCATCCCTTTGAGTTACAGCTCCTCTGAGAACTCATTGTTTTTGCGCGCGCGGACACACACACACACACACACACACACACACACACACACACAGAGCAAAGAAGAATGCTCCATTTATTTTCCCATTACAGCCTGGCTGGTTCCCTCTCCAATAGTTCTACATGCTGTTCAGTCTCAGCTTGCTCACTTTTAGGGTTTTTTTTTTTTCTGCTGCGCACATAAAAACAAAGATGTTGAGATTCCTACAGGGATGAGCATCTTTGATGAGTTAGAACGAACGGACCTCCCGTTGTAGGTTCAAAGACATTATGCCTTAATATCTTCGTGAACAACAGAAACGTCTGCAATGTCAGTTTTTAACTTTGGATGTTTACTTATTGTGAGTTTTACAGAAGAGAATATAAGGTTCAATATTCCCTTAAAAATAGAAGCCAACCACACATTGGGGGGGCAAAAATCAAAGTGGCTAGTGTGAGGCTACACACCATACGTCTTGCTCTGTGGTATTTCAGGGCTCATCACAGATGCATAATTGAATTGACTTGCATGGATAAACTTAATTGCCTCCAGTGCCAATGAGCCCTGGCTTATATGTAGGAGCACAGTGTGTATCGGCAGATCTGACTTTTAAAGTAGCATGCCGCACCAGCGAGCACGGCCACCCTCTCACAGCCTATATGGGCCGGATTTAACTAGGGGGGTGATTCAAGACTATTCAGCCAAGTCGTTTGAGTCACCGCACCTCCTGACAGTAGAGGACCTCGATAAGGTGTGATTCATGAGCACTGCGCATCGCAAGGCTCAGCCCGGCAGGGGACGACAGCAACACCACACATGGACAAGGCAGACGAGCACAAACACAGGCACCCAAAAAAACATTTTTTTTTCTTCTCTTTCTTTCTTCTGTTTCTTGCGTTCACCCACACTGCAACCCCTCCCACATCGACCCAGCTGCTGTATTTAAAGAATCGAATTAGAGTTTGCAGAATTATTTCCAGTGTCATTCCTCCGATGCTATTTATAGTACTGGGATGAGATCATATCTTCTCCTGGAGTTGTTTCCAAATGAAAATCAAGCATGTAGCTGTGTCTCCATCTAGTGGTGGTGTCTAATACAACTCTCGTCATTGGGAGAAAGCATTAGGACATTTGAGAGGACCCCAACTGTGTTGTCCTGTGTCATTTGAATGTCACATCTGTGTCTGTATTCAGTGCAAGTTGTCACATGTATTGGTATTTGTGAAGAAAGAAATCCAGTTTGGGGATTTATTTCCAATGATGTAAATGTTGCCAACTCTAAAGGCCTGAATGTAGTCTCGACGGCCCATTTCTGTTAAAACGAATATCCACACGGAGCGATATGCTGCCATTTCAGAAATAAATCCCTTCCACAAAACAATGAATTAAGCAATGAACAGAAATGACCTTAAAAAAAGTTCAGACTGTCAAATGTCATGCTTTTTGGTCCAGATACATTGCAGTGTCTCAGCCTCCCAAAAGTTCCAAGGATTACACTGATTCCACCAAATCAGCATTTAAACTACAAATCCAGTGATACTGAAGAAGCCTGTACCTTTTATACATTAGTTACACGTTTATTAGACACACCTTCCTAAAGTCAAAGTCTAATAAAACATTCCCACAATCAATCTTACCTTCATGAAGATTATAACGCTCAGTTTTTGTTGCAGAGAGGTGTTGATTCAATTGCACGCTGATGCTGTTGACCCAATTTATATCAACGAGGGTTGGCTAAATACCAGAAACACCCCCCATGTCTGCAGCACTGCTGTATTAGGTTGGGTTTTTTTTTCAGATTCCCATTGAGTCCACATTGTCTCAGGTAATCAAGGGATTCAAACTGCCAAAATGATGTTTACCTGTCTGATAATGAGATCACGTGCAATCATTCTGAGAAGAGCTCAGGTAATAAAGTCGCCAGATTAATAGCAGTAATCCACTCACAGGGGCACAAACGTGACAGGCTGCCAGAGACTAGCAGTTAAACACCTGCACCGGCGCACACGGACAAGCAATTACTGAATTTATCTTAGATGTTTTAACAGCCGTTTCCGGTATTACACACACACACACACACACACACACACACACACACACACACACACACACACACACACACACACACACACACACACACACACACACACACACACACACACACACACACACACACACACACACACACACGCAGCTCTCACAAGGCAGAGCACCCACAGCTCCTGACGGATGAGAAGCACACAGCTGGTGGAGGAGGGGTGAAGGCGATCGGAGATGTGATCGCCGTCTCCATTCATCATGATACCGCTCCTCAACAGCAACCGGTCAGGCACCTTTAAAGGAGGTGAGTCAAATCTGAACCTGAATATACTTTGATTTTAACATGCTTTCTATTCTACATAAAAATGTTATCAAACTAATGAACCAACATACTTTTAAATGTTTAAATGACTGTCAATGTCAATACTATCTTTATACTTCTTAAACGTATCACCAGCTGTGTAGCTGTATGATAAAAACTCACAAAACAGGATATAAAAACGTTCTATTTCTGTTATGCTGTAGGTTGAAATCTGCTTAAATTTAATTTGCATAGATCCGCTCAGCCACAAGAAATAAACGTGGTATCTTTGATCAAATGCAAACAGAGGCCGACATAATAGAGCTGATAGTCCCCAAGTTTCATTATTCGCAGCAGACAGTCAAGCGTCTGCTTCCTGGACACGCTCCTGGACGCTCAGAGACTGTGGAGACAGCGACTGTAAATAGAAAAGGGCTCTTGGAGAGAGTGGGTAAACACATCTTACTTAAAAGTACTGTCTGAAAGCAGGACTTACCGGCAGAGTCGATAAAACAGACTACGACCTACATTACTCTGGAACTTAATTAAAATCTTGAAAAATAATACCAGCTAAAAATGCTCTGTGATTCAGCTTAAATCCAGAAAGTAGATTAGTAAAATAGTAAAAAAAAGAAGATAATTTACACAATTTTCTGTGATTTCTCTGTTGTTGGATCTCAATGTTTGTATGATTTAAACCTAATCCCTATTTGACAGTATAAAAATAAAATAAAGTCCAGTTTGACTGGAATTAAGGGGTTTTGAAGGGGCAGTTCATCTATTTATTACACATCAAGGCAAATTTACTCATCACAGAGATCATTATGCAGTCTACAAACAGCTGTATCATGTCTTCTGTGTCTTTGCAGTAGCTTTGACAAGAACATCTAACAAAAGACAATGTCGAACTGCAGGAACCAGTGTTTTCTGGAGATTAACCTGCTAGGAAGTAGAATTCAAGATATATCAGTCTCAGCTTTTTTAGACCATTCGTTTTCAACTGTATCACCAATTAAGAACGTCAATATTGGATAATTCTGCAGAACTCAAGATTATTTCCAAACAGAAAATGTTCACGTGCTGATGGCATCTATGGTGGTTCTGGTTGATGAAATATAGTGGTTATTGTGAAAAAAACACACTTCATTAAAGTCAGGCAAGATTGTGGTTATTTGGATAAAAACAATAAATGCAAGTCTATAATGAGGTAAACTGCAAACTCCACTCTCCCGGACAGAAGTCAAACATCAAATCTGTCTCTCCAACGCCCTCCGTCTTTACATTTACATTTACATTTAGGTCATTTAGCAGACGCTTTTGTCCAAAGCGACTTACAATAAGTACATTTGTCAAAAGAAGGAAACAAAGAAACCACGACGTATCATTGCCGATGCAGTAAGAGCTAAAAATAGAACAAGTGTTAGGTCCTCATCTGAGTAAAGTAGTCTTAATGGGAGTCCATCCATCCATTGTCTACCGCTTATCCTGTATTCAGGGTCGCGGGGGGGCTGGAGCCGATCCCAGTCTTAATGGGAGTACAATACGAAAATGCTAGACTACTTTTTTATTCTCAAAATAAGTCAACATGTGAATATTAAAAACTGACTCTACCTCCTGTCCTTGAATCTTAGAGGTGCTTCTCGAGTTCCTGAACCAGTCGACAGTATTCTGCAGCCAGTTTGAGAACGCCCAGTGGTACTGCTATGTGTTGCTGGTTCTCTTCTCCTTTGCCCTTCCTGTGGGTATCGTGGGGAACGTGGCAGCTCTAATCAACTACTCCTGCTTCAGGACAACCTCGAACAGCAGCAATCTGTTCCTGCTGAACCTGGCCCTCTGCGACTCGGCCTGGATCCTCACCCTCCCTTTCACCCTCTACTTCACCTTTCAGAGGCCGCACCTCCAATACATACATATCTTCTGCCAGTTCAAGAAGATCTCCTTCAACATCAACATATATGGCAGCATCCTCTTCCTCACTCTGATCAGTTTTGACCGCTATGTGGGGACGGTGCACCCGATCAGCTCCCTCCGCTGGTGGGGTCTGGGTAAAGCCAAGCTCTGCTCCGTCTGCACATGGGTTGCGTTGGTCCTCAGTTCCATTCCTGACCTGTTTGTAACTTTTGCTATTCGGCGACCAGAGAACATCACGGTGTGTATGGACCACATCCAGGGCCCTTTTAACTATGTCAAGACAATCACCATTATCAGAACAATAATAGGCTTCATGCTTCCGTTCAGCATCATGCTAGCTTCTTACATAATGACGGTTCGGGTGTTGAGGCGTCTTCCTCAAGGTAGAAGGCACAGAGGAGCCCAGCGGGCGGGAGGGAAGCCCCTGCGGCTCATCACTGCTGCCATACTGGTCTTTGTAGTTTCCTTCATGCCGTACCACATCATGGTCATCACCCTGGTGTTCATGAGGATCCATAACCAGGTCACACCATCCAACACCAACGTCCTTTATGCCTCCTATGAGTTCTTTGAGGCCATGTGCAGTGTCAGCAGCTGCCTGGACCCCGTACTGTACATTTTGGCTAGTGAGCAGTTCCAGAGGAAGCTGCTGGCCTTGAAAAGGGACAGATACAGGAGGCTGTGCTGCAGAGCCAGCAGGAGGGTCGGGGTTGTTGTGTGACTGCATGACTTTTATTGGCTAGTTACCTTGGCTGTATCACTTTTACATGTGCCAGTGGCAGGTGTTAGATGGTAAAATATCATGACTGAAAGTATGCCGGTAGATTCAATTTTGATGGAACTGCAATAAAAAAACTGCGGGCAATAAATTGCTATCAGTGCGAGTGGCATGTTTTGCATAACAAAAATGATTTTATTCAGATTTTAAAATGTGTTCGGTCATAAAACGCTTTGTTGCCAAGCAGCAATGTAAATCAGCAGTTGTCTCGTCTTCATTTGTGATTTACAACCGTACCTCGTAAAAAAGGTATATAGTCGTGTGACACATTGTAACTCACACAAGTAGGGCTGCTGATTATTTTCTTGACTAATGGTTTTGGCAATATGTCGGAAAACTGTAAAAAAAAATAATAATAATAATTTCATAGTTTCGGTTTAAGATCACAAATAATTCCATCCATGAAGATTTAAAACAGAAGCAATTTTGAGATGCTGGCATCGGTGAATCACTTTTCGCTTGATAATGGAATATTTGCACATTAATTTTCTCTTGTCTGTTGATTAATGGACTATTTCATTTGGGAGATACACACCAGTTTTGTTTGTGTTATAAACATTTTTGGTAAATGTAGCAATTTGCTCAATCACATACAGAAAGGTAACAAATTAAAGTGAGTACCTGAAATAAATGGGTATAGAATCTTAACTTTCGTTTGTCACCAATATGTTCTCAGTTACCTTTGCACCTGTATCATCACCGGAAAGCACAGGTGAATGAATACATCCCTATTATATTTGTAGTGGTGGTGGAATTATCTCCTTCTGTTATAATAATCTTATCAAAACAAATCTTCAATAACACCCACCAACACATCCTGTTCAAATATTTTGACCGTCATGCAGTGAAGTGGAAAGTGCACATAGAAAATGCGATCAAAATCAACAATGAACGAGGTAAACACTGGGCCTTGAAAACCCAAAACATTGCTTGTGTTTGGACACAGATTAAGCGATACCATTTTACCCATATTGATTCTTGGGACTATTGATAGTGCAGTCTGTTGATCTCAATCTCTGCTCTTTATATTCAAATCATGGGCACCTCCACTCTTTTTGAGCATTACATTAATCTATTTTAGGTTTCACCATGCAGCTCTCTATCCTGTTTTGATCTGAAGCATCAGAACAACAATCCTGCCCTCCTTAGGGATCCTAATGAACATCCTTACTCAAACGCAAACCCAGTGTGCAGAGAGCCGTGGCACTGTCTGGATCTTAGCATGTAGACACTAGCATCCACATTCATCACTGCTGGGCTGCAGCATCAGGGGGTGGTTTGGGAATAACCATGACTATGGCCACTAGGGTCTCACGAGACGCTGAGCTCCACTGTAACTAAACGTCTGGATAATAAATCAGAGCTGGGAAGTGTCAACAGAACTCCCTCCACAGGGAGCTTGCAGCGAGTAGAGCCAAGGCACAGAGAGCTGTCTACCAGGCCACCTGTACCTATAAGAGGCATGTTAAATCAGTTCATTTTGTTATTTATGGCTTGGCTCCGGACCAAAGGAGTTACCAAAGGAGGTAAATAATCAATTTCCTTTTGGCTGGTTTCCTTTGTTTGGTAGCTCTCGTCATTATTGCTCAATGACTTTGTTTCCCCGTTTGCTGTGCAAACACCTTTGTGTCTTATCCGTTATTGCAAGCACATGGAAATTAAGTTCACGGCACAGGCAAATGAACAATGCTTTTGTGACAGTGAAAACATATGTGAAGGTTTATGGAACACTATATTTTGGGGTGAATGTCAATGGTTTTCATGTTGTACTTGTATCTCATTGTAATTATTTGTGTCTAGGATAAGGACTAAACTGCACTTCAGCATTATATTTTTGGCCACTTGGGGGCAGTGCAACATGTTGCAACCACAATGGTGACATATCATCATCTGTTAAAGTTGATATAGTGAATGTGTAGCAAACGGGTTGAACAGTCAGCAACAATAGCACCTATATTTATTTCTGGTCATCTTGTGAATTTAAGTCCGATGCTCACTATAAGCTCATGTTTGTCTCCACCAACTAATCTGTGTCTCTAACTGCTATATCCTCCAGTATGTACACAAGCTAGTTGCTAACTTTGTGTCTGCTGTTTGGGGCTGAGCAGTTAGTGTGTATAGATGGTCTACCAGAGCTTAATCCAATGAAAATGGTCTGGCTGTTTTTGGAAACGTCTGAGAAGAGCGGTGAAACTGAACTGAAAAAAAAAAAAGTTAGCTGAAAGAAGCTAATCATTCTGCAGACCTGAGGGGAGCTGCAGTTCTGTAGTGTTGTCCCAACAAGCAACACATTTTATATTGCGCACAGTCGTTTTTTGACATTGCCAATATAAAACGATTGATCAAAGCAGCTACAATGTTTAACTTAGTTCTCGCAATTCTACTGTTATGCAAATATGCAAATCGCATTAGACAACAAAATGAAATGCATCAAAGACATCCAAGAGACACTAGCATCAGCAAGACTGCAGGGGCACAGCAGTGTACCAACTCTAATAATAGTCATGAGGCTGATAATTATAACTGCAGATCAGCTGTAAATATCAGCCTGGGTCACATTGCTATTTGTGGATTCCTTGGCGATGCACTGTACAGATCCAGAATTTTAAAAAAAATACCTCGATTTATCACAGATACGACTACCTAATGAATAAGTTAATTAACAGAACATGAAAACGAGACTATGTGAAACCTTTGGACCGTGTGTTAATGTGCTTCATTGCAGATCACATGACGGGTAAGCTACATTTGAGTAAACTACTACACGACTAAAACTTCAAACTCATATATAAGATCGTATAATGAAGCAAACGCAACTCACTTTATGATAGTTCATTCATTAGTCAGTATGCCATACAGTTTATACAAAGTGTGATATTTCCCCATTAAAAGTTTGTAATTCATTAATACTTTTTTCATACTACGGTGTTTGACATGCTAATAAATATCACACCGAGTTGTGGTGACTATAAATATCATGTATCATATCTTCTCTGTTCTGGCGCCTCAGTGGTATATATATACTGTATATACTGTATATAGTGATATATTGTGGTTTCTTTCTTTTGACAAATACTTATTGGAAGTCGCTTTGGACAAAAGCGTCAGCTAAATGCCGAAATGTAAATGTGAGGAGTGACAGGCACTAAGTGTTGGCTAATGCTATAAAAATGCTATGCCAACCAAGACATTTATCACAGTAAACAGCCAAGTTATCTCCAACAATCCACATATCCAACAAGCCACTTAATCACGTAGACATGTAGATGAAGTTTGCAATGCTTCACTTTGATTTTTGGTGTCTATTAGGGGTTAACTTAGATTGTTTAGAGAATGCAGCATGCTAATGTTAGCTACCAGCTTGCTAACACGTTTTTAACTATCAGGCTCTGATAAAAGGTGAACTTTTCAGTTTTTAGGTTCACAGTATTCTGTGTTCTAGACATGTTGACTTCTCCAACTTTGCACTTCATATTACAAACACTGCAGTGAGTGATGTATGTGTCCGTGTGGAGCTTTGAATGCAAGTTTCTGCTACTCTGACTCCGACAATGCCCCTTGGTGACGTAGTACACGCAACTGACCAATGGTGCAACTTCAGTCAGTTACTCACTTATTTGTGTACACTATGTTTGTGTCACTAGAAACTGAAACAGACTAATCTTTATTTAAATCTGAATTGCTCAAGTTGAATGATTGCATTGAAAAACTGAATCTACATTATTTGATATTCTATTCATCATTATTTAATCTGAATTATATCCTCACTGAAAACTATACACTCTCACATTCGGGTTTCATAATTCAAATTCCGATCTGTTAGTTCAATTTCAAATGTACCGTCTCATAATCATAGTCCTTGTTGAATCATTTCTGGATTTCTGACAAATTCAAAATAGTTTCGTCACTATGAAGAGACAGATACGTTAATTCACTCTCAATAGCAACATACAGCTAGACAAAGAAATATACTACTCTACACACACACACACACACACACACACTCCACTTTGACCCGCAGCCACACAGTGCTGTAATAACATATGACAGAACCCAGATGGCATCCTGCAGGCTACCCTCATCAAGATCAGGGAAAGGGGACGAGAAGCACTCCAACAACAGAGCAACCAATGACATATCTCACTTTCTCTAACACACACACACACACACACACACACACACACACACACACACACACACACACACACACACACACACACACACACAGACCACAGTTGAGTATACACCGGAGGTTACAGCTCTGTGATCAATGGAAGCAAGTGTTCACATTACCGTCACCCTTTCTTATGCTGTTCACACTCTTCTGGAGCCTCACATGACTCGTCCAAGTGGAGATGTGAGGTCAGCGTTTTACTGAATGTAAGCGTATGCAAAGGAGGGTCTAATATGTTTAAGATGATGCTCCATGTGACTCAGAATTACCCTTCAATTTACCTTTAAGGAGATGCAACGCGTTGGAGGGAGATAGGTGAATATATTATGCTGATTTAAAGGACTGGGGCAATGAGAAAGAAATGAGAAGCAGTTTCTCTTTTCCAATTATGGATGTGGGCAGTGAGATAGTCATTCTGTAGGCCCATGATATAAAGCTGTAGTGTTATAACGTCTGCTCGACAAAAAGTCTCACAAAATTATACAGGAAATCAAAGATTTCATGGATCACAATTTCAACAATCCCATGTTTATTATTTTTAAAGGAATAGTTGACACCATTCTCATGCATCTCCTTACAAAGGTGAGAAAACAAGCCCTGAAATGTGCCCCTCTAAAGCTCACTATTTAATAGAGAAGTCCAGATAGCAGCTTCTTAGTCCTCATCCAATCCTGACACCTGAACTCGGATATGAGTGGATACAGAGTACAGATCTGATAACAGCACCTCAAGAATACAAAAAATGAAACAGGTCATAATTCCCCCTCTAATATCTAGCTATGAAAACATCTCCTTATTCAAGCCAAAAAAATACATTTTACATTTGATCATATCATGAAATGTAATTTTACTTCACCCAATACTAATTTTTTACATCATACTGTAAATTGATGCAATCTCTGCGAACATTAGCTGTTATTTCATCAGAGAGGACTGTGCTGCCTGCCGGCTGCTAACAGACGACGTTACCTCCCTCTCAACTGATTTCAACACGGATTTGTTCTTCACAATGTAGCAATATCTAGAAAAGAAATAGGGTGCACAAGAGTATTTAACCACGAGTGTGTAGCAGTACAAGTAACAAGTAACAGGTAACTTGTATATGTGCAGTACCACGATGTACGGCTGGGTGGTGAGTGACACCTGTTGTTTTTGTAGTCGTTCAGCATAAACGAGTGGATATATTACATGATAACATGATACTGGATCGGTGATATGCATAATGGATGATACTCAATTCCCTATACTGGTATTGGGGCAACTCTACAATTTAATAATTATATCTTGTCTCTTTTATCCAGACAAAAACTGGGATGTTAAAAGACTCTTGTGGTTTTATGAGGAGCAGTGACTTCCTGGTCAACCTTTTGATTTCAATGTAATTAACAAACAACACGTGTTAAGCAGTGATCTCTAGGTGCTGGCACACGTACTTCCTAACCTTTGGACAGAGGCGTGCTACAGAGCCAGACTATTTATTACCTTTTATTTCCAGTATCAATCCTGGTATTGATCTTCTCATCTACCTCTCTTCAACAAAGAGAACACATGGGTGCATTTGCCATTAAGTCACATTATTTGTTAGGCTTCTTTGGTTGGATATATATGTTTGACTGACTTGAATCTTTATCTTCCATCTACACATCATTTGTAGCGTTCTTATTTTGATGTTTTCATGGATGTCGTCAGTAAAGGTTTAAAGATCCTTTGCCGTCACTTTCCCTAGAATCGTGGAACTGATTGACATCTGCCAAATTAAATCAATGGATTTTTCAAGATTTGTCTCAAAATCCATCTGTCTTTTCGTATTTGAATCTACGTTCGTGAGTGTGGGGGTTTGAGCTCTTACAGCCTCACTTTTACTTGATAATGTTAAGCCTAATAATGGTATTTAATAATAGGTATTTTTGTGAGAGGCCAAAGGTCATCTGAGTAAACGGAAAGAGTGTTTTTTATATAATTGTTCCACTAAAAGTGAACAGCAAAGTCCTTGACCATGAAGGAGTCTACATCTTTAAATTGAAAAAGGTGTTGCCATGGCTGAGCTCAAACAAAACCGAAATAGACATCTCACAAACCCTGTGACCTAAGGGTATAAATACAAATGCGTAATGACAGCCAGTCTCCCAATGACCAGAAGTCATTGGCTGCCGTCCACTCCATTAGAGAGCACACATAGCCTTGAGTGTCTGAATGGAACAGCATAGGTTGTTCCTTGACCCTCAAATGTAATCTTAAATCACATAATCTGTCACAAGCTATTCATCATCAGGAGTTTACTCGGTTTTTCCCCCAACAGAGAACAATACTGTGCACCTCTGCCTCCTCTAAATAGCAACATGACTGGGAAATGGAACTAAATATAAGGATTGCAGAGGAACTGTTGTGCGACAACTGGATTAACATTTGTGTGGGTTTCTGAGGCAGTAAATCATTTATTGTGCCAAATACAAGGAAAAAAGGAAAGCCCTAAATCGCTAGAGGGAGGAGGAGGTGTAATTCCCTGTGAAATGTTTTCTAGGCCATCATAAATGATTCGGGTGATGTATCAGCTTTCAATAAGAGAGTTGGGACAAATTGATTTGGAGTTAAGCATGTCCGCAAACATAATGAGCGTGAAAAATGCCTTCTTGAGGCATACAATTTGTGAAATGGCATCGGGAAAACGCCAATCTCAAAACGTGACCGCAGAAAACACCTCCAACGGTCACGCGTTCCTTAGTGCTTTACATAGGTAATCGAACCTCTGCGTGGAGCGAAATGTTCCCGCTGGCTGCCTACATATCAGAGTGCAGAAGACACGGTGGATAGAGATCTGCAGGGCTCGAGTAGAGACATCACGATGTGCAGTAGGTGGGCCATGTGGGCCTGTGCGACGGATCCATAATAGATGAAATATTCTACAGCCGGCCTGGTGCTGTAGCAAAGCCCTTACCTGGGTGGTGATTACATAACTGCTTCACTGAAACGCTGTGCAGGACGCGTCTCGCCTCTCCATGCTCTCAACACTCTCTTCCCCTCTCAGAATCACTTCATCTGTCCTTAGTGCAAACACACACAGACAGACCTGTTCACTCACACGTATGCAATTGCACATTCACATACGCACACACACAACATCACCACTCTCTTACTAGCACTTACAGACACAGATGCCCACACACGGAAGCATAAACCATCTGTTCAGAGGCTTGTTGAAGCACATTAGTTGTACCTGGCTGCAGGATGAGCTGCACTCTTTCTGCCCTTTATACCCTCAAGCCAATGGACATGTATAGACCCTGATCCAGATACACAGGGACGCACTGAGAGCCACTTACGTTCATGTGAAAGCAACTACTTCACTATTGAGTCATGCCAAACAAAAAAGAATGCTGGTCTTGGAGAAATAGATTGGTTGTCCTGCTTGCATGGACTGAAAAAAAAAAAAAAAAACGTTCCGTTTGTGCTAATGAGTGAGATTTAAATGATGTAGTCAAATACAAATAATACTAATAGAAAACAACTTTCCTCACAAAGCCCTACAGGGAATCTTTCATGCAGACCATTGTGTTGTTGTTGTTTTTTTTTATTATTATTGGATTTTCTGCCAAAAATGTGTCTTTCCAGAAACAGTGTCCCGGTTTTGCTTGTTTTCAAATATACTGCAGTGAGAGCCAGGGATCAAAATGCTAACCTTATGTTTAAAGTGAATAAACATCAATCTCATCTTACTCTCAAAATATCGAACCAGAACAATCTGCATGAATAGATAACACTACAGGCAAGTGAGATTCTCTTTTGTAAGCTGGGTGAGCTAACCCTTTCATATTTACTGTCAACATATATCACTGTTTCTCAACTTCGCCTGGTTGGTAAGCCCACATACGACATAATTTTGTATAGGCCAGCTACACATATTTTAAAAAAAACATGATATATCATAATTCTATTCAAACTACATCTAACTAACATCTTTAGTCTTAGAAATCTCCAAGAGCCCTACATGGATGGATCAAGTAACTCCATGTGGGTCGTCCTGACCGACAGGAACATTGACCAGAAATGATGAAACCATTGTAACTTGAGGATACAGACCAGCTGGTATTATTAGACCCACAATCCTCAAAGCCATTTTCCATTTCCTCTCCTAGTGACGATTCAGTATTTGCAATAAGTATCATCATCATGCACTCTTGGCTTTCTATTTATGCTGAGAATAGACGATCACTTGGAGTACGACCCCACCCACGCTCTCGCTCTCTCTCTCTGTGTCTCTCTGCCCTCCAATTATAGTCATTATTGGTTCATCCCAAGAAGCTAAGCCTGGGTGACCAATAATATCCGGCCCTGAGTGAGTTGTGAGGTGACTGGGAAATTAAATGTGTGAGTTGAATAGGAAGCACTGCAAACTGCTGCGGTTTAAACAAGCGGGATGATGTGATTGGAATCGCAGCCTCATGAGAGGAGACTGAAATGGAAAGAGTGAAGAGGTTTTAAGAAGAGGTGAGGAAGATAATAAGAGGGTGAAAATTAACAGGACATGAATCGAGAAGGTGTGAGAGGTGAAGGAAGTGAGCAACAGGAGGACTGACTTCATTATGTAGCAATTGATGATGGCTGCATTCCATTTAGGTGTAGAGAGTCCTGTGAGTATGCATCATTTATGAATAGTGTTAAAGGAATCTTGTCTAATCGCTAGTTGAGGACCATCATTTACTAAAAGAACACCATGCTGTATTGAAGAAGACTTTCAAAGGTATTGACAAGGAAGAAGAATGTGCGAGAACAAATCATGATACCTCTGGTTCTGCTGCACTGATTTTGACGCCTTTTTAAAAAGACCACTTTTAATGTTATTATTCACACCTACGTTTTTCCTGATGTGACAAGTATATTTTACTCTACATGTTCATTGTTGTCTGTCATTTCTCTTCTTTTATTGCAAGACACTAGAGGTTTCTCATGTCTACAAGAGGGGAGTGGGCGTGATTAGATCGGGTATCTTTGTAATGGGCTACAAGGCAAAAAGGTAGAGAACCACTGATAAGAGCAGGAAAAATAGTCCATGAATCAAATGAAGATTTCCACTATAAGCCGAGATGTTTCAAACCCTTCAATCATATCTATAATACATCTATTCAGCAGCAACAGATCTCATAAATCTGTTTTGTACAGTATTGACTTTGTAACATTTTAGCTAAAGTAGCCTCACTAATCTACTTGTGGAAGTCAAGTAATTGATAAATTAATTTCAGGGCATTTTTTTGAGTCACATTTCAGCCAAAATAAAAAAACATGTCCCTGTGTTTGCCTTTTCTCTTATGATTGAATATTTGCAGGTTTTGGAGTGTTGATCCAACACAATAAACAATGACCTCACCTCGGGTTTTAAAACAAATTATGATGGATATTTTTCACTATTTCTTAAAGGAATTTAGACTAATGGATTCATCAAGAAATGTGATGATTGATGGACAGTGAAAAGTAGCAGTCCTGCTTGAACGATGTGAAGGATGTGAAGATACTGTTTGACCCAGATCTGATGATTAATTACATTATTATTTACAAAAAGTAGAGTCTGAAAGTAAAGTGCTTTGCATTGGTGAATGGCAGGGGCGTTGCTAGACATAAAGCTCTACTGGGGCACAGGCCCCCTCTTACTCAAATCACAAAAAACATCCTTGAATGCCCGCTGCGTGTATGAAATGTGCTATACAATGTGCTATATTAACTTCCCTTGCTTAGCCCACTATTACTGCCACAGCCATACTGCTGCTGCTAAAACTGAAAGGCAAAAATGTAGAGATATTAATCTCTAATTCATATTTATTTCAACATATGAACATTCTCAACATGTTTTTGATGATTTTGGAGGATCATTCCCACATTTGTGAACGAAAAACATCAGACTTTTGGGGTTGGGGAAATCACTGTGACTATGTTTATTAAAGTATATATAAATATTAGGGATGCAACAATACAGTTAGCCCATGATTCAAAATTGCTATTTATATATATTCAAAAACTTGGCTTATAAACTGAGAATTTTTTTTTACACATTCAAGTGTATTCTATAATAAAATAAATAAATATGTAAAAAAATGTAACACTTTAAAATGCAAGTGCTCCTTAGCCTTGACAACTGGTATAGGAGAAAAGGGGGTGAAACAATTTCAAAAGTAAATGTACACATTTGAAAATAAGTCACTGTTGTAAATATAAATTCCATTAAACATAGAGTCAATGTTTTAAATAAACATACCTGTACTTCAGTAGCAAGTCACACGGATAATTTTGGTGATTGACACAGATATCCGTGAGTATATATATGAGTATATCCGTGAGTATATATATATATATATATATATATATATATATATATATACAGTGCTATGCATAAGTCCATGCTAAAGTTAACTAAAAAGAGGAATAAAAATCATCTTTTGTGAATTGATCTTAATGCCTTAATTAAACAAATGAGGAAAAATCCTACCTTTTTAGGACACCAATTTTCTTTGTGAATGAATTATGTATCGTAAAGAAATAAATGTTCTTCATTAAAATACAGGGTGCATAAGTATGGGAACCCCTATGTTAATCTCCCATAGAGGCAGGCAGATTTTTATTTTTAAAGGCCAGTTATTACATGGATCCAGGATACTATGCATTCTGATAAAGTCACCTGGGCCTTGGAGTTAAAATAAAATCCAAATCCTCACAACCCTTCACATACCTAGAAAAAATCATGGTTCTTTTCAGTTAGACTATTAGCTGGTTTGATTTGCACAGAGAAATCATTAGGCTAACTAGCAGTGAGTCGTGACCCCCCACTTTGCAGGTGTAAGAGTTAGTAGGGAGGGTTTTACCACTGAGTGGGGGTGCTTTTCATCTCTCCTACAGTATGCATGCTTAAGATAACTCACTACCAGAGTTATCTTAATTATACAGCTCAGACACGAAGCTAACAGTTTGTTCACTATGAGAGATCAAATACACCAACACCCACAATCTTGAATTTTGAATAAGAAACACATGCACAGCAGATAGACATGTAAACCAACAGGGAAGACTCCAACCATTTATACTACGCAAAAAATGTCACCTTCAAGTCACGTCAAATGAAATTAAACTGTGTTTTTAAAATGCAATCAGAGCCACTGACAAGACATATCAAATTAGTCCAGTTTCCATCAGTATGATCAACGTAAACATGATCCATAATGACTGATGAATGAAGTTGGAATGAAAAATAACAGAACTGGAAACTTAACTATAAATATTTCTGATAATACAGAGAAATTGTAGAATTTCTTCTTGCATTCCTGCTTTAATTGTTATGTTGCCTTATTTGACATATTTGCAGAATGCAAACAATGTGGTTTAAATATTGAAACTGTATTTTGAAGAGGAAAAGCAAATACGAGACACACTACTGCAACTGCACTGGCTGGCCACATCTAAAACAACTCAGGAGGAAGGTTCCTCTCCCTCAGCAGAGACATTACTCTGCACATTCCACTGCAATATTGTGTGCATGACTTACCAAAGAGCTGGCGGTGGAATATAAACTTCCCAGCTACCATGCCAGTGATAATGGCCAATATCCAGCATATCACTTTCACGATGTTCCATCCGAGGCCCGGGTACTTGTTGAACAAGAAGGAGAAGCAGTTGCCCACCACAATCATATGAGCCTCTGTCTGACTGTGAGAGATGGGGTCCTCGGCGAAGATGAGGAAGTTAAAGAAGGTGACGAGGTAGGCCACGATGAGCCGCGACCACGGGTGTTGGAAATAGTAGCGGAAACGGGCATCTATTTCCATCCTGCTGAGCCCCCCAGCTGCACTACACCTGGAAGTCAGAGAGAGAGAGAGAGAGAGAGAGAGAGAGAGAGAGAGAGAAAGTGCTTCTTTCAGTCAGATTACATTACACTCAAATCGGTAGGGCAGATTAGAGCGAAAACATCCCTCAGACTGAGATTAGTGGTAGAAATATAACTGAGGTTTGGTACGGATTGGGATTATGCTAAATTCAGACGACTCCGATCAGCACCAGTGCCAAGAATGCACCTACCTGGAGATTGTTTGTGGCAAAGAGACTTTCCCATGAATGTTAAGATTATCACCCAAATATTACATAGAGATCCGTCTGTTGGCGGATGCCAACACGGCAAACAAAACAAAAAATCAGCAGTATGAAAACATGTTTCAACTGTTGAAAAGTGAATGTGTTCAACAAGAAGTTGAAGTTTTAAAGACTAAATTCTACATCAGTCAGTAGAAGAGGTCGAGGTGCAGATGTGTCATACCTGGATAAGGTAGAATCTTGAAGCTCTTAGCTGCAAAGCGCTGGCTTTTGACAGGCTTATGCTCTCAGCCTGTCTGATCTGTGCTCCCCTCAAAAAGAATATGGCAGCATTACGCCGATGCTTTGCCCGGGAACACCTAGCAAGCAGCGGCAGCGCTTCAGTGACTTCCCGACAGTACCACCCCTCTGTGTTTTTAAACGCCGGCTACATTCATTCACCCGTGAAGTCCACTCTGAACTCCCTCGCTGTAGCCTCCTGTGAGTCTGACTTTGCTGGAGCTGAACTTTCCCAAACACGTTCCCTGACTTGACACGGTTTCCTAAAAATACCACCCAGAGTTCAGAAATAGAGCTGCCATGTGGCTATTAAATTTCCCTGGTATCATGTTTGTCTTGTCATTATGAGGCGAAATTATGATTTAATCATCCCAGTAAAATGCTGAATTATATTTCTGCCCCCCACCCCCCCATTCTAACTATTAAGGGGACTAGCTGTGACAGGAGACCTGCTACCGGTTTGAGGTCAGTGGCTTTGTTGAGACCCAAACATGCATGGAGAGGAACTCAGCCAGAGCACCCAAAGGGAACCTGAAACATGCTAACACAGAAAGGACTTATCAACTTGGGATACACAGTGTGGCACATGGCAGTGGGCTAGATAACGATGGACAAGCTGAAGTTGAATTTGCTGTGATATAATCCTATTTAACATCTTCATCATCATCCTGCTGCCTGTGGTAGATCCTTCTAAATGATCTGGCTTTCCTCAAAATTATGTTTGGACTGACAAAAAGCAAATACAGTCCCTAAGGGCTCCAGGAAATACACTTGTGCCAGATGATCTGTCCATTCCTGAACGGACTAGCGCGTTAAGAGCATAAGACCACACGGCGCCGCACACATCCCCTTTAATGTCACAGCAGCGATGACGCCAAATGTCACATCGCCGACCCCACGTATCTCGGAGATAATAACAAGCTTGACTGGAATTATCCGATTACACAACTTTGATGTCGATGCACCCGGCGACATCTGGGACGGCCCGAATTTGCGCGAGCCCTACCCGCCGTGCACCTCGGTACCGTGCGGTGGACGGCCGTCATGAACGCACCTGCTCCACGCCGTTTTTCCTCTCAGTCGACAAGGCAGGACTCGAAGCCCCCCCCCTCCGCTCCCGCACGGCTCTTCCTGTCACATCAAGCCGACTGCGACGCTCGAATCATGGCACGCACGAGACGACATGGGAGGGTTGTGGAGGGATTATCCATGCGACCTGTTGTTGGGATACGACAGAGGCACCCCCAAATCCTCTGCCATTGTGCTGGACAGTCCATGCGCCGGGCGGGCCGGCTCAGCCGGGCGGTGCTTCGTCAGCGGGTTCCCGCCAAACGGTGCAGATCCTGGGCTGTTCTCGGGACGCTGCTGCTGCTGCGGACTGGATGGAGATAGCCGGGTCCACACATCACGCATAGCATCTGTGCAACGCGATAGAGCCAGCACACATTATTCACCAGCGTCAAGTCAGAGCCAAGGATGTACAAGTTCCGCGCACACCTTTCAAAATAAAATGTGGTGAATTCGGACACGTTTTTGTCTGTAAATATCGGGCAGTCGGATATTTTAGTGCACGTATTTGATTTGGTTTTGTTTGTGTGGCAATGCGTAGGCTATGTTTTTGTGTAATAATAATGTATTATTATGTAACTGTGGTCCAGACACCTTTAGCATTTATTTGTTTGTTTATGTATGTGTTATTTGTTTTGCTTTGCCATTCAATTGACATTGAAATGAGGACGTGTGTGTGTGTGTGTGTGTGTGTGTGTGTGTGTGTGTATAACATATATTTATGTATAGCCACATTTAAATGTAATGTATTCCACAATGACATGCATGATTAATGAATAATGAATTTCAGACATATCAGCATTTTTCTATTTCAAATTAAATATTGTCTAAAAATACTTCAAATTAAATATAAATCTTCTTTGACATAGAAACTAATATAATAATATTATCTGACAAAACTCAATCTAAACATAGTTTACAGAATAACTTTTGAGGTTTATTAACGTATAATATAACATAATAATTCATTACTGACAGATCATTTGCACCCTAAACTGTGCCATGCATGCTTAAATGTCAGTTTTAACTGTAGCATTGGTCTAGACTAACTTCTTTTTGAGTGACACAATACACTACCTTTTTTTGAAGACGGATTCACTTTGTTTCCGGTGTGACTGTGTCTGTTGTTACCGGTTGTGACAGAGCTGAGATTTCCTCTGGTGACAGGATCCTATTGCTTCTGTAAAATCTATTTGGTCTTTTTTATTATTTATTTGACAAAGAAGGAGGGAGAAGTAGGAGGCACAAAGAGAGAGGAAGCCCGGTGGCTTTCAGATGTTGCATGTTGATTTCCCGCCAAATAAGATCTGTTGCCACGAGAGTCGGATATCTCCCCATTATCACAAATCAAAGATCAAAAATCAAAGCAATTAAAAGCAGATACAACAGAGTTCCAATATGCAACTTTAAAATACATGGAAAAGAGTGAAGAGGTGTTAAGAAGAGGTGCGAAAGATAATAAGAGGATGAAAAAACAGGAAATGAATCGAGAAGGTGTGAGAGGTGAAGGAAGTGAGCAACAGGAAGACTGACTTCAGTATGTAGCATACAGAGGTGATGGAGGTTGTTTTGCAGAGGCTCTATCATAGCATTACCATATTGGTTAAATTTAAATAAAAAATGCAATCTTTTAAATAGCCAACAGTGACATTAAAATATCCCACAATTACAGTAAAACTGCCTTTACTACAAAGCTTCTTTGCAGTACATGATGATAATGATGATGATAGTGATTATCATTATTGTTATTGTTATTGTTATTGCTATTGTTGCTATTATTATAGTAGACACAGTAGTACAGTAGTAGACACACACGTGTGTGTATATACAGTATATATATAAGATATTTATGTATCTTTATAAAAACAATGATTAGCCTTATTATTAATCATAACAATAATACATTATGATTTAAGAATTCAATGTAAATAAATGGTTTGACTACCGGTATGTCATGTGATTTTGATGTTGATGACGTCAGGGGTGGGTCTTGTCCGTGTAGTCCACTTCCTGATTCTCTGCCCTGGTTTCCACTGAACAGCTGCATCAGCCTTTTATCCGACGAAAGACACAATGTCACATCAAACGGGCATTCAAGGTAGATGGCGTCTCTCTGTTTTCACTGTTTCTGTCCGTGTGTATGTTGCTGTGCGAGTGTGTGATCTCCGTGCGAGCTCTTAGTACCTGCAACAATTCATTTCAACCAGAAGCTAGCTTCAAGTTAGCTAGCCACTCCTAGCTAGCCTTGAGCTACCGTGATGTGTGTGATCAGCGGCACCCTGTACGGGCACTTTGAGGACTCTGAGACATAATCCCTGAGTATTCAGCCGCTCGTTTTTTCGAGCCTGCTAATTCACGGCTACTCCATATACTTTTTTCCCAAATCGTTCAAATGTATGTGACGCCAATTCAGTTCCAACGATAGTTTAACCTTCTAAATGGATGGGCAACGCCTTCGTTTAAAGGGGCCCTATTATGCTATTTTTCCACAAGTTAATATAAGTTATTGATGTCTCCAAACCTGGTCTTTGAATTCCTCAACTGGAAAAAACAATCGGAACATGTATTTCGGAGTGGATCACACTCCTCATTTTCAACAAACTGATGGCCTGGCAGACGCGACCGGCGTTCCCCTAAATATTTGAATAGCACTGGCATTACCTCCACTGTGTTATTAAAACATGTCCTTTTCAGTTGGGCGTAACGTCCTGTTTTTTATTATGCCACTCCGAAATGTCTACAGTCTGTTTTGAGGTTAAACAACGTGCACATGATGTGGGTTAGTAATAGACAGCTAGATGTGGCGATTATAAATGTCACTACTAACCTATAGTTAATATAGCAGTCTAACATGTTGATTTCCTTCAAAGCTTATTTTAACAGTGTACTCAGCCATGACCAGTAGACCTGCTTCCATTTACACATGCATGTCTACTCTGTAGCTGACTAGACTGTACATGTAGAGAAACATCGAAGCCAATCCCAGAGCTTGAAAGGACAAAACCTTGTTGAAAAAAAATGTCTGGTACTTTAAGCATTTACCTCTGTGTTCCTCCATGTCTGTGTTTTTTACGAAACTTCCTTCCTACACAATTTATCAGGGGGGAAAGCAATGGTATTGCAATCATATGCATGTTTGACTAGGTTTTGCGGTGCTGTTAGAAAGGGCAACTACAAAGTCATGTAGATACAATTGTGTATCATGTCTAACATCTGGGTGAAAACGTGCAGTCCAGGGCTTAAACGGCTAATTCTAGAAAGAGTTAGCTGTTGTCAACCATGCATCTATTCAAAACCGTAGGAAACCGACCCCTTCTCTGTCTTTCCTCAGCGGGCAACGATGTGAAGGAAGCCTTCGCCAGTGCCAAGTGCGGTGACCAATATCGGGTCTTAAAGGTTGTCATTGATAATGGTAAGCAGTGTCCCGGTGTTGTTTTACACCCTCTTCTGCCAAGAAAACACTTGGCTGCCATTGGAATGTTAACATGACAAACAAACTGAAATATTTTCGTTGCACACATCTGCTTTCCAGAGCAGCTGGCAATGGACACCACCAGGAAAGCATCAAAGAAGTGGGACCAGGAGTATGATTCCTTAGTGCTGCCCCTCCTCCAGGATGACTTGCCCTGCTATATTCTGTACCGGCTGGACTCAAATAACAACCAGGGCTACGAGTGGATCTTCCTGGCTTGGTCACCGGACAGCTCTGCTGTAAGAACACCAAGCCTAGACCGGCTTTAATGAATAGCTTCCCATACTTCACAGCATTTGTCCTCTGCTTTGAGATTCAGATGGGTGGGGTTACCACATCAAGGCAGCAGTTCTTTGTATGTTTGTTGAAAAACTGGATAACTGGGTTTCCTGATGGACCTGGAGAGATTATGGTGTTCTCCGAATAACAAGGCGCTTGGTCTTAACCTCCCGTGTGTTTGCAGTGTTCCCGACTCATACAATGTCACTGTCATTTGGTTCGATTCAAACTCGATGAACCACTTGTGGGATAGTCACTGCGATTCAAAATAGCCATGACAAATAGACATACAAATGTTGTTTCTGTGGCAGTGAAAAGAGGAATGTTGCGTGGCGAGACCAGTGCCAAAATAAAGTGCCATACAGGTTATTTCAGGCACTAACTGCATGGTGGAATTGGGCTCAAATTCACTCTCTGACAGCAATAACCGAGCTCAACATTCCTGTCCTCTTGCTCAAAACACAGTGCTTCAGGTTAAGACTTGTCTGGAAGTTACAAAATCCTTTTACAACCAGTGCATGCTGCTGCCTGGAGTGAACACAACTCAACCTCTTTATATACATTTCCTCAAATCAAAAGTATGTAACGGAGCAATGCAGCACAGTCAGCGATGAAGATGATTGCATGTAAACATGGATGCAAACAATGCACGTTTCAGAATGCTAAACAAAATAATAATTTGGCTTTGCAAATGTGTTATGAGGAAGGAAATGCATTCGCTTCATTTCAAAGATGCTCTCAATGCATTTTGTTGAATGTCACAGTATGTAAACTGAACGTTGTTCTTTATTGTTTCTATAAGAAACCATATAAAACACTCTTAGCAAAGAAAAAAAAGGAATTTAAGCCCATCTTTTCTATCAACCATGTTACATGATGACACTTATCATTTCAAGATGTCTTACTTTTCATTATGTCCTCAACAGGTACGACATAAAATGTTATATGCTGCTACCAGAGCCACGCTGAAGAAAGAGTTTGGAGGCGGCCACATCAAGGATGAGATTTTCGGCACCACAAAGGTTAGTCTTATAACAGCAAGACACGGAGGTGATGTGACCTCAAGCTTCAGAAGCCTAACTTAAACAAGTTCTGCTTCTGTCTAATAACTTCATGGCAACTGACTTGAGAAATGCCGTATTTGTGAGTCGATCAATATTGCTGTATGATGTGTGATTGTGCGTTTTCTCCCCCCCAGGATGAAATGACTCTCACTGGATACAGGAAATATCTGACCTCGCAGGCTGCACCCCTGCCCCTCACTGCTGCAGAGGAGGAACTGAGAAAACTTAAACTGAATGAGGTGCAAACACAGACAAGCAAACGCACAAACACAGACAAGCAAACGCACAAACACAGACAAGCAAACGCACAAACACAGACAAGCAAACGCACAAACACAGACAAGCAAACACACAAACACAGACAAGCAAACGCACAAACACAGACAAGCAAACGCACAAACACAGACAAGCAAACGCACAAACACAGACAAGCAAACGCACAAACACAGACAAGCAAACGCACAAACACAGACAAGCAAACACACAGACAAGCAAACACACAAACACAGACAAGCAAATGCACAAACACAGGAGCATTCGGACTTTACCTCTTGGTCAATGTTTATATTATTTGACATGATCTTGGAATCGATCATGCAGTCCACCATGATTATGTCTGCACATAGCGCTGCATGTTCATAAGTTGTATGGCTTGAATCTATTCTGACGTAGACGTGGATAAGTCTCGCGCTCTGTTTCAGTTCTATACAGGGATGACACTACGTCTTCATTGCATTTGAGGCTTCGGTCGGGGGGGAATATCTCACCGCAGCTCACAGCTGTAGTCTTCCTCATCTTATAACTGCGTTTGAGATCTAATTCCCCCTCAGAAATTCTGTAGAGTGTCAATGAGGGCCAGCGATGCATCCTTCCAAACAGCACAAGGTCAGCAGCAGTGCAAGTATGCATATGCTTGCTTGGCAGTATCAACACACTGCAAAGATGCTGATGCGTTAAAACAGCAGGATGTTGGCAAAGATGTATCTATTAGGCTTGGACAGCAAAGCCTATAGCTCCATACAAATTCTTGTTAAAGGAGCAACAAAGTGGTTAAAGAAGAGTGCTGTATGGACGTTAAATAATCATTTCCATGTTAGAACTACATGCAAATGTGAATATATGTAGGTGTGGCAGTGATTCTTCATGAAGCACAGGTGATCTTTGTGCTTTTCCTTTGTTTGCAGTGATGAGATGAGGAAATACTGTAACGTGATATCAACTGCATGCCGCTTATGCTGCCAGCAGTGTTTACAGTGCTGACGTAAAGGGCTTAAGGGCTGGACCAGATGCTCTCCAATAGACATAAATCAATGGAGAAAACAACGTTTCACTTTGTGGGGCAGTTCCTATAAACGAACCCCCAAACGAAATGTGTCCTCCTTTTTTGAGAACCGACCTATTCCTGCCACACAAACAAGAACTCTCTTCCTCACCATATATGGAAGTGCTGCGAGTCGTGCGCGCCACATCCAAAGTACGGTCAATTAACAGCCACAGAGCAAATGGGAAGTGAGGTTTGTGCTCGTCCCACTTGACCAGCTGTTGACGGAAGATAATATACCATTAATCTGTACCGCCCAGATGAAAAAGAGGCTTTGAAATATTTATCATTGCTGTGCCTTGGAGACTGCCTGACTTTTACTAAGCAGATGGATAAAAGACCGGCAATCCTTTGGTATGCGAGGTAGCTACATCGGAGGCTCAATCATGTTCGCACGGCATTTCATTTTATGGGAACAGGGCTCTAAAAATAGATGCAATCCATCAGTGTAATCCCCCCCCCCCCCTCCCTGCATTTCCTCTTTTCTGTGTGATTTTTGTGGAGGCGCCTTGTCACTGCTGATACAAACACCTCATGTAATCATCATGCTCCGGCATACTTGTTGCACTCAGACCCAAAATCAGCAACAACTGATTTAACTGGTCTAAATTCTTCTCATCATTTAATGGTTACACAATTGCGTTTCTGGATAAACGTTTCTGATACATATGCTTACTAATATAGAACTGGCTTTTATGGATATATTCCTGTAAATACCAACCATGTGTTATTTGAAGGCAAATATTTTATTATGTCCATGACAGAATAAAAGAAAGTGTGTATGCTTTGTGTGCGTGCTTTGTGTTTGTGGTGTGTGCAGGTGCAGACGGACATTAGTGTGGACACCAAGCAGCAGACTCTGCAGGGAGTGGCCTTCCCTATTCACAAAGATGCCGTCGCAGCACTCGAACGTTTTAGGGACAAAAGAATCAATTACGTTCAACTGGTGAGTCCTTAAGAGCAAACCATTAGTGAGTAGGTGACCTTTGCTGGATCAATAATTTGAATAAGCAAATCAATTCTCTGTCTTTTATGGTGTTTTGTTTGGAGAGATAGAGATGCCTTTTGGTCCAGAGTTGTTTACGAACCGACACAATGAGTTACTCATTTTGCCCAAAAGCCTTTGTTCCTCTCATTGAAATTCAAAGGCTGCCATGTCACAAGATCAGATCAGTGCAAAGTACAAAGGAATAATTGTGGCACTGTTGCCGCTTTGTCCCAGTTACCCTTTTTGTCCGTTATCCTAAAAGCTTTTCAAGACAGCAGAATGTTTTGTTCTATTTATCCAGTGAAGGTTTACTCCCAACAGCACGTCAGCTAATGTTTCTCTCAGACACCTGAGAGGAGGGGGGGGAGATGTTTTTGAAGCAGGAAACTGAAGAGTAACTTTTCTTCTTTTTTTCTTTTTCAACAGGAAGTCGACGCTGAACAGGAGCTGATTCGGTTGTGCAACACTGAGCCAACAGAGCTGAAAGACCTGCCAATGAGAATCCCTAAAGAATCTGCACGTTACCACTTCTTCCTCTACAAACATTCCCACGAAGGCGACTACTTGGAGTCCACAGGTGAATAGATTAGTTATTACGAAGGCTTGACACACCCACTTGTATTTCTTTTTTTTTATGTTGCTCTGATTGGTATTTTGTGTCCACTCCTCTCATTGTCCTTTTTCCCCCCCTTTGCAGTTTTCATCTATTCTATGCCTGGGTACAGTTGTAGCATCCGGGAGAGGATGCTGTATTCCAGCTGCAAAAATCCCTTGGTCGACATGGTGGAAAACAGTCTCCAGATTGAGATCGAGAAAAAGGTGTGAAGCTACCTCTCATGATCAAAGACTCTGGTCAAAAGCATATAAATTATATATTTTTTTGACACAAAGTTTAAGCACTTGAAAACTTGCTTTTAATTCTTAGTTTAAGCTCAAGTTAAAATTCAGAAAATATATAATTGGGTATCATTAATTTTAAAATGTCATTAGTTGTCTACTCAGGATTATGTGCATATGGTTTGATCTCAAGCTTCAGCAATTTTCCAATGCTTTGCTGTAAACTGAACTGTGTGATTTTTTTTTTCTTTGATAAAAACATTACTTGATCAATTCCTCAATTGTTAGTTGTTTGATCTGATTTGGTTGACCAGCAAGTGTGACATCATCATCACATGTTGTCATTCCTGTGCTGCTTAATTCCATTATTTATGCGCAAAATAGGACTAGGACCTTATTTTGAAAAAAAAACATTGATTTTAGAGTGTGAGTTTAAATTGATTCCATCTGCTCATATGTTTGGTGTTTGTTTCCCAGTTGGAGATTGACGATGGGAATGAATTAACCAGTGATTTCATGTACGAGGAGGTGCATCCTAAGCAGCATGCTCACAAGCAGGCCTTCGCCAAGCCCAAAGGCCCTGGGAAGAGAGGCGGCCGCCGCATCACCCGAACACCCGCGGACGGGGAAGATTAAACCGACCTCAGCACCCGGCCACCACTTCCTCCTTAGCACGTTCCACAGTGGAACATTCCTGCAATTGGGGGAAATCATATTTGACACGCTTGTTTAAAAAGAATAAGACAGCAACTTTAAATTCTCACAAAGTTCCCCAGAGACCCAGCTATGCACGCCAAGGACAACTGAGCAATGACACACTTCAGAATTTCTATTTGTAGCTTGCCAAATGGAAGCATATTTATGTACGTTAGTACACTCACAACAATTCATTTCCAATGATTCAAAGAGCCCCAAATAAAACCAAGCTTGAGGTTTTTACATCGTTGCCATCGCTGAGACTTGACATTTAGTGTGACTAATGTGAACTTGCGCCAATATGATAACCCTCCCCTCCCCTCCCCTCCCCCCGCCCCCCCTTTGAGTTCACATGCTCAAATTCCTAACTTGCATTCCTTAAGTCTGTGTCAATTAATGTTTCCGTGTCTAATGTATTGAAATTGTCTCCTACTGTTTGCACAACGCGGTGCTCCAAAGCAGAAAAGATATAATTATCCCACTTGCGTCTTATTGATTTGTTTTAACAGTGCATTTTATATTGGAAAACTTCTTTTTTGATATAACTGTGGTTTACATGAAAAATCATCTGCTGAGAAACTTATTTTTCTATGCAAGTGCTGTAAATGTACATATTGTAGCCGTGTGACTCTATGATTAAGAAACTGTTCTGGTGATTGTCTGTCAGTGAGGATCACAGTGGAAAGAACGCGCTTCCAGAAATATTCCATCAATACTAATCAGATTTCACTCAAGAGAAAGCTACTCAAACTTTGCTGGTTCCCATAGAAGTGGGCAGCCATGCGACCGGATAGGAAAGGGAATACTAGAAGTACCATGATCAAATGTTGCCACATCACCTGGTCTACTGATTAACATTAGGGCAAACTAATAAGATCACCTCATATTTGAAGGGAAACTACGTTCCTTTATAGTCATACTGTGTCATTCTCATCAATCATGTTTGGTCTTATTTGTTTTCTTACAAATTGTCTTTTAAAAGAAGAAAAATAAAATATTTAAATCACTCTTTTTTTTGGTTTCTTTTATTCATTTTATTCCTTCACAATAAATACATGACAGAAACACTTGTTCCAGGATTTAATCTATCAAGTCTGACACAAAAGCATCACACAATGCTGTAGAAAAACTAAACTGCATTCTTCTTCAAATTAAAAAAATATATAGTAAAAATATTAATAATGCATATACTATTCAGTCACAGTGATACGGGTGACATCAATGTGTCTAAAACTTTCATTAATTTGTCAGTGTGTTCACATCATGAAGCAGGATCATCTTCACTCCGCTTCAGTCCAGTGAGATGCTTTTAATAACTCCTTTAAGCTCCAACAAGACCTGTAATGACAAATAAATATTCATGCAAATAGTTGAGCTGCAAATAAAGATAGATAAACTTGTTTTGTAGCATTTGCATACAGAGAGTAAAACTGTACATGCAGGAACAGATAATCCAAACAAGTCCCATGACACATTTATTTCATGGGATTAGCTGGGACTTCCTTCACCACATGTATCAATACTCCTGGGTCTGATAATACAGGTATTTCGCTAAAGGTGACACACAGAAAGTAGTGCAGATGCCAACGCAGCAGCTTACACTTCCCCACCGTACCTGTTTGATGAGTGGCCGTCGGTTTTTCCTGTCGTGGAGGCAGTTACAGGCCAACGAGTAGACACTCCTCACCTGGCTCATCTCCCAGTCTCCCATCTGTTTGTCCAGGAAATCCTCAAACGTCAGCTCCTCATCTTCATCATCTATGTCATGCATCACCTCCATCTGGGAGAGCGAGGGAGGGGGAAATCTAACTACAGGTGACTGAAGGCAGTGAGGAACTATAAAGGGGGGGAAACTTAACATTTCAAAATAGCATGACTGCTTTTAGCATGTTGGAGGAACTTCATCTGTCTCCGGATCCATTCTCATTTACACTCCAGAATGTGTGTATTACCATTTGAACAGCGGACTGATAATGCGCCAAACTCTTGAACAACCTGTGATTGTAAACTATAGCTAGACAGATACACAGAGAAAGCCTCTTTTGTGCTGCTCACCAAGAACTGGGGCTCACGGTTTTCATCGGCTGGCGGAAGTCCAGACAATATTTCCAACAGCACCTGTAGACGGCAGAGAGACGAGGTCAATCGCATAACTCTGGATGACAGAAAACCTTTATTATTCCACCGTGCACCAGGTAGCCTCACAGACACCGTAGTGTTTCCACAGCTGCCCCAATAAGACATATAAGCTGTATCTACGGCACCATATGGAAGGTCAGGCGCTTTTATATGCTGCCGATCCCATAAATCAGTCAACCGATGTCACACAGTGGATAATATGTTTGACGTGTACAGCTACTAATACAGCACAGCTGTGTCCCTCCACTGATTTGGAATTCTTCAGAAGGAAGTGATGACAGATGATACGTAACGTAGAGCTCTTTTTTCGCCCAATGGAAAGAAATGTATACTGTAATGTTTATGTCCTGCAATTATGCATGTGTCAGTATTTTGGGAGAACCTTGCACTCACATAAACTGCAGCGTTGTGGTCTTTATTTTACGTGACAGCTGCAGTTTCTCCTTTCCCAACATAATATCCCCACCTGTTTGGGCATTCATGCATTTGTGCGCGTCCGTAGAAATCCTACCACTCCGAAGCTGAAGACGTCCGATTTCGGCGTGATCTCTCCTCTTAACGCCTCAGGTGCCATGTACGCACGGGTACCCACAATCCTCTCCGTCATCATGGTTGTTGACGTCCGCTTGGCCGACGCTCTCGTCAGCCCGAAGTCCGAGATCTTCGCCACAAATCTTTCATCCAACAGGATATTTGCACTAACGGGAAAGAAAAAAAGGAAACCTGTTATTGTGAGCACTGTGAGCTGTGAGACGTCAAGTGTATCTCATGAAGGCACTAAGACGTCCAGTGTCCAGGGTGAAAGGTGTATTCATGTACCTTTTAACATCTCTGTGGATGTGATGGTTAATGTGCAGATACTCCAAGCCTCTTGCTGTCCCTTCAGCTATCAAAGACCTCTGTCGCCAGGTCAGTGGAGGACTTCCCTCCTGAATGGACAAAACGCGGAACAATCAAAAATCTGCATGGAAGCACTAGAAGAACTAGAAGTCAGAGTCGGTAGACGGTGCCTACCAAGCAAGATAGTCGGTCCAGCAAAGAACCATTGACCATAAGGGCGTACACCAAACACGGGTGCTGCCCATCACAGGAATATCCAACCATGTCAACCAAGTTTTCGTGTTTCAACCTGTGGAACAAACAAGTCTCATCAAATCTGATCTTATTTAAATATATGAATGTTGGGTTTAAACTAGTTCAACAACGAACAAACAAAAAAAAACCCAGGCGGTTTTTCCAAAAACTTGTTTAATGCTTTCGCTCTCTCAAGTTCTATTACTTTACCGTCACTCTAGCTAGTAAAATATAAGGTTATGATTAAAAAGGAGGTAGGAGGCAAAACGTACAGTTTCAGAGTTTGGACCTCTTGGTTGAACTGAACTCGCACCTCGTCCAGGGAGAGGTCCTCCATCTAAATGAGATCAGATTTTACGTTGTGATGTATGCGACCTGCATTAGTATCGAGACTGGCGTGAATTAGTTTAACTTACTGGATTGAGCTTTTTCACAGCAACCGGTTTGTCGTTAAGGAGGCCTTTGTACACGGTGCCAAAGCCTCCCTCTCCCAGTCTGCTGCCACCGTCTGATATGGGACGGTCATCGAAGTCGCCTGTGATCTTCATCAGCTCGTGGTACAAGAAACTAGAGAAATCTAATTAGGGGCACACAGAAAAGGGTTGTAGTAACCTGTCGTTGCTGCCACCTGCTGGTTCATTTTGGGGAAATCAGTATTTTTCAAAGAAGCAGCATCATTTACAATTCTGCCTGTAATGGAGTAGTTTCACATTGCGTTAATACAGCTTTTACAGTCAAAACACGCACATACGGTTATCAAAAGTTGAAGTTTTGAACTAATAATGATTGTTTAACTCCATATATGCTTCACAACCTCCTCTCATATACATACCACCGCAACTATAAAAACCATCTTTAAATGTAGTTTAACTCAAATCCAAGGAAAAAGGACATCCACCTGTGTGTTCTGGTTCACTGCTCTCCAGTAGAATCTGTGGCTCCGATGAGACGGCTGAGCCGCCAACGTCTAGCGGCTGTGTCTCTTCCAGGAGCCTCGTTGAAAGAGCGCTGTTTGTTTCCACTGTTGGACAGGCCGGCTGTGTCTCTGCTGGGACAGCCTCTTCCACTATGCGTGGACAAAACGACAGACATCACGTTATGTTGTTGATATGCGCTTGTCAAAAGCACGACACCTTAAATGACTCTGTGAAATGGACATTTATGCATTTTCCATTTTGAGTTGTGTGGCAAATGTTTGATTCCTCTTTCGATCATGAATGTCAACTTCTTTATTTCATCTTTATTTCTAAACTTTATCGTTGTATGTCATAATGTAATCCAACATGAAACAACCCATTTCATTGCACAACACAAATAATAAGTCTATTGTCTTCATTATCTCCCACTGTCAAATAGGAAACTAACTATTAATACTTTTCATGGTAAAGTTTTACTAATACATTGTTACCAGGTGCTGCTTGTAATTACAGTTACTTGTCACCAGGGATCAGTTGACCTTTAAGTGTGGCCCATCTGATGACATGGCAGTGTTTGTGTCTACCTGGCCGCAGACTGCAGATAGAAAGCACCTAAAGTAGCTTCAGAAAGAAACCTCTCTTCTCTTTGTATGACATTTTTTTTGTTCCTGACTAACAAATGTAATAAACAAATGAATGACTGAGTGAGTTTTAGTTCACATCTACTGAATGTATTGGAGAGAGGTATCCATGAAAAAGACTGGGAAACTGTTTTGATGAGCATGATGTCGTGTGATAATTGACTGGATATGGGGTTATATAGGCCTATAACATATAGGTTGTGATTATTGTGGTGCCATTTTCCAAAATAAACCATACCAGGTAGCAGGACACTAGCAGCAGCCAATAACTTGTGACTCTTCAAAATGTCCACAAGTTCCCCGACTGTACTGTTGGTGGTTCCCCAGTCCCCCAGCAGCTCCACGGTGGGACTTTTACCCTGAGCAACGAGGCCTTCGAATCTCCTGAGAACCAAAGTCAGTAGGTAAGTAGATGATAGAGAAAAACAAGCATTGTGGACCTTAAACAGTCAGACAGTAAACACACCAGATATCCCACCTACCTCACGTGAAGCTGAGAGTACCTCAACTCACCACTCGGCTTCCGTATCGAGACGATAACATCTTTCCACCTGTCTTGGGGGTCCAAAAACTCGGACAGCCTGCGATGTAAACTATAACTGAGGCTGCGAATGTACGTAGCGGAAGTTACTGAATTATTCATGCTCCGACAAAACACCGACACGACCTCGCGTTGTGTTTTATCTTACGGTTGTACCGGCGGGGTGTACAGCTAACAGCGCCGCTCCGGGTGTTATATCCGCACTCACGGACGCTGACCATTACCACACGGATATTTAGCTGACAGTCTAGTAAAACGTGTTCTTTCCGATATTGAGCAACTTCCCAAAACGCCCCTCTCATGTCTCCACCTTCAACGCGGAAATACAAGCAGTGGCAGTATAAAAGGTACATCAACAGAGTCCTCTGGATGTCGGTAAGAGCACAATTAGTCTGCTATATAGATGTTTATTTTAGTTACAGACCACAGAAGAGCAAAACAATATAGAGAAGCTGAAATAGAAAGACAGAGACCCTTTGCTTTCCTACATGTTTGTAGTGTGACAGCACCCTCTAGTGGACAATAACGATAATTCACTTTAGTGATGTTAATGAAGTATGGTTTATAAAATTAGTTTCTTTACAGGAATCACAATTAGTGCAAAGTGCGTGACTGTGTTTATTAACAAACAAAAACATGAAACAGGGGGGCTGCCATCATATTACCTGATTTTCCTTTACCAGAATTTTCTGTTCAACACATCCCCAGTGTGGAGGAGGTATTCAGATCTTCTATCAGGACAACACAAGGGTGGCGATCACTCTGACCCTCCTTGAGTGGCCCAGCTGGAGCCTGGACTTGAACCCCATCAAACATCTCTGGAGAAACCTGGAAAATGCCTGTACACAGTCGGCACACATCCAACCTGACAGCTTGAGGGGATTTGCAGAAAATCCCTAAATCCAGGTGTGCAAAGCTCACGTCATACTCGAGAAGACTGGAGGCTGATATTGGTGCCAAAGGCGCTTCAACTAAGCACTGAATACTTATTTCAATGTGATAGTTCAGTTTTGTACAGGACATCTAAAGTCCTGTTTTTCACTTTTTCATTATGGGGTATTGGTTGTAGATTGATGAGGGGGAAAACAAGTTTAAATGATTTAAGCATAAGGATGCAACATAACAAGATGTGGAAAAAAAAGGGGCCTATATATTTTAGCAGACGAGAAAGAAACCACAACATATCATTGTCGATAAAGTAAGAGCTAAAAAATAGAAACAAGTGTTAGGTCCTCGTCTGAGTAAAGTAGCTGTTCAGCAAGTATACCTTAAGAACAACACTGCTATGATCAAAGTGCTATAGATAAGAACATAGAAGTGCTTTTTCGTTTTGTTTTTTGTTCTTCTAAAGCTCCCGACCTCTCAAGACATGACTTTATAAAATAATTTATAATAACAGATTCCAGCCTGCTTTTTTATGGATTGGGCCTTTGTAATTTTGTTCCTCCTTCATCATTGCCTCTCTCTTGTTGTTGGCAGTACCTGATCCGTCCATGGATGTGGATTTCTGAGTGTTGTGACTGTTTGATTACAAGAAGCAGGTAAGAACTGAACAACACTGTACATTTACTCCCTGAGCAGGTCAGCTGGTTCAGCTAAAACCACTGCTGGCACAGTACACCAAACACATGACAGGAGACAAATCTTGCAAACCTTCAAGCTGCATTAAAACAAACAACCTCATCAAACTCACCTTGTGTCAAACACCAGTGGTAATTTGGCAAAGCATTCACTCTAAAGTGCATGGAGGACTTTTTTTTTCTTTGTGTAGCAGCAACGTCTGTTTGTGGTGTAGTTGCTATTTACACTGTGTTTGTTGAATGGTGATCAGTTCCATGTGGAGGGAAGGGCCTGGCTGTCTCACTGGATGGGCGGGGTAGTGAGTTGCGAGGTGTGTGTGAGAAAACTATAAAAAATGTAAAACCTAAGCATGTGAAACACAGATTGATGAGGATATCATGTCCGGACCAAAGTGGCGGACCGACCATCATTGTCATAGATTGCTATTTGAGTTGCCACGGTCAAACTCGATTTGTATGAAGGTATAATAATATATGTAATTTAGCTGTTATTCCTTTAGACCACAGATCTTCAACAGGGGGTCCGTGACCCCTAGGGGGTCTGCAGAGTTACTCCAGGGGGTCCCTGAAATGACAAAAATATACATTAATATGAATACAACCTAAAATATTCTTCAATGTTAGGCAGTTGGTGGAATTGCGATGTAGAAATTCCAATATAGAATTGAAATATGTTCTGTAAATATATGAATCTGTCAACAGTTATTATTTTAATGGTTTAGCATTTTATACATGCATCATTACAAAGTGCTTTTATACATGGCACTATAAGCCGCACTACACATTATTATTGGCTCGGTTTAATAAGCGACACCCTTTTATACGATATGTCATACGGGGTGCCTCCACCGTGTCACTATAAGCCAAGGGGTCCTTGGCCTGAAGTCATCTGGAAGCAGTGTGAAGGTACACCTAGAGGAATGTCAACATGTAATTAAAAACTGATGAGACTTTTGAATAATATTCATATGTGTGCTTGTTTTTTTTTTGGAAAGCGATATGAAGTTAGTGGAAAGCATATGGCTGTACAGACATCAGCCACAACACACGCAAAACAGTCCTCGATGAGACCCGATGATAACCAGTGACTTTTATGTGATTCTTCACAGCTGAGCATCGTTTCAGGTTAGCCTCATGCAATTAATACTGTACGATGATCTAAGCCGAGCCCAACACACACACACACACACACACACACACAGTTTATTATGTTTTCAGGCGAGGTGGATGACACGAAGCATCACACCCTTGATAATAAAAGCTCCCTTGTAATTCTATAGTGAGTCATAAACTAAGAGAGGCTGCATGCTTTCCCCCTAATGGACTTTTTATATCTTTTGACAATGCGTGCACATGGCCCGGATTACATGAAAAGGAGACTTCGCCACATGTGTAAACAAACGGCAATTAAGTTATTTTGCACGGAACGGCGTAATGAGAGCCATTACTGCAATTGTGGTGGCCAAGAGTGTGTATTCCTGATGTTTGGTCCTGGCTCTCACAAACATCATCATAAACGCGTAACAAAAACAGTATGTGGGTGCATCGGCGTGTGTCTGTATGACTTCATGAAAGTGTGTGTCTGTGTTTGTGTGTGTGTGTGTGTGTGTGTGTATGTGTATCTGCACCTCTGTTGTAGTATGTGCCTGCCTTGTGTGCGCGTCCTCACGTTTGATGGGGACCTGCAACCGCAACCCGCTGTGAGCGCTCAGATAAGTGGTGTGTGTGTGTGTGTGTGTGTGTGTGTGTGTGTGTGTGTGTGTGTGTGTGTGTGTGTGTGTGTGTGTGTGTGTGTGTGTGTGTGTGTGTGTGTGTGTGTGTGTTGCATTGCATCTGCTGGTGTGGGATAGCCCTCACACCTGTGCACAGGAGGATTCTTTGAAGTGCCTAATCATCTCCTGCATGCCTCCTCTAACCTCAGAGGCAGGATCCCAGCACACACACACACACACACACAGCTGGGAGAAACAGAAGAGATGGCATTAAAAAAAAAGGAGGCCATGAGGACCTGAGGAAAGAAGTGAAGGAGGGAGGAAGGTTGCGAGGGAGAGCAGAAAGGGAGGTCCCCTGCAGTTTGGGAACAAGGGCAGAGGGGAGAGAAGTGCCAGAGTGGCTTAAATCACCAGGGAGAAACTCTGCAGGTGGAGGAAGTGTTCAGAGGAAGTCATAGGATGTCCAAGAAGCCTCCAGGGTAAACAATGACGGACGAGATGAGAGCTGGAATGAGACACAGGAGGCAAGATAGGGAGGCTATACCCTCCGGTTTATGTCTCTTTTTCTGGCAATCTTTAAAAAACCCAGGTTTTGAAAGTACTACCCGAATCCTCAAAAAGACTCTTCAGTCTATCTGGATCCCATGACATGCAGAGATGTCTGCTGTGTGAGGTTGTGTCAGATTAGTTGTACAAGTATATGAGACCCAATACCCGATACTGGTATTGGTGCATCCCTAATAAGCACAAGCATGGATGGATTACTAAATGGGGCTACCGGGCACAGACCCAGGGGCCCAAAATGTCAGTCCCCCCCTGACCTTCACCTACATGTCACTCAAAGAACACAAAATGACAACAAAGAGACACAAAAGCACTACAAAGAGACCAAAATAACTATAAAGAGATGCAAAACTGCTACAAAGTACTATATGAAGGGAAAACTCAACCACAGAGGGACACAAAATGACTACAAAAGGAGGCTAAACATAGTATAGTATAGGTAGTGGAGCCTTTTGCATGCCTGTGCCTTATTTTCTCTGTCTATGACCACAGCTGTCTTTGCATAAACTGAATTTGTGTTTCTTATTGTCTCTACTCTCTGCATGCCGCTTATCGAGCTGCACACTAACACTACTAGTAATGAACTGTTTAGCACCTAAAATAAGTACGTATGTCTGCAAGCATCAGTTTGATTGACTGCTGGCTTCAGACAGGAGCATCCAAACCATCAGGTGAGAACGGGCAGATTTATGTTGGCGAGTCAACACCACAGAGGCGATGTCGTACAGTCGGTGTGATTAATTAGCAGTCACGTCGTGTAGTGTAACAGTTCGCCCCCGCGCATCAGAGGTCTCCCATGTTGGAATTCAAATGAGCCAAGTGAATGGGAGGACCCGCTCGGGGAGACAGAGAGGAGCAACGGGGGGTATGGGCACAGCATCGGGGACGAATGGAGGAGTTTCAATGTATGTCTGTAAGCCCGCTGCCTGTCCACACAAGGCTTTCAGCAGTGTGCCACTGATGGACATTGAGAGTTCACTGCTGGGTGTCTCCTTTCATACGGAAGCTGTGTTGAGGCGGCTTTTGTTTTGGAATGGCTGTGATCGCTACATCAGAACATTTATAGCCGTGTTTTCGCTGCAGAGAGCCCCACCGCACTTAAGCATGTTTAGTGTGCTGGTTTTGGTTCAGACGAGGAGGACGTAGTTACATATGTAACACATAGAGGGCAGTAGTGGCTTGCAACTGGATCAAAAGATGAAATCATATTTAAAAAGAAAAATGAAATAGTGCCATTCCTAGAAACCAAATGTAAAAAAATTAGTGCAGAGCTTATAAATGACTGGGGTTCATTTAATTATAGACAATATGACACATGTAAACCAGAAACAAAGTCCTTTTGGTGTGAAAAACATAACATCCACACAGCAAGTTGCATCTCCTCATTTCTCTTCTAAAGCACACCCAGGGAAATATCTGTAGTAGCTGTTTGCTCTTCCGGTCTTTTCTTTGGGCCTATGCACACACACACACACACACACACACACACACTCACACACACACACACACACACACACACACACACACACACACACATCAACAGCTCCTCAGGAGTCTACTTCTAAGGGATGATCTGGCGGCATCTTGAGTGGCAGCTCGCCGTTGCGTTGCACTCGAGTGGTCACCGACACTGCCTGATTGCAGGAGGTTGCCCTCTCATATTCCCTCAAAAATCTCTGGCCACAATCCCAAAATTATCTGTCCAGCCGAGCGCACCAGCATAAGAAAAAAAAAAAAAGCCTCCCCTGGCATCTCCACTGCTTGAAGGCTTCTTGTTAGTCGGGAGTATCCTGGGACATCTGGCAAAAAGCCACGGTTCGTGCAATGCAGAGTCATGCAGGCAAGCACCTGAACTTGGCAGGACACATGGACACAATCTTTTAGGTCTATTTATGTATAATAATATCATTCATTCATTAAAACAGATTTGGTGAAAGATACATTCATACATTGGCTCCGAAATACAAACTACTATCAACTTGTCTTGATAAAGACATATATAAGAGACTGCCAGCGATTACACTTGGATGAGCATGTGGTTATGTGACGTGTGTCACAGCCCAGTGTAAATCAAAACTCACAAGTGAAGCCTTTTAGCAATCTGTTTCCATGTTTAATTGTGCTGACCTCAAGTTCCTCAAAGCCTTGCTGTTGAGTGTTTCAGGCCAAAAGTGTATGAAATAAGAACATTGTGTTGTGTTGTAGGCCGTTGTGTATGAGGACACATTGGCCTGTGGACTTTCATGATAACACAAATGTAACATTGGGCAGTACGCTGAGATGAATAGATGTGATGATGGACAACAGGTTTCATGACAAGGTGCTTTATTGACCTATTTTACAAACTGTCTGGCTTGAGTTGAAATGCTTCCTTTCCATTGCTGTTATAGTGGTTGTGGATTCCTGTTTAGTTCGTCTGGTTTGGCTTTTGTTAAGCAACGTTTCCATTTGGTATCTTGTCTGATCTTGTCGATTTATCATGGCACAGTCGGCGGAAAGTTGGTCTCAATGTTTGGAAATGATCTTGTCTTCTATACCCAGAGGTAATTTGTTCATCTTCATCGTAATGTTCTTATTCAAAATCCTTTAGGTCTGATTCTCCAACTTTGTTTTGGAGAGTTGTTTTGTTTTTGTCTTAATGCGACAAACCTGTATTTGTTTAATAATGAGAGTTGCCACTTTGTATTGTATGTACACAATGCCTCACTTCCCTGTGGTCAAAGCTTTAAACTGCACAGTGGTTCTCGTTGAAACCTCCATTGTTTGTATCCAGATTTCTATTGGGCATCCTTTTGTGTGGGCTCGCCAAGATATAACTGTGGTGTAATTCATGGGAATGGGGGAGTGCCACAGGTCAATAGTGACCCTGAATGGTGAAAAGTCCTTCTGATCTTCTTTGAGCAAATCATTGATGGTAGATAACCCATCGCCACTGATGCTTTGCTCCACTGAGGGCGGAGGTGAAAGGAGCCAGCGTGGCCCTTTGACATCCCAGCAGGGACCCTGTAATCCAATGCTCGTCACTGCTAAGCCATAGCTTCACAGCCACAAAGAGACCAGCGACACATGCGTTGCCATCGCTAACGTTAACTACCACGTAGGAACCACAATGCACAGATGAGTGGGGAGGAAACAAAACAGGCTTGTTGATTGATTTTCCTTTGGGTTCGGAGAAAAAAAAAAAGTTTCCTCATTGACAATGGCGATGGGCTGATGGGCTGCCCACGGCCACTGAGGAGTCAAGGGTCAAGTCACTGACATCTGAGTTGGTTTCTCCCCCTTTTCATTCCTCCGTGTGCCACGCAAGTTTCCATTAGAAATGCCAAAACACTCGAGAGGAACTTTCTTTGAGACATTTAAAGATGTGAAGGAAGGTTTCGACCCCAGGTGGGCCGGGACACTAATCTGCTGTCTCTGCATACAAAAGGTGATTTATTTTTTTTATGGTTTACGAATTCCTAATTTGTTGAAGGGTTTCTGATATCTCTTTTCTTGGTTTTCCCCCTTGTATTGTCGTCCTGTAATACCCTTGAAAATGCCGGTCTTTAGTTGGATAAATAACCCAAGGCGGTTTGGAGGGGTTGTTCCCATCTCTTCACAATGAGCTCCTCTGAGACTTCAAAGCAGGTCTAGACCTCAGCTTTGAGGCCTTGAGAATATATATATATATATATAATAAAGACTGCCACAGGTGGTTTATTCTTCAAACTATAAAACAATGCTCCACTTTATTTGTCCCTCACTTTTTCTTGAAGACCTGTTTCAACACGTTGATGGATGACGTTGAGGTCTACGCCATGGAAAGAGTAAAGGAGTTGACACATTGACATTCACTGTATAATTTTTGTGGGTGTAAGGTTTCCCTGTTTGCTTTTTGGTGGTTGAATTAATATACAACACAAATACATCATACTTTTAATGATTCACATAAATGAACCAGAATTGTCATTTTAATGTGGAACCCTGCATGGGCACTTGGTATCAGCACAAACGTATACAAATAACAGAATTATTTTGTAGAAACCATAATATTTTTAGGTTTACTCTTAATCGTTATATTAGTTGGTGATCATGGAATTATCCTGTATGTTCCCTTTCAATTACTTTCTGTTTAGACTTGCCTAATCTGTTATCCATAACAAATAATGGATACCGGTATACAAATAAAAAATATTAGTATCCAAGTCACATATCCTGTTTGTAGTAAATTAATAAGTCATAAATCACCCCTTAGAAGTACATTCATCATTTTCCATTCATTATAGCAAACATTGAGAGTGTTTATCATGCGATTCATCCCTCCAAATCTCTAAATCTCAAAACTAAAGCTGTTTTGTGTTGTGCATTGATTACTCGGGGTTAACGCCCGACGGGCTCTTATAAAGCACACGTAAAATGCTGAATCATCCTAATCCCATGGATTTATCCTTAATCCATAGTGAAAACTGTTGGTGGCGATGTTTAGTGGACTATAAATAAGAGCAGCTCCGAATAATGGTGGCTGTGGATGATATGGATGCTTGGGCACATCCACCCCAGACTTAGTCTATGGATTAAACAGCACAACAATAGTGGCAGGATGGTTATGTGTGTGAGGGGTATGGAAATAAATAGCTCTTTTGTTGATGCCACCCACCACCACCCCATCACGAGCACATGGGAGTCCATTCTTTGCGAATATTCTGAACTCAAGGTTAACTTGCTGTCTGAGCTGTATCTGTATATCATGGCCTTCTTCAGCGAATGCCATCACATGACCTAAATCATGAACATCAGTCACCGGAACCCATGCTGAATGGGACTGGATTCCATAATGTACATCCTGCAGGGAATTTTCCGTTGGACAAGAACAGAACATTGTGAAATGTGAAATGTCCAGATTCTGATTTGCTGAGGATTCCCAAAATAGCCCATTCAATAAATGTGAATTAAGCTTTAAAGATTGTATTTACGACCTTCAGAACATAACCATATTAGCAAACAACTGATTGCAATGTAATGTCAACAAGAACAGAAAAGTAGAAAACTAGCTCTGTTAGCACTCTTGCCGTTGTTAGCAACACACTGTTATATTTAGCCATTGCCATGTTGAAAGCCACGTGGAGGCCCTAGATATGCTTAGAATTTCCTTTTGAGGACATTTTTAAATAAATAAAACACAAATATTATCTATGTTGGCAAAAAAAAAGCTAAAGGAGTCCAACCTGAAGGTGCACTTCTGCTCTGGTATCATTGAGTCCATTCTCACCTCCTCCATCCCTCTCTGGTATGCTGCAGCCACTGCCAAGGACAGGAGCAGAATGCAACGTATCATTTGTTCTACTGAGGAGGTGATTTGTTTTTCAAGTTCCATATAAATGTTCATAGTGATTTTTTAAATTGTTATACTATTGTATTTTGTTTATTGTTATGCACCAATTACCAAGTCAAAATCACGTGTATGAGCAAAGTTGCTTGGCACTAAATCGTTTCTGATTTTGCTAAATATTTTTTTCCTAAAAAGTTGAACATGGGAAGCATGGATCATTCATAAGCCTTATGCAATGCCTTCAAAGGTTCCAATCCTGTCATGTCTTCTATGTATGTCTGTATGTGAAACCCTCTAGTGTTTCCCTCAAAAAGAGACGTATTCATAGATTTCAAGTCACTCAGACATCACCTTTGGCCCTTTGGAAAAACCTGTCAAATAAAGGAAGGTTTGTGGATTCAGAACAGAGGCCTCATTCCCGAGCACTTAGCTGTCGTGTAAATCTGAGGGTGTCATCATAAACCAAAACACACAGCGTTGTCTGTACAGTACGTAGCCATGTACAGGTACTACTGTAGGTCATGGAAATTACCCAGAAAAATAAATATCCACAATTATAGATTAAAAGATAAAAAAAAATAAAAAGGTTGTAAACTCCCTTAAAACTCAGCTTTCTGAAACGTGGCTGCCTAACATCGCCAAGTGTGTTGGTAAATTATCGGTGTGAATCCTTTTTAACTTCAATCACCACATTTGGGGATGTGGAGATGATTGCTACATGGTGTAATTGAAGAGTAGATCAAAAGCCGAGGCAGAAGTGTTCGCTGAAGACGAGTGTCAGTGTGTCAGAGTCCGCGGAGGGAGCTGCAAATACAGACTGTGGCCCTGTTGGGGAAACTGAGTCGTACAGATTACAGGCCTGGGATTATCATTATGACAGTTGCTGGGTGAGAAGCAAATCCTGCCTACAGTAGACCGGTATGGAGATTTTAACAATACACAGGTTGGACTTCATCATTTGGTTTATTGGGGTGCATTGTTAATAATATACAACTGAGAATAGAGTTAATAAATTGTGTAATAACAATTGTTGTCAGAAGTTAGTTTTTTCTTGTATCTTTATTCTAATTATGGAATTATGCTTCGAGGAGTTCCTCCCATCTGTTCTTCCATCCATCAGTCTGTATGTCCCATTCTCGTGAACATGACGTCTCAGGAACCACCTGATTAGAATTTGGTGGTCAAAGGTCAAGGTCACTGTCACCTCACGAAACACATTTGTTGGCCAGAGCTCAATGATTCAAAATGTCTAGCGGGTGAGTTGAATGATGAAGTGATTGCTTGGAAAGACACATGAAAATGACCTTGACTCGTTGGTGGAGGCATACAACAGCAACATCAATAACTATTAAGAACTATGGTATGTAAAGATATATTGGAGTAATGTCTCTGTGCCCTCTGTGTGTGTTGTGATCCAAGCTTCTCTGTGCTTTGTTTACATAGCCAGGCCAGCCACACGTCCATTTTAGTGCATGTGAGCGTGCCCCATGGCTCGCTTCCAGCTGTCACTCTGCACTGCGCTTTTTCTGTGATTACAATTGATAATGATGGCGTCCCAACCGACGCCGTCATCACAGAAGCGCCCACCCTCTGGTCCCCATCAGGTAAACACACAACACTTTGCCATTGTTTGTTAGCACTGTAGAGCCACTGTGAGCTGCCAAATTTCATATAGAGAACGTTTTGACATCTATTTGTTTGGTCTATTTTTGATTTTTTTTAAAACAAATTTTCCTCTTAATCTGCTGTTTCCAGTCTACATGTTTTAATTGAAGCTAAATGCCTCTTAATGTAGGTTTTTTGTTTAATTAATAACGTTAAGAGTATAAAAATTAGAAATTATAATTTTAACTTTATGTAATGGATTTGGAATTCTGGAGGGCTATACACCCAATATGATTTCCAATAGATGAATTACAATATGTACAATTTATATATTAGATGCTATCACAATAATGCATGAAAGCATATACTCTGTCCTGTCCTCTAATGCTCGTGACACACTGAAAATTTTTCAAAACAGTGTGGTGATGTATGAAGTTTTGCAATTATTTGCAGACATTAGATGGCAACACTGGTCCCATTCACAAAACACTCAAGTTACTGGTGAACTAAGGCTATGGCCATTCCATTCCAATCCTGATGGATCATGTTGAGTGTTTGTCCAGCAGCCCCCCCGTATCACCCCCATGAGCCCCACATCCATCAAAAAATACACTCAAATGTACACAAACTCTTGAATCTACCATGCCACACCCTGTCTGTCATTGATAGAGTACAGATGCTATCGCATAATGCCAGATATGGAGGAGGATGGATAACAGTGTTTGCTCTCTGGAGTGCACCGGTCACCTCTGCGTCTATCACAGCTTGAGGAAGAGCAAGAGAGGGAGGGAGAGTCAGATTGGGCTCTCAGATAACTTCCTTTATGTTTCAAGTAGACCTGCTGGACCCCAGGACAACTAACCGTTTTGTTAGGCCCCGCCTCCCTCTGTTACAGAAAACAAGCAGACATCCTAAGGAGTCGATGATCCATTTAGAAGACACGTAAATAAAGGAGCAGTATTGTATGCTGGTGTGGAGCTGGTCAACCCCTGTAGTCTGTAGCGAAGTGTGTAGTGCAGTATAGGGTAAAAAAAAGGATCATCAGAATTCACTTGAACCCTTTTTGGAAGCTTAACTCGCAACAATGTTAGATTAATGCTTAAGACTTTGAGGATAACAACTAACTCATACTTTGGCAACGATCCAGGGCCTGCTCCCCCACATTGGGCGAGGAACTTGATTTTTCATGTAGACCTGCTGGACAGCTTGAGCCCTCTACTACAAAGCAGGATTTGGGGGTTAGTGAGGTAACTTCAGGTTTAACCCTGGCTTTTCAGTCCTACAACAGAGGTTCACTTCTTAACGAATGCTGCACATCTAACCTGCTCCAGAGTAGGTCATGTTTGAGATAACAGATCAAATTGTATAAAAGCAACGCCTACTTATCAAAGATTGGTGCGCATATCGTTAGATAATATTACACAATACAAAAAGTTAAAGTCACAATCCAGACTAAAAGCAAAACAGTTTAAACTGGCATGTGCAGAAAGGTCAGCTGGTAAAAAAAATGGCCAACTGTACAAATGGGTAAATGAACAGGTTTATAATATCACTGCTCCATTACATCTGAATAATTAGATGTGCGTCTTCCATTAACTTATTCTTTCAGCTGCTAACCCTGAAAGTGTGTTATGAACTTGGGAGCAAATAAAAAATAAATGGGCTAGTTCGATTCTTCATCCATAACATTGGCATTCGTATTATTTTAGTATTGTTTCCAGAGTCAAGTCAAAATGTATTGAATTAAATATGTGACTCACAACATGTTTTTTATCTAATAAAATATTAATCAATAATTTTATTGTTCCGTTTTTCAAAAGCAACACTTTTTTCATCTCCTGTCCCGCCTATTCTGTAAGAATACATCGAAACAACACATTAACTTAACAGAATACACACGTTATTATAGTCACATCTACTCATGCTCTGGATGAGGAAGTGATATTAAATGATTATTTACACATTATTCACAGTCAGTGATTTTCTTTTGTCCCAGCTGTCCATTCTGCATTTGGTATCTGCAACTGTGTTACTTTTTATGTGTTTAATTCTTCATATATTTCTGATATTACAGTTTACCCGCTCTGCTACAAACCTTTTGTAGGAACACGCTTAGTCAATGAAGACAAAGCATGTAATGCTGTTGTGGAGACTTTATCTCATCAGAAACTCCAGCACTATCAGGATGCAGCTACAGGCTCAGACCACACATTGTCCAAAGTGATTGATGTGCATCACTAAACCCGGGAATGCTCACTGGCAGTTGTAAAGCCATATTCTCTCCATAAACACATAACCATCACACAGGTCCTTGGGGATAAAGACAAATGGAGGTGTTTGAGGCAGTTGCCAAAAAGAAAGACATACTCACCGGGGCTTTTATGGGTCATATATTTTAAGTGTGATGGAAGGTGGGCATTAGCACGTTTGCAACCAACATGTTTCTGTACACAGGATAAATGGGGAAGGGTTTGAGGGCTGCTTGGTATGTGAACAATATTGTCTGCGGGTAACAGAGCAGTGATTTCTTGTGATGTCTGAAGAGGTGTCATCACTTTCAGACGGAGAGCACCAGGTCAAAGGGCAGGGAGGGCACTTTGTCTCCCTCTGTGCCAGACTGGAGAAACATGCTGATCTATGGCTGGAGGAGAAGCAAGACAGATTAGTGAGTGGGAAACTATAAAGCAAGGAATCTCTTGTCTATCTGTACGTTCTTCGCATATCTTGACAACCATTGATCCGATCTCCTTCCCACTTGGCGGGTGTATCGCTTGAGGCGCAAGGGAGCGCTTGGTTTAATTTAGACACGTTTGGTATTAATTGGGCTCCGACAAGGCCCTTTTGAAACTGTAGGATTTCTTGTATGAAGGAAATAACAAGGTGCTTGGGCAGCTTAAAAACTTTCATCCAGTTTGGCAAAAATTGAGATCTGTTATGGGTCTCAGGAATGGGCCTGGCAAATTGGCTGGATAACACCCCCTAACAGTTTTCAAAGTTAAAGCCTCCTCCTTTTAATTTCCTGTAGTAGGATGGAAATTGGTAGGCTTATGTACCTCCCCGAGACATAAAAAAGCCTACAGGATGTCCGCAATTTTTAAATTTCTTTTTTCTCTCACCCCAGTGAACCAGAGTGTATTTCACCGGTCTTTCTGACTGTGAGTAGCTGCAACATTGTGTGACGCAATATGTATTTGTTAATTATTTACAAGGACAGTGCACAGCCTCTAGCTGTAACAGAGTGAGCTATAAATATATTTGATATCTGAAAGAGAATAACATCTCTGTTGAGAAAATAATGTCATGGCAAATGTATTGCAGAGGACCCAAGGAAACACAGTGGTCTGGTGTGCAGTTGTTTCTTCTGGTTCCCAAGAAAGCTACAAGCAGAATCACCAAAAGGTCAAGCATTCAGCCCATTCTGCACAGGCATGTTTTCAGCGACTGCCCTATAGTGGTAATTGCTGAGGAAAGCTGAGAGACTACTGGAAAAAAATGATCAGTAAATGAAATGCCAAGCCAAACACAATGCCGACAATCTTGTATCAACAGCTAGGTTCTTTTTCGCTACTGTATGCAATGTCTGTGTATCTGCTTGTTCAAACTCCGTTTACTTTAATAGAATTTGCATTTGTCTCCACCTGCATCTGGAAAAAAGAAAAGTGCCTCCGGGGCCATGATTACATGTTACATTTTGTTGTAACATTTCTAATTAGAGAACGCGTAGAGGATGTGGAACAAGTTGAGTCACAGTTGGCATTGGTGTCAGATACAGAGCATTTCATGGCTACATACTCATTCACTCACAATGCATTAACTTACTCACTTTTTAACTTTTTACTTTGGACTCAATCTTCTGAATTGAACAAATAACCAACTACAGAAATACACTTTTCTCCTGTGCAGTGAATTCTTTCTGCCCTGATGCTGACCCTGCAGGGAGGCTACAAGCTCCACAGCACTGTACCGACATGCATTTTTCCATTGTTCCATGTGTGATTACATCCATGATGTAATGCGAGTGTGCTACACCCGCCCTGAGGCTACGGTGGGACTTCTGCTGTTGGTGGAATAATTTGCAATCTCCTGTTTTGTTTGTTTTACCTCACATCGGATGGAATTTCCCTCATATCTAAATCCAATAATTACTTAAACCTGGATGTCAAAACACTTTTCATTATTATCCGAGCCCCTTTCCCCCCTTTTTTTCTTTGATGCCAGTTGTTATCCTGCAGGAACACAGTCCCTGGGTCTTATTTAGCTCAACTGAGTTGTCAGGATCTATAACCACAGGAGTTAAGTCCATCCCAGAGGACAGAACAACTGTTTGTCTGATCTCAGGATATTGTGCTGACTCGTCAGGATTAAGACCACACAATACTGTATCTAACTAAGACCAGTATCAAGATGTGGTGCTTGTTTGCAGAATCAAGAAGAAGACACTAAGAATGTTTTCTTAAGACTAAGAGTAAATATAAAGCTGAAAACGATACAATATAACGTTATACACACAGGCTTATTAAATTAGATTGTTATTTTGGACATTTTCTGTGTAAAGCAATGTTATTTTTGCAAGTAATTTATGTCACTATATTACTGTCATCGTAAATGCTGGAAATTGGACTGGAAAATAAGTCACTTTGTACTTAGTTGTGTATTTCATTAACGCAGCCTGTGATTCAGAGCTGAAGTAATTGCATTTGCAAAAACACGAAATACCCTTTTTATACAGGACTTTAATGACTCCACCCGGAGTTGAACCAAATGTGATGGCACTCTGAGCGTAAAACTTCTTTTGCAGATGTGACATTTGGATGTGTGGTTGGTTTGAGCTGTTGTTCATTAGGTCCCAGCTTCCAGGCTGCTCTTTCACTGAACACGTCTCAGTGCATTTGCTGTGTTTTACCTGCGCATTCTTCTGTCCCCACAGTGACCTTGTTAATGGAGGCACAGGGGATGAGTGTTTTGGGGTAATTAAAAGTCGGTTTACGCGTGGTTAAAAGCAGCAATGAAAACACAAAGCATAGGGTCAAAGAGCATCAGTGTCTCCGCTCCAAAGGACTTTTACAAGTTCTGCTGACGGGAACCTTTTAGTGGATGCAAAGATAATTTGCAGGAAAGATTATTATGAATTGAATCTGATTTACATATTTTTAATGTTGCACTCTACCAAAGTAACTTCTGGGATCTGGGAACAAGGCCACATTGCTGCGCTGAAGTCGGGACAATAAAACATGAGCAGTCAGATAGTCAGACCCATTGTAAACCAACATTACAAAGATTATGTAAACCGCTTTATTAGGAGGTATTTAACTGAAAGTTAGTACCCCCAAAAAGTTAGCATAGTCACACCAGAAAAATGTGTGCACACATCTGCCGTAAGTACGTGAGGTCAAAGTTGAACCAGGAAGTCAGACTGTAAACGATGAGGGATGTTTACAACCGACAGTTTGTGTCATGATCTTTAGCCTTTCCAAATAAATCAAGGGAATAATCTGACTTTTCACATGTTTGTCCTGTTGTATTATAGTTCCAATTATAATCCCAATATTTCCCTTTATTCAAAGGTCTAATACACTCACGTGTTTCACTGCTGTAAAAATGGGCCAGATGTGAATGTAGGAAGGAAGATGAAAAAGGAGGTGATTGCAGGCAAAGCAGAAGACGGCATTACTTCCTCCAGGGTTCGCCCTGCATGTCTCCAGTGCCGTAAATAGCCTCTCTAAAGTCATTACTTTCTTAATTGGGCCAACTCGACGTGTTTTCTCAAAGTCTTAAGTAGTTTATGATACGGAGATGCGATCGCTAAGCAGTGTCGTTTCCCCTTGGCCTCAGGGCAACAGGCCTGCATGCCATGTGAGAAAAGAAAGAAGACACCTGTGTCACATTTTGTGATCTCTGTATGAAGCAGACAGCAGCGGGTCTGCTCGGATGACCCGATCGCAGTCAGCTTATTGTATCCTATTGTAAACTGGACAGCTCTGTCCCTTTTTAGAAGCTCGCCAAAGACACCGCAGGGTTAAGCAGGGAGACGAGGATGATAATTAGAAGGTGCACCAGTAGGACACCGTGTTCGCAGACAATCACCTAAAAGAGAGTTCATCCCTCCTCACTGATTTCTATAGGAGTCATGTGATTTAAAGTTGCATGTGAATGAGCAAGCTGGGCTGCAAAACAGCTGGAGTTTTCTGTGCCTCAATAGCCTCTATGGATGATATATGCTGTAATGCGATGTATGGGACACGTTGAAGGGAGTCAGAGGCAATCAAGTGTGAGTGAATAGAAACGGAAGTCCCCCATCTGGGGATCCATTCTTTTTGATTTAGTGAGACAAGACATTTTATGTAAGTAGAATGTCAAGACAACTAAGGGATTCAATAGCATGTATATGAGTGAATGTGTTTCAAGGATGAATGGTTGGCTATAGCAGGCTTTTAATCAAAGAGTACAGAATGTATCGGAGGTTGTGCCAGCAGACCACTTTGGAATATCATCATGAGGTTTGGATCTTTCAACTAATGAAATTGCATCACATATTTGTTTTTTTTAATCTTGACTTAAAGTTTGCTCCTGTACACCTAAGAAAACTTTTATGATATCACCCTGATGCAGCACCACAAGCTCCCATTTCATTCTATCATCATGGCAAACTAAATCACACCACATCAGGTACCACATCTATGTGGTCCAAATAGATTCTGACACCACCTTTCGAGGAACTGAGCGTCTGATCTTATCTTCATCATAATGGGCCGGGTTCCTCTGAGCCCCCCCGGTCTTTTGGAGAAGTCCTCCTGCACAGTGTTGTTTGCCTTATCACCTGCATGAGAAGAAGGAGGCAGTAGAAGCATGGAAACTGTGAATATGTGATGCATTGGTGGTTGCGGCAAGACCTTTCCGTGCCTCTCTCTTCTTCTTTTTTTTTGGCAGGACCAGGAGCCCCTGCGTGGGGGCCACCCCCTCTGACATCAGCGGGGCCCCGCAGCCCTGGGAAGTTGAGCATGTGAGCTTCCCCAGGTCATTAGGGAGAGGCTTGAAAAGACTGTCACCAGGAAGGAGATAAGCCGCGAGGGGCGCAGTAATAAGGCCCTGAATAATAGCCCCTCTGTAGAGAGCCACTGAGGACACAGACCCAGGGATTAAAGGGAGACTGAAAAGGAGAAAGTCAATGGACCTCCACAAAAATATGAACCAGAGTGTTGGTGAATGGTGGGGGGAGTTATCAGCATTCTGGGGGCTCCTTCACTGGGCCCCATTAAGCTCAAGGAGAAGGGAGGTGTTCTATGTTGGAAGTCTCTTCTGAGATGAGACTGGCTATTTTAAAACGAGGTATTTCTGCTGTGTTGGCATGTGGCGTTAACGGCGCCACACAGAACCTTATGTCACATACTTGCTGACCTTGCAGCTCACTGAATTCATGCTCAAATCTCTGAGTTGCTGCTGTGCAGCATCCTTTCTCCTTTTACCAACATGTGTTGTAATCCTACTCTACAAGAGTGAACATATGCATGCATTCTATGTGTGTATTGTACAGACTACAGACTGCATGTGTGACTATTTCTGTACTCCTACTGTAGTTATCTGACTCCATGTGTTTAATTAATTGTTAAATGTCTCTCTTTTGTCTACAATCTGCCCACATCTTTCTATCGTGGGACATTTACACAGCTGATCAATATGAGCTTCAACAGAGTGCGGCAGGGATGAGTCCTGAAACCCGGAAATTGGCAATATCCAAGTCAATGGGTTTTTGGTTAAATACCAGAAATAAGGTCTGTGTTTAACACAAGCTTAACAGATTTAAATGTTTTGTTTTATACCCATCTCCTGAATTTTGATAGTTTGACATTCCATTAAAAAAGGGGGTTGCTACAAGTGGCTAAATGAGACAATACACAACGTCATCACCTAGCCTAACACTTTTTTACTTCTGGCTATTGCATTTTAGCTTCAAAGATCATAAAACTGGTAAAAGATGATCTTGCTGAATAAAACATGTAAGAATCATAAGCTTGTCTTTGCCACAAAGCATATTTTCTGCAATAATCCAAAATCCAATGGAAAAATCCCATTGGCTTTTTTTTTTTAGGTAAACCAATGCGACGCTACCTTGGATTGGCCTACAAAATGCATCATACCTACACTATTACAGTAGTGGAAACAAAAATGTACGTTACCTTCTAAAGCACTATATGGTAGAATATGCAAAACTCTGATACAATGAAGTTAAATCTACAGAAAATGGGGAAAAGGATGCAAAAGAGAGCCAGATTCAGGATTCAAAGGTTTGTGCCCTGCCTCCAAGATATTCACAGGACAGTTCTTGTTGCAGGTGGTAGTTGGTGTGAATCCACATGACCCACTACACACTACATGACCTGCAAGTTGCTCTCTTACCTTGAGACCTGTTCCTGGTGCTGCGTTGGTCACCACAGTGAGTTCAGATCGTCGCCTCTCAGCTGCCTGCACTGTAACACAAACCTGGATGGTGATTCGGCTGCGTGCCAGTGATTGAAGGGAAAGAAACCTTACAAAGCTCTCTAATCTGTCAAAGGAAATTCTATTTTTTTTAGGACACCCAATAAAAGGTACTGTCGGGGGGTCCATTTCTGAGTCGCTCTCAGGGAGGTTGGCGCAACTGATGAATTGCCAAGTAATTAGGTCATTCCCTTCAATGCACACTATCTGAATCAATTTCCGATCTCACCGCAGTGCTGTGCAGCTTCCCATAATGTGAGCCACATTGTCAGATGCTGGGAGCGGTAATATGAAGCAGACGTGAGGCTGAACTCAGGTGGGCCCGATTCCCATCTGTTGGAGCCACGAGAGCCCTCTCCAGGCTGCCCTTCAACCCCACCACACTTACAAGACAGACGGTGACAATGAGTGAGACACAAACATTATCTACTTATTGACTAATATCCATAACAGTCGAAATGTCTGGCTTTGTGATTCCTGTACTCACATTATACAAAAGCCTACAAACACAGAGCCTCAAAACTTCAAATGGCCCAGGATTTCATCACACACTTTCCATGCTTACCCTGTTCTTAACTGGCCCACGAATGAAGCCTTGCCCCCTTTCACTCCACCACTTCAGTCCAAGAAGTCTGTTAGCAGAGGCCCTCAAGACTCAACCTCTCTCCTCACCCCACTGTCACCTCCCACACAGCTGCTTGCCGCCACATTGTCCGCCCATCATTGTCAATGTCACTGTCACCACTATGCACAACATGCGCCCACCCTACCGCTAACCTTTCCTCTCACCAAGCCTGGCCCCTTGGGGTTTTAGCTGTCGATTGTTCTGGGACATGGCCGTGGAGCTGAGTGGCGAATCAAAGCCTTGCTCTCTCGCAGCAGGACACCCCCTGGACTATGGCTTGGTCCAGCCCGCTCTGCAGCCTACGGCAACCAGACGTCATTCCCCAGATCTCCGCTTTTAGGAACCCCGCCACCCCCCCATGCCCCAGCCACAATTCCTGGCCAGGAGCAAGCCCAGAGAGACAGGCAGGTCTGTGAATAGGCTGAATGGGCATTTCTTCTGTCAAGGCTAATGGGTGGTCCCTTTACCTCGGGGATTGGACTGCATGGAAGCAGCAGAGCCAAAAGAACTCTCATGCAATGTCACCTCGAACAATCATCCGTAAAAATGCTCCAGGGTTTGGACTTCCTGGAAAGACATTTACTGTGTCCCGTTTTCTTTTTTTGTTAAAGGGATTTTCAAAGGCAAGCTCTTGCTGAGCAGGGAAGCTGTCTCGAACGCAAGCCCCTCAGCTTTTTTCTCTTTCACCCTTCCTCTTTCTTTTATCTTCCCTTTCTTTGTTTGCTCAAGAGGTGTCAAGGATGAAGGTGTCTTAAATCGCAAAGCTTATACCTGGGAATTTGTCCATCACTCACATGCCACTTGTCCTGTTGGCTGAAGCAGAGTAATTTGTCCATTCACCTTCCTATTGATGCATTTGGAGTGTTTCTTTAAAATTTCAGCATTGGATTTGCTTTATTTTACTCTTCTTCAAGCACACATGGTGGCTTCAGTCCAGCGGGAGGAATCCAATGTGAGGGGCTGTATGGGCCTCGGCGCAGGTGAGCGCGCTTTCCTTGGCCTGTGTTGTGCAAACAGAGGCTGTCAAAATGCAACAGGGTCTCTGAAGGAACCACACCAGAGAGATCTATGTCTGTCATCTCATTGGGGGACACACACACACACACACACAGCGCTGACACCGGCTGCATGTAAAGGTGTCTTTGATCAGAGTTTCTCTCAGATCTTCAGCAGCTTCCCTGCCATTTAGTCCTGTTTACATAACTTCAAACTCTACCTTGCAGAGGGACAATACCTGGAATGAAGACGTATAGTGGACGGAGGATGTGTAGTGGAGGACATATTTGGATAATTTTGACCTGACTCTGTCCTGTTGTTCAGTGTTCAGTTCATCATTATCATTGCTGTCATCACGTTTGTTGTCAGATTTCCTTTATTTATTGTTGCTTTTATAGTTCTTTTTGACATGCTTTTTACACTCTTGTTCCTTTCGGAACACCTGATTGCATTAGTCTCCAACAAAAGATACAAGCATGTCTGTTTATATGCTAACTAAATCTATCTATAAATCTATCTATGCCTCTTTGTCTGATTCACTTTTTCCACATCAATCATTCTAATTTTGCTATAATAATTTGATACCACAGCTGCAAAACAGAGGCAACATGACAAGACATTCAGATCACCATGTACCCCCTTATAAAGATTTAACAGTGGTTCACCACCTGCAGCGCTCAGGTCTATACTGCTGAAATGTATATAAAAACAGGGCCGGGGTGGATGGATGGGGGATCAAAACCGGGTGGAAGCTGTGATGACCATGTGCAAAGCTCTTACAGCAGTGAATGGGGGTAGGGGGGCTAAATGAAGACCACCTGGACTGGGGCTAATCCCCCAAACACTATCCTCCTTCCCTAGGACTTCTTCATGGACTCATGCCACAGGATTTACACAGTTTTGGATTTGAAACAGGCCTATGATCTTTTTTCCCCCTTTTTGGTTGAAGAGTGGATGGATGTGGTTGGAAGGAGGTAACCTTCTCTCATCAGTCTCTGATGTCACGAACCTGCCGAATGTTATAGCTCATGCATATTTCTGAATATTATTGCAGGTTGTTACGAGTGATTTGTCATCATAAAATGTATTCCTTTACAAACTATCTAATTCCCCGTGCCTGCGTTGGATTAAGTGTTTGTGATCTGGAAAGGGACAAGTGGTTCTTGTTATCAAACACTGCATCTGCTTTCTCTTGCACAGTTGCACACGTTTCATATTCATATCCGTTTTTGCTTTTTGCCAAATCATATCTGTTATCAAATCACGGGACTACTTGATACTATTGTAACTCCAAATGAATGCGTAGAGAAATAAGGTCTTCATCGTGGTTTTGTTTAATCGAGATTAGATTTGTGGATATGGGCTCTTTTGAAGTTGTGTTCAAGATAGTAGCCTTGAACACATATCTGGCGTCAGGTTTCACATACATCCGTCCTGAAGAGAGACATCACACAGAGAGACACGCATACTCATACACAGACAAACACATGCAGATAACGTGATTAAATAAGCCACGGAGACTGGCTGACTACATATATCTCAAGATAAGGCAAAGACGGACAGCCAATTGCCAGGCGTTGCACCCATTTCCTGTTGGCTGCATGTCCGCTCAGTCTTAAAGAGAGGAAACAAAAAGCAGAAAAAAAGAGGCACAAACAGCCTTTGTGCCTCGGATTTAAATGTTGTAGAGAGCTGATTAGCATTGTTGTGAAAAGCCTTGGGTGGTTTAAAAGTGTAACAACATCTGGTGCCATCTATTAAACACATTCATCTTCCTAACACTAGATGTGTTTTGGGGAGGGGGTTATGTTGTGAAACTGGATACATCTTCTGCTTGCCCACAATCACTTCTATTTATCTGTCCAGGAACGTGAGTGTAATAATGAAAACATATATTCACCTATGTTTAGTGCTGAGGACATTTTGACAGTAGCAAAAGCCCAAATCTATATCATAATAACTTTGACTGATGAAGTCATTAGATGCCTGAAATAAGATCTGTGGACCTAAGAGATTTCAAAGTTTTGTTCAATGGCTCATTTTTGAGCCATTGTTAATGTTATTTGTTCCAGCTGTGCTTTTTCTACTAAAATGTCTGTTTGTGAAAGGTCTATTGTGTACGCAAAGTCATATTTCCCCACAGAGTAGTTGGTGCTGGAAGCTTGGTGACGCAGTGACTCCTTGCTGGGCTAGCATGGCCAGGCTAGCGCTATAAAATTGTCTGCCTGTTGGAAGCTTTCAATCAAGGTACAGGGAGGTCCGTGATGGTGTGATCATACTGACCAATCATAATAGGGCGAGTGCCTCCCATGGTTTCTGCCCCCGGTCACAACTCCACTTAAGCAGAAATCATACTTCGAGTAGAATGAGCTCACAATTGTGCTTGTGCCCTCGAGCAATCGCCAAGCTGCCCCTTCTGATATTTTGTTTCTCGCTCACAGCTGACTACTCATGGTTGAATTTGTGCACAAGGATCTTATGCATGTGGGATTTAAATTTGCGCGTGTGAAATAATATTTGCTAATGAGCATATATATTTTATCTACGAGGGTGTATTAGGGCCATTGTAGGTTAAAAAGAAAAGCCTCAGGAGTGGGGACAATATTCCGAGAAAAATCTCAGAATGTTCAAGATTAAAAGTCATACATTTGCGATGTACATTTCTGGAAAAAATAAACTTTAATATTCTCAGAGATTATTGTGATGTTGCTCTACAGTGCCTCCTGGTGGTATTTTGTAAGGTGCTCTTTGTTGTGGGGGTCCTTGTTTTTTGTTGGTTGCCGCGGTCATGTGATTGGGGTCATCCATCTTGAGCAGCCATCTTGCTTGGGTTTATGTGACAATGTGCCACTGCCTTGCAATCCATTGCATCTGTCGCTGTTGAGCCTTGAAGAAGCTTTGTTTGTAAGTTTATATTATATATTATATTTGTGTAATTCATAGTTTTGAATATTGTGATGGTTTATTTCATATTTTGCAAGATTTACAAGTGAATGCTAAAATTCATATTTTTCTTGTAAGTTCATAACAGATTCAAGTAACAAACCTCTCAGCTCTCAAAACCTAAGCCGCTCTCATTCCACTGACTGCATAGTTCAGAACACTGGAGATCATGCACTGGGAAGCAAGATTTTCGAGAGAACAGAGGATGACAACAAAGTTGCCCTATCAATTGAGGACAAACACTTCATTCAGCTGATGAATAGAGAGATGTTTATGAGTGATGCTAACAGTTGGGTGGCTCCACTTCCCTTTCGCACACCAAGGCCACGCCTCCCCAACAACAGAGAGCAAGCTCTCTCCCGTTTCAACAGCCTTTGTCGCACTCTTGAAAGGAAGCCTGTCATGAAGAGTCAGTTTCTGGCTTTCATGCAGAAAATCATGGATCAAGATCATGCTGAATTAGCTCCACCTCTACGTGATGGAGAAGAATGTTGGTACCTTCCCAGTTTTGGTGTGTATCACCCACGCAAGCCTGACCAAATCCGAGTCGTGTTCGACTCCAGTGCTTCACATCAAGGCATCTCACTCAACGATGTACTGCTGACAGGTCCAGACTTGAATAACAGCTTGCTGGGAGTACTGATGCGGTTCAGGCGTGAGCAGGTAGCTATCATGGCAGATATTGAACAAATGTTCCACAGTTTCACTGTCAGGGAGGACCATAGGAACTTCCTCAGATTCCTGTGGTTCAAAGACAACAATACCACCAAAGAAGTTGTGGAATATAGAATGAAGGTCCATGTGTTTGGTAATCGGCCTTCTCCAGCTGTTGCTATCCATGGGCTCCGGCGAGCAGCTCTGCATGGAGAAGACGAGTTTGGTGGAGATGCCAAACAGTTCATATACAGAGACTTTTACGTTGACGACGGGCTCAAGTCACTGCCATCAGCAACTGCAGCCATCAATCTGTTGAAAGCAACCCAAGATATGCTTGCAATCTCCAACCTGAGACTCCATAAAATAGCATCCAACTGCCCGACTGTCATGCAGGCATTTCCATCAACAGATCATGCAAAGGATTTGAGGGACCTTGATCTGGACACTAACTCACCTCCTGTGCAACGCAGTCTTGGATTAAGTTGGGATCTCGTGAAGGACGTGTTCACATTCCGAGTTGAGAACAGTGAAAAGCCATTCATGCGAAGAGGAGTGCTTGCAACTATTAACAGCCTCTTTGATCCACTTGGTCTCGTGGCTCCTGTTCTCATCCAAGGGAAGCACTTACTACGACAGCTCACAAGTGATGTCAGCGACTGGGACGCCCCTCTCTCAGCGGACAAGGAGGCCGAATGGATTATTTGGAGAGACTCTCTGCAAAGTCTAGAACAGCTTGAAGTCCCTCGAGCCTACACCGCTGCCTGCCTCTCTACTGCTCAACATACAGAGGTTCACGTCTTTTCAGATGCCTCTGTTAAGGGCATTGCAGCAGTAGCATATCTCAAGGTGGTAGATGGGGAAGGGAAGTGCCACATTGGTTTCATCATGGGGAAAGCCAAGTTGGCCCCAACATCGGTCCATACTGTTCCCAGACTTGAGTTGGGTGCTGCTGTTCTAGCAGTGGAGATTGCTGAGCTGATTGTGAGTGAGCTGGACATCGACCCCAACTATTTTCAGTTCTATACTGACAGTAAGGTAGTGCTTGGACACATCAATAATGAAACCAGGAGGTTCTATGTGTATGTCAGCAACAGGGTGGAACGGATAAGGAAATCCACACGTCCGGAGCAGTGGCATTATGTCCCGACCAGCCAGAATCCTGCAGATGTTGCCACCAGGTCAGTGCCTGCAGCTCGGCTCTCAGACACCATCTGGCTTACAGGGCCGGATCTCCTGAGACATTTGGTGAAGAGCAACACCACAGAAGAAGAATATGACCTCATAGACCCAGACACAGATGTGGACATTCGATGTCACACTGTCACAGCGACAGAATCTCACAGAGGCCTCGGTTCACATCGATTTGAAAAGTTTTCCACATGGCAGTCCCTTGTCAGAGGTATAGCCTCCCTCATCCATGTTGTTCAGTCCTTTGGGGCAGAGAAGAACAGCAGCAATCAAGAATGCAATGGTTGGCATCATTGTTCCATGCCTCACACAGCTGATGCATTGTCACAAGCAAAGGCTATTATCATTGGATGTGTGCAAAAGGAGGCATATCAAGCTGAAGTGTCTTGTTTGGAGAAAGGAGAAGTCACTCCTAAAAACAGTCCCTTGAGAAAACTCAACCCTATTTTTGATGACAACCGCCTCTTACGGATAGGTGGTCGGCTCCAGCATCAACTCTTGACATAGAGGAGAGACACCCTCTCATCATTCCCGGCCGAAGTCATATTGCTACTTTACTCATAACTCACTACCATGAGAAAGTCAAACATCAAGGCAGAGTCTTCACTGAAGGAGCGATCCGCACAGCTGGTATCTGGATCATTGGAGCAAGGAAATGCATCACCAAAATTCTGCGTAAGTGTGTCATATGCAGCAAACTACGTGGCAGGATGCGCATCCTAATGTCAAAGAAGGAGATCTAGTGCTACTCAGAGACACTCAAGTAAAAAGGAACTTGTGGCCCATGGCTCTCGTCACCAAGACTCACCCTGGCAATGACGGAAAGGTCAGGAAGCTTGAGCTGAAGGTCACCAATGGTGGGACTGTTAAAACCTTCCTCAGGCCCGTAACTGAAGTAGTTGTACTTATGTCTTCTTAACCTTCTACCATGGACAGTTCCCTGCATTATTTGTGGTTTGTTTAACTTTTTGTTTAGCAATTAATGGTGCTATTGTGTTCAATACCAGACGGGGAGTGTGATGTTGCTCTACAGTGCCTCCTGCTGGTATTTTGTAAGGTGCTCTTTGTTGTGGGGGTCCTTGTTTTTTGTTGGTTGCCGCGGTCATGTGATTGGGGTCATCCATCTTGAGCAGCCATCTTGCTTGGGTTTATGTGACAATGTGCCACTGCCTTGCAATCCATTGCATCTGTCGCTGTTGAGCCTTGAAGAAGCTTTGTTTGTAAGTTTATATTATATATTATATTTGTGTAATTCATAGTTTTGAATATTGTGATGGTTTATTTCATATTTTGCAAGATTTACAAGTGAATGCTAAAATTCATATTTTTCTTGTAAGTTCATAACAGATTCAAGTAACAAACCTCTCAGCTCTCAAAACCTAAGCTGCTCTCATTCCACTGACTGCATAGTTCAGAACACTGGAGATCATGCACTGGGAAGCAAGATTTTCGAGAGAACAGAGGATGACAACAAAGTTGCCCTATCAATTGAGGACAAACACTTCATTCAGCTGATGAATAGAGAGATGTTTATGAGTGATGCTAACAGTTGGGTGGCTCCACTTCCCTTTCGCACACCAAGGCCACGCCTCCCCAACAACAGAGAGCAAGCTCTCTCCCGTTTCAACAGCCTTTGTCGCACTCTTGAAAGGAAGCCTGTCATGAAGAGTCAGTTTCTGGCTTTCATGCAGAAAATCATGGATCAAGATCATGCTGAATTAGCTCCACCTCTACGTGATGGAGAAGAATGTTGGTACCTTCCCAGTTTTGGTGTGTATCACCCACGCAAGCCTGACCAAATCCGAGTCGTGTTCGACTCCAGTGCTTCACATCAAGGCATCTCACTCAACGATGTACTGCTGACAGGTCCAGACTTGAATAACAGCTTGCTGGGAGTACTGATGCGGTTCAGGCGTGAGCAGGTAGCTATCATGGCAGATATTGAACAAATGTTCCACAGTTTCACTGTCAGGGAGGACCATAGGAACTTCCTCAGATTCCTGTGGTTCAAAGACAACAATACCACCAAAGAAGTTGTGGAATATAGAATGAAGGTCCATGTGTTTGGTAATCGGCCTTCTCCAGCTGTTGCTATCCATGGGCTCCGGCGAGCAGCTCTGCATGGAGAAGACGAGTTTGGTGGAGATGCCAAACAGTTCATATACAGAGACTTTTACGTTGACGACGGGCTCAAGTCACTGCCATCAGCAACTGCAGCCATCAATCTGTTGAAAGCAACCCAAGATATGCTTGCAATCTCCAACCTGAGACTCCATAAAATAGCATCCAACTGCCCGACTGTCATGCAGGCATTTCCATCAACAGATCATGCAAAGGATTTGAGGGACCTTGATCTGGACACTAACTCACCTCCTGTGCAACGCAGTCTTGGATTAAGTTGGGATCTCGTGAAGGACGTGTTCACATTCCGAGTTGAGAACAGTGAAAAGCCATTCATGCGAAGAGGAGTGCTTGCAACTATTAACAGCCTCTTTGATCCACTTGGTCTCGTGGCTCCTGTTCTCATCCAAGGGAAGCACTTACTACGACAGCTCACAAGTGATGTCAGCGACTGGGACGCCCCTCTCTCAGCGGACAAGGAGGCCGAATGGATTATTTGGAGAGACTCTCTGCAAAGTCTAGAACAGCTTGAAGTCCCTCGAGCCTACACCGCTGCCTGCCTCTCTACTGCTCAACATACAGAGGTTCACGTCTTTTCAGATGCCTCTGTTAAGGGCATTGCAGCAGTAGCATATCTCAAGGTGGTAGATGGGGAAGGGAAGTGCCACATTGGTTTCATCATGGGGAAAGCCAAGTTGGCCCCAACATCGGTCCATACTGTTCCCAGACTTGAGTTGGGTGCTGCTGTTCTAGCAGTGGAGATTGCTGAGCTGATTGTGAGTGAGCTGGACATCGACCCCAACTATTTTCAGTTCTATACTGACAGTAAGGTAGTGCTTGGACACATCAATAATGAAACCAGGAGGTTCTATGTGTATGTCAGCAACAGGGTGGAACGGATAAGGAAATCCACACGTCCGGAGCAGTGGCATTATGTCCCGACCAGCCAGAATCCTGCAGATGTTGCCACCAGGTCAGTGCCTGCAGCTCGGCTCTCAGACACCATCTGGCTTACAGGGCCGGATCTCCTGAGACATTTGGTGAAGAGCAACACCACAGAAGAAGAATATGACCTCATAGACCCAGACACAGATGTGGACATTCGATGTCACACTGTCACAGCGACAGAATCTCACAGAGGCCTCGGTTCACATCGATTTGAAAAGTTTTCCACATGGCAGTCCCTTGTCAGAGGTATAGCCTCCCTCATCCATGTTGTTCAGTCCTTTGGGGCAGAGAAGAACAGCAGCAATCAAGAATGCAATGGTTGGCATCATTGTTCCATGCCTCACACAGCTGATGCATTGTCACAAGCAAAGGCTATTATCATTGGATGTGTGCAAAAGGAGGCATATCAAGCTGAAGTGTCTTGTTTGGAGAAAGGAGAAGTCACTCCTAAAAACAGTCCCTTGAGAAAACTCAACCCTATTTTTGATGACAACCGCCTCTTACGGATAGGTGGTCGGCTCCAGCATCAACTCTTGACATAGAGGAGAGACACCCTCTCATCATTCCCGGCCGAAGTCATATTGCTACTTTACTCATAACTCACTACCATGAGAAAGTCAAACATCAAGGCAGAGTCTTCACTGAAGGAGCGATCCGCACAGCTGGTATCTGGATCATTGGAGCAAGGAAATGCATCACCAAAATTCTGCGTAAGTGTGTCATATGCAGCAAACTACGTGGCAGGATGCGCATCCTAATGTCAAAGAAGGAGATCTAGTGCTACTCAGAGACACTCAAGTAAAAAGGAACTTGTGGCCCATGGCTCTCGTCACCAAGACTCACCCTGGCAATGACGGAAAGGTCAGGAAGCTTGAGCTGAAGGTCACCAATGGTGGGACTGTTAAAACCTTCCTCAGGCCCGTAACTGAAGTAGTTGTACTTATGTCTTCTTAACCTTCTACCATGGACAGTTCCCTGCATTATTTGTGGTTTGTTTAACTTTTTGTTTAGCAATTAATGGTGCTATTGTGTTCAATACCAGACGGGGAGTGTGATGTTGCTCTACAGTGCCTCCTGCTGGTATTTTGTAAGGTGCTCTTTGTTGTGGGGGTCCTTGTTTTTTGTTGGTTGCCGCGGTCATGTGATTGGGGTCATCCATCTTGAGCAGCCATCTTGCTTGGGTTTATGTGACAATGTGCCACTGCCTTGCAATCCATTGCATCTGTCGCTGTTGAGCCTTGAAGAAGCTTTGTTTGTAAGTTTATATTATATATTATATTTGTGTAATTCATAGTTTTGAATATTGTGATGGTTTATTTCATATTTTGCAAGATTTACAAGTGAATGCTAAAATTCATATTTTTCTTGTATGTAACATAGTCACTCATTTATAACACCTTTTTATGTACATTTATGGACGTTTTTCTGTGTCTATTTTTAGTTTCACAAGAAAGAAAGTTTCCTGGCATTGTTAAATACGATGACAAAGATCTTCAGTAAACAGGACGTCAAATTACTACACGTCTGAGTCATCCTTCAACTTTCCAGCAACAAGTGTTTAGCTATCTGTCACAACGTGAAGCCACGCACGTAGGGGACAGAATAATTATAGTCATAAATTTAAAATGTTACTTAAAATCTGATGCCATACTCTTTGAGCTAGCAAGCTTGCTTTGTTTGTTGTTAATGACACACACACACACACACACACACACACACACACACACACACACACACACACACACACACTGTATTTACACTCCAGCAGTGGGACTTGAACAAAGTGACAACCAGCATGCAGTGTGAAATCTCAAACTTCCTTATCGTGGAGCCTTCTGACAACACTAAATTTAGATGTCCTAGTATCTCTGAGGCCAGGTTATCTGTGGCTGAACGTTCCCTGGGCCCTCTGAGAGCTGCCATCTTTCAGTCTGGGAGAATCAGGTCTTTATCAAGGGACACTTTGGCACACTGAAACCCTCTTTTGACAGTCCGTGCAAGCACAGATTGAACACAGTCTGCGTGTTTCTTTGTTTGGACCAAATATACTCTTATACTTATACTCACAACGGGACTAAGAGGAGGAGGTTGACCAAGTGCAGGGGATATGTTTGTTTCTGAATGCTGGAGTATTTAAAAAGCAGAGATTAGTTTTAGGGTTGAAATTTAAACTGGGATTTGGTAGTGGTCTAATTAAGATTAGACATAATGTTAGGGAATGGAGTTAATGTCATGTTTATTTTTAAAGAAATAGACCAATTATGTTCTTCAGTTATTGTACAGACATAATATATAATAGACATAATAAACATAATAGATATAACATGTTAAAGGACTAGTGTAGGATTTAGATTGCAACTATCTTTTTCCATGTGTGTAGAGCAGAGGTCTTCAATGTTTTCAGGCCAAGGACGCCCGAGGCCTATAGTAACCCAGTTGAGGGACCCCTATTACATATCGTATAACGTTCTTATTAATATTCTTATAAATATAAAATGATTATTATAACAGGCCAATAATAATGTATAGTGCAACCTCTAGTGCCATGTACAACAGTACTTTGTAATGATGTATGTATACAATGCTAAGCCATTAAAATAATAATTTTGACAGATTCATATTTTTATTATATTTTGGCATTTCTACATCACAATTTCACAACATAATATTAAACAAAAAGGACGATTTATATTTTCTTAATATAGGTTGTATTCATGTTAAGCTCTATGTTTTATTTTGGAAGAAAAAACGTTTAGGATCAATTAATTTCGGAGACCCCCTTCAGTAACTTTGCGGAACCCCCTAGGGGTCCTGGACCCCCTGTTGAAGATTTCTGAACCTACAATGGACTCGTGCTGCATTTGCACCACTCAATTCAAGCTTCCAATTCCACGTAAAAACTTAAAATACCTAGATTAGTTCTGGCCTACTGTTTAAACATGGTGGTGCAACACGATGGGCTCTGAGAAAGAGGACTCAAAAACACAACAATTCTTAGTTTCTGGTGATTATACACCGATCAAAACACAATAATTAATATTATATTCCATTTCTACCATTTCATCATCACTCTAAGTGCTCCTAAGTGTCGAACTATGATGCTCATTTACCCCAGTCTTGAGAAAAGAATGGTTGACGTTAACTTTACTGACTAATGACACACATGAACATGAGTCACATGACTAACGGCACTGAGTTTGGTTAGGAACACACACAGCAGCGTTCTAGATTATGTTGTTTGACCCATCCACCACTGGTGTGGTCTATCTCACACTTTATACTATATAAGTTGCTGTCAACGTGTAAAAAAGACACGGGTCAGGTATGTTTACATTTCTCAAAATGTTGAAATATTGCGTTCCATTTTTTTTTTCACACTAACTGGCAACACCGAAGACTCTTGACCCCTGACTACGCAGAGACACCACGTGATACCAACGTCATTATTCTATTGGCTCTCAAGCCTTGCTAGAAGCCACACGTCACACATCTACACAGAGGTAAACAAAACATTTATTACGAACTGACAACATTTTATAAATGATTAATTCCCCAAAATCTTTTTCACAAGAAATTATACTTTTGATTCTGCACCTTTCTAAAAGCTCTGTGGATGTATTATTTTTTTTTTAATTATTTGTTTACATGCAGATGTTATCATATGACCTTAAAAGACAGTATCTGATTGTAATATAAATGACTGGTCATTATCAAGAGAGACAAAAAAAAAAAACTGTGTGTATGTATGTATGTGTGCGCGCACACCGTCTTTGTGCTGCAAGGCCCTAATCCTGCTGTAAGGGAATGAAATGAGGCGAGAAGCTTTTTGTTAGAGAGTAGAATAGAAGTGAGCTCAGTGGGTGTGTAAAAGGATGAGCCCCGCTTTAGACAAACTGGCACTGTTAAACCCTACAAATGATCTGCCATGCCCCATGTACGACTGGTGGCCCCAAATAATCATGACCACAATACATACAGTAGCGTTTGAAAAGCTATTTATTCATTTGTCACTGCAAATAGTGTTACTTCTTCTAATTAAGCTACATTATTTAGTTAAGCTACTTTAGCTGGTGATTCGTTTATGACTGAACAACAAAAAACCACTTGATTCAGTTCATTTCATTTAGGGGGGATTTGATTTTGACTGTTTCTTTTTTGTTTGTTTTTTAGGTTGAACCACTGTCCCTCAAAAAACCACCGTGCACATCATTGGTTCTGTGTGATCTGAAAGGAAGTTATTCAATATTAAACAATTTCAATTTTTAATTTTTCAAAGGTTTCACACCTTATTTTCACATGAAATTCCACACCCATGCACTCTTGAGAAGAAATAGATACATAACATAGAAAACAATTCAAAACTAAAGGACTAAAAAATGGAGCAGTATAAGAACTCAAGTAATTTATTTGGTCTGTGGCAGTGGCGTGTTCAGAATAGCATCAGGGTTTACATTACAATGTGCCTCTACAACTCATATTTAATTACTAGCATTACAGTTTTTACATTCCTGTGTTTACATTTTTTTTATTTAAAACATAAAAGATAATGGCTAGCACCTGGGGTGGCAGTTCAGATTCCCGTGGTGGCGTGTGCCATCCCTGGACTCCGCGGTGAAATAACACTATATTCTTGCCCAACATCTGCTCGATTCAGGGAAGCATAGGTGTTCATTTCTTCACGAGGTTCCCTCTGTTGACCTCTACCCCTGCAATTGTTTAAGAAAATCATATAAAACATAATCCTTGGATTGACATTGGTTTTTAAAACATCATTTTGAGCTTTATCTTCTTATACCCGCTTGTTCTGTTGTTTAGCGTATTTATTCGTTTAGCTTGTTGCATTCGTTTCACGGTAACTTCACATTCTTACCGTTTGCAAGTGCAGATGATAAGGGTGGTGAGGAGGACCAGGTTCAGACTTAAAGACACACCAGCAATTATCCAGGGAATGGTTGCACCAGACAGCTCATCTAAAGAAAGTATATATAATATAATATATTATATATATAAATATTTTGAGTACCATTAAAACATTTTACAACCAACAGAATCAAACCAAAATTTAACTTTCAAGGTTAACATTTGAGTTATCATAAAAATCTCTGACTGTTACGCCAGTCAAAGAATTGTATTGTTTATTTACATGGACTCTTGCATAATGACACTGCAAACAGCACTGCGGCTCACTGAGCAGTTAGGAAGGACTACACACAGTTGTCAGTGTCGCTCTGGAGTGGGATGTCACTCTCAACCTGGCCCAGTGCATTTCTGCTGAGGCATGTGATGTTGTCAGCAGCGTGCATGGTGATGGTGCTGCTCACTGTCCCGATGCTGCTAGAGCTAGTGAGAGGGACCGAAGACCAGGTGATTTGTGGCGGGGGATTCCCCTGACTGATGCACACACATCGCACCGCATGCTTTTCTTCAACCATGCACCAGGAACTGTTTAGGATTTTAGGAGGAACTGTTGGAAAGAAAGAAATGCACTTGAGAAAGAGCAATTGCCGTAACCATGTTAAATTAATATCTGGTCAAACAAATGCTCCAGCTTACATTGTACTGACAAGGAGACAGTTGTCTCGACGACAAAGCCATCGTAATCTGCCACACATGTGATGTTGGTGTTGTGGTCCTCTGCTGTTGGAGTGAGTTCTAATCTATTCTCATACATGCTGATGGCATCACCATGATACGCCATAGAATGACGATGAAGCACCACAGACTGTCCATCAGCCTTTGTCCATATCCAGTGGATAGTCAGTGCTTTATTGCATGAAGTGCCAGCACTACATATCAGTGAGCTAGATTGACCCTCCGTCATGAGTCCGGTTGTAACAGTTGGTTCATTGTTCAGCTCTGAAAACAAATACAATCAAAATTATAACCTGTAAGTGACCACCCTGTCAATGAGTTGTATTGTGATTCTGGTACGTTACTCTGATTTTGAGAATGTGGTGGAGGTTTAAAGGAACGGTTCAGAGTTTTTGTTAAAAAAACAAATCTGTTTATAGGGACGGTAACTTTGTTGGAAAGGTAAATTCATATGGAATCCAAATGCAGACACCCGTTTCCCCTTAAATGTGTTTGGTCACATTGATTGAAAACTGTGTCGTTAGGAGAAAGCAATCTTACAACAATTTACAAAATTCTATTCAATAATATTTGTATTTTGAAAAAAACAATGCATTGTACCGTGACACTGACGCTGGCAGCTCACGACTATAAAAAGGATGCAGAGAATCACTGAGTAGATCAAAGTCATCTTGCTCAGGAGGAACTGGGGAGCAAAGTAAGTATTACATTTGATAATAACATTTTTGTGCTTCCCCATTATTTTTTTAACACAGCACTGTATTAACAATTGAGTAAAGTCTTAGTATTAGTGTAGAATTGATGAACTCACCCCTCAGTCAGCAGTGGCATCTGTGCTGTGAAATAGCTCTTTGATTCTTCTTGAGGGTTTTTTAATGTTTGGATGATAACTTCCTTTTTTTAACAGTGTGAAGTCAAATTCAACTGCTGCTCAGCTCTGCACAGTTCAACATGTAGCTCTGTCAGTTTTCAGTGTTGGCTAAGTAATTTTCACACAAACAAAAAATGGGAACTTAAACCATTAAGTATGAGCCTGTTGGAGAAGCTGTGGTGAAAATAATGCACATTCACTGCTTTTGCACTTTGGTAATAAGGTATTACACAGAAAAAACAAAAAAAAAAATAAAAAAACATTTTGTTCCTCGCCAAGTAAAATGGACCAAAGCAGAATGAATCATTGTGGAAGCAAATTATCCAAAAAGGAGAGACCTCACAAATATAAAAAAAAATCAATTTTAAAATCTAGAATTCAAATTTTTATTTTAAGTGTGGAACATTACGATCAAGTGACCCAGAAAGCAACCTCAGATTTTCCCCAGTCTAAGCTCGTCTTCTGGGCTTCCATGATGGAAGTAGAATAAACTCTCACACCAAACTCCCATTGGGAGGCGTTCTCTATTTCCACTCCATGAGAACTCACTGTTATATTTGGTTGCTGGTCACAAATAGTGCGGCAGTTGTCCTGCTTGTGGCCTTTGGGGAGATATTACTTTATCCCATAATTTCTCCTCTCTTCTTTTTAAACCCGTGGACATCACAGGTCAATTATTAAATGACAAGATGTGCCTGAGCACTTGTGGATGAGTTACATGCAATAAAGTGTGTGCATAAAAACGTCATTTGGTTGCCAAGGGTTAGGATAGGAAATGTAAGTGTGTGTATACGTTAATGAAAAGTAATTTCCCTCTGAGTGGTGGGCTATCCCTAAACATCACCTGTTTACCCTGACCCATGCAAACTGATGGAAAAGAGTGGTTGGTGGTTTGCATGTGTCTGTATGAATGGGGCCGGTAGATGAATATTCTGTTGTTCGTTGTTGAAATTCTTGCAGTGAACAATTCCCCTTTAAATGACAAATTGTAATGTTTTTGAGTACAGGTTAAGCAAACGAGTTACAACGGGTTAATGAATGCCTTCTGCCTCTCGCTTTGTTCTCAACATACAGACACAAATATTAATTCGACGTATTGAAAGACAGCATATCATTTTGTACTTCGTCCATGGATTTCCATTCATTCATGAAAAGCAACAAGCGTTACAAAGTCACTTTAACCTATATGTTAAAACAAATATATTAAAGTTTCTAGAACTTTAGAAAAAGAAACTGAACTGCAAAAGTACTTAGTTACATTACTTCATTACATTTGTTGAAAGATGCATCTCTAAACAACTCCAAACCCTCAACACCTACATGACACATCTTCTGCATAGAAATAAAAAGAAATCACACGTGACGGCTTATTAAATAAAGAGTCAATGCCCGACACTGGCCATTAAAAATATTTATAACAAGTGATAAAAAAGAGCCAGGGCCATCTTTACCTATGAGCTCACATACATGGCTCCATCTCTAGGATGTTATGTGTATACTTTACTATAAGTGGACCCGCAGAAAGATCCAAGGACCCCCTACTGGACTGTCATCAAATCTCATGAGTCACTGCCCACTTAAAGCCCACAGCTGTTAATATACCAAATACTAGGCAGCTGTCTCTGGCATGGCCTGTGCCACTTATCACTACCAGATTAGTCCACTATGTGACACAAGAAAATGCAAAGCCCTGTAAAGTGAAACGGTCCACATTTTGCCCCCTGCTCAAAAAACAGGATGAACACTGGCGAGTGTGTGGTGTTCAGTTACAGTATTGAAACAAATCAGGTGTCAGGAACTCTGGAATTTGATATAAAAAATGTTTCCGCTTGTCAACTGGACAAATCAAAGTGAAAAACTGATATATTTAATATATGGGCCTATGTCTGCTTCCATCAACTGTATGAAGTTATGAATTCCATGCTGAAAACATTATTTTTTACCTATTTTCACTGGAAAATACAATGGTTGAGAGAAGACAAAGGCATTTCTCAGGTAAACAAATCAACACTTGCAGGTGAGGAATGTGAGAAAACAGAAGAAATCAGCCCCCACTATTTCTAACGTGGGGACAGACGCACAATTGACTGCACACAAATCCCCAGAAGGGTAACACGTTTCTCAGTGAAACCTCATCATTCGGAGAGTAGTGACTTGTGAAACTTCCTTGTTTTGTGAGTGGAGTCACAGTGGTGTGAAAATCTCCTGTAGCTTCATCACCACTTCTGCATTTATGAGTATGATGTATTTTTACAGTTTATGAGCCACCCCTTCCCGATGATCTTTTTAAAGGCATTTTAAAACATGATCTCACTTCACTTGAATGTGTTATTTGTCTCCCCATTTTAGAGTAATTGATACAATCATGTGATGCATTAAATTTGGTCTTCATGACACCAGACGTTTCCCCTCCACAGCCTTCCTCTAACCCTAACACACACAGACAAGCAGACCCCACGTTTCCCTCTCATCTCGTTATCCCTACATTATTGTACATTAGTTTTGTTATTTTAACAATGATATCATTATATTCTCAACATCTTCTTACCATATTAGCTGTGTACACTATGACAACTTTTGAATGCATTCTGGGAAATATTGCTGTAAATCTAAATACAGTAATAGTAACAGACTGCAAAAAACAACCATCCTCTTGAAATTGTCGTTGTGAGTACAATATTTAGTTTTGTAATTTTTAACATCAGAGGATCAGTTCGTTATAAGAACAGCCTGTGACTTTGAAGATAAGTAACGTGACCAGCTGTTAAGTCACAGCTAACATTACCTTGGTTTTGGTTTTGGGTTAATGCTGCAGGCTGTCAATTGATTTGATTAAAAATAGGCGGCAACCTCCAGTTCTAAAAAGTGAAGCGCGAAAGTTCCTTAAACTTGCATTCTGTCTACTGGATAATTGTTACCATAAAATTACTATTAATTTGACAATAAATACAAAGTACAAATGATTCCAAATGATTTTCAAAGATGCACCGTTCCAAAGCGGTGCATATTTGAAATCAGGATGTTGCTTCAAAACAGAACTCACATATGGTGAAAATCTGTGCTGGAAAAGGACAAAGAACAGAAAGTAAGAAGGAGGCTGTTAAACACATTTGGGGTTTTGTGACTACGATAACATACAACTGATATGAACAAAAATGACGGAGTAAGACAATATGGTACACACTGTTGAGTAGCAAGAAGATGATAATTAATTAATCCCAAGCAAGTAGTTCCTGAGTAACTTTAAGTCAGGGACACATTGGTATGCAGATAAGAACAAACTTCTTCAAGACACCATCTTTAAAAAACCCTCAGTAAGTTGTATCTAGATGTGAATGTATGAATATATCAGTTTTTAAATGAGTCGTACCTGATTAACTCTGAAACATCCGTTGAGTGACACAAGTTTGGTTCAGTGGTACACTATAGTCATATAAGGTATTCAGGTTATTACATTCTTAATTTCTTCATGGTTGATTTATCATTACTGACCATTTTGTGGCTAAAAAATAAATTAATCACCTGACTGTAGTCTACTGCCATATAGCCACTGCTCATCACCAAACAGCAGAAAGTGTAAAGTATTAAGCAGCTTAACACCAGATATTTGCCCTGAGGAGTTGGTGGAGACCAAGGCAGAGCTAAAAGGAAAACAAATATTCTACTTGCACAGATAAATTAGCAGCAAGTTATTAAACACAGAGCATCTGGCAAGCAGAGGAGCCAGATATTCCCCAGAAATCCACGAATAAAAAAAGTAATGCGAATATTGTACTTGCATTCGTTGGGACAGAAACAGGACCCCAAATGAATGTGGCTACATGTCTCTGTGTAAACGTTAGCCATAACAAATTTAAAAGGCCTTAAAATGTCAAACCTGATGATGATTAGCTCATGGACTTCTGTCCAAGAAGACTAAAACAATATGAATATACAAGTCATTCAGATTCACACTATTACACTTTCATTAAAGTATTTCAAAGTGTGTTATCATGTGACTTAATATCATCTACTATGCAGTCCTCAGGTTCAGAGTTATTAGGAAATGTATTTAGTTCCAAGTTTTTTCCTCACTTGTTCCTTGGTAAGTACTCAATATTCGGTGTCCTATATTGTAAAGTGTAACTGCTAATTGCCTCCTTCAAGCCTACTTAAATCACTCAGCGGGCTTTTGCTTGTGATGTAATTGACCTCAGAAGTAATACAAACACTAAAACCTGCCACGAGAAGAGGATGTCAAAATACCAGATCTGTATTTGGGACAGATCACAACCTCATCATTTATTTACACAACCGTCTTTACTACAGTCACCACAATGTCAAATTAAAAGCCTCATTGTTTTGTTTCTTTCAGCAAGCAGGAATCTTTTTGTTGTTTTCTGTCAACCTTTTTTTTTTTGTTATTTTGCCATAATATGATGATTCATCAATGAGACGGTACTCACCAGAGTGGTGAGAGAGTGCTGCTTTGACATCGTTTTACAGCTGTCTGCGGGGCTAAAACAGACAATGCCTCACTCAATGGGAGCAGGAAAGAGGTTGACAGACCACTGTGTTTAAAGGGCACTAGGAATTCAGCGGCTTATGAAGCTTCGTTGTGGCAACGGGAGGCGGAAGCCTATTTGGTGAGGGGGGGGCTTAATCTGCAGTGCAAGCCAACACAAGTCTCAGGTGGGCGAGCTCCTTGATCACTGCACCATGAGAACCACCTGAACGGTCAGAGAAGTGGATGGGTGGGAGCAGAGATAGGATAGAAAAGGGGAGGTGTGACCAGAATGTTTGCTAACTCCTTCAGAGACACAGTAACCTGCTATGTCTACCCCGCTGACTTTTTTCCATTTCTCCTCAGATGATTCAAAGCCATCGCGCCATGCAGATTAGAATACAACAGGAAGAGTTCAATACAAGTGTTTAGCTTGTTGCAACACAAGACCAGCTGTGTAATGCCGTGGAGCATTTCCCCTTACCTCTGTGGTTCGTCACGTTGGACTTGTTGTCAGACACGACTACAACAATACGCCGTGATGTATTGCAGTTTTCGGGTCAACTTCCCCGTGAGGGATCGTTCTCTGCGGTCGTGTTACAATCTCCGCAGAGGAGACCTTTTACGTACAGATATGCAGTGGAGGAAGGTATAAGGGTTGGCTGGTGAAAGGCAAGGCCCTGGTGTGTATCAGGAGGTATAGATTGCTGTTATGACTGGGGAGTTCAAGTCCATTGAACCATGAGAGGGAGAGTGGCTCTGGAACTGTTTGAGCTCTCCGGCCTGCGCTTTTCTCGAGTTTGGGGTAAAGTAGATGAGGGGGGGGGGCTTCTAGAATATAAATCACCTGACATGTCAGTGGAAGAGCTTCCACTGCTGTCTTTAGTTAGCGTGTACATTAGGAATAACTGAGCGGCACTTTGTTCAGTGATTCTTGGAGAGCTCCAAACATATCAAGCAGGAATCTCTGGTGATGATTGCCCTGTGTTGATTTTGTGTAATATGGTAAGAGTTAGTGTAATAACATCATGTTTTGTCCGGCAGTAGTCACATGGGTCAGCCACCTCTTTTAATTCTCTGTTAAGTAATTCAAATGGCAAAGTGAGATCATTGGTTGCAAAAGTGGGGTAACAGCACTGTATTTATGAAATAAGTCACTGTCAGAGGTAAATGACTGACCGAGTACAGAAAGATCTAACAATGAATACTAGAAAGGGAAAAAAAACTGCTTTACTTTACAAACTGTATACAAACAGTCGTCGGTCTTAAAACAACATGTTCATGCGGGTAAAATGGACATCATGACACACATGGTAGCTGATACTTTAATCTGTTAACTACAACATTGGGATACTCACTCAAGATGAAGCAGTGTAGGGAATCCTAGTATCAGGACAACAAAGCCTTGTAAAATTGTATTGTCCAATAGGTCAATTGCTTACGGCTTTACTAGGAAAGAGCCATCCTCAATAATTAGTCCTCCTTTCGCCAAACCTCAACCTCCCCTTTCCCATAACCCCACAGGGTCAACTGTGGCCACGGGCCAATCAAGGAAGAGTTCCAGTCCAGTGTATATCATTTCAGATTTGAGGCATTTGAGGGATGTTTAGAACCAACCAGCCCCTGATCAGCACTTTGTTCATTGTCATTTGATCTGTGAAGCAATTGTCTCAATATGTGCACAATTAGGGTCTCCTGAGGCCATGACTTCCTGTTGGACATATAAGCCATACAAGTGTCACTGGCTTAATAGTGACTGGAAATGAGTGGTCTTTACAACCATTAATCTAGATGATTGGACTCAATGAAGTGAGAGCACACTTCAAATTTGAGGATTCCACCATGTATACAACAGCCTGAAGCAGAGACTAACGTAGACTTGACTGTACATCTGGCAGACATTGGGGATGTTATATCCATTAACTTTGGCATCTGTGGAGAATTAATGAGTATGTGGGTAGCTACGCTAACCCTAAATAAGCTATCCAGTGCAGTCATATGGCTAACTTTAAAATGTGCCACGGGTCATAATAAACAGTTAGTGGCTGGCTGGGTGAATTGAACCTAAAGTGATAGCTAGGGGCCTTGGCACCTGTGTGCCATGCAGTCCAGGATCTGATAGGTAATCCCCCTGCTGTGGTTGTTACAGTCTGAGAAAGCTGCACATCTGGGAGTTATCATTATTTTCACCCCCCAAAAACAAGCTTTTTAGTCATTTTAATCCAATACCCTTTTTGAAAAACAGCAAAAACATTTTTTTAAGGTGTGACACTATTCTGGCCCTAGAATATATTTTTTTATTTATTCTATTGCTGCCTTTTTGTCACAAGTGGTTCATGTTTGTCAAATTCACTTGGCTCACTTGGCTCTTGATGATGAAAGAACAGTGACAGTTGTTTAGTGGGATGAATGGCCTCACAGGAGGCTCGGAGGCTGAATGAATAACACATCAGGGAGGCATCAGAGGAGTTACAGTGGAGAGATTTTGCTGAAAATAACAATCATTTAATCTGAGGAGCTTTGAAATCCAGATGCAGCTTGAACACCGAGCACTTGAATCGATTATTTTGCAAAGGCTTTAAACTATAAGAAAGTGTTCACAAGTTTGAACTGTTTCTGGATGTCGTTCAGTGCTAATTCACTTCAAAAGGGATTATTATGGCAGATTTGGACACCTTTAGATAGAAACTGGATCGATCATGAGGAAATCTTGAGGTTTGTTGATTTCTCTACAGAGAAATATTCAAAGAAACAAAACATAAATTTGTTTTAGAGTCCGTCTCATATAGTTTAGCTGCATTTCCAGCATATGTGCAATGATGAAAGGACTGTATCTGAAAAACAAGATAAAGTTGATGGTGGCTAACCGATGTTTGCTCTACCGCTGACCACTGTGATCTTAGCGGAAATGTGTGAAACGGCTAAGTTCAGAGAGAGAGAGAGAGAGAGGGAGAGGGGGGAAGAAAGACAGTGAGTGAGCGACTTTTAAAATGTAATAGCCATGACTTGGAGACTAGATGTTTTGTGTCAAAGAAAGAGCTTACGGGATCCAAAAGTGTTTCCGGTGAGCCCACCGAGTCTAATCACTCACAATGCTGTGACATTAGTCTTCAAAGGACGTGGAAAACAAGACTCCTTTCACACGTCCATCAACTTCATGGAAGACTTTACGTGCCCAAATGATTAACGAGACGCTGACCACATCGTGGCCAAGGAAGTCTAGCTTCCTCCAATTGGGGACAGTGAAGAATTGCTCATAATGCCCTGTGTTAATTATTTGGTGTTTTACCTCATATTTTCCCACAAGTTATAATTGAATATTACTGTGGATATATGTATAAATATATATCAATAAATTACATGTACGACACCATCAAGATGGGCCTTAAGATTTAAGATAGAGAAGATTTGGTGATATTGCTGCAGAAAAATGTGCATATAATACAATTACACTTATATAATGTTATTATCGGTTAGCCAATATTAAGACTAATATAACACTTGAGTTGCCTGCTACACAGTTCCAGTGTAATAGGTTCTCCTAGAGCTTCAATTCAATACATCAACCCTCAAGTACATCTTCTTGAAGTTCCTTACAATAAGTGATTATGATTAAATCCCTCTTGATACAAAAACGGTGCCAACAATAACACAGTGACTCAACCCATACTGGGATCTGAAAGGTGTTTGTATATTTATATGTATCCACCCATTGGGTGGACCCATTTCTGTTTCTAATCTTTTGTCCTGTCCATGGACCAAATGATCATCCCCTTGAATAAATAGTTATCTGGCAGTTTCAAAAGCTGGTTATGTTAAAAGTGTCGGTCACAAAAAAAAAAAAAAAAAATGCTATATAAAGTTTACAGCCCCATTCTGAAAAAAACACCTGATATTATTTTTCTGTTCAACAAAAGATTTTTTTTTTTTGGTAAGAATTATTTAATTGTGTTTATTAATGACCGAGCTATGCACTTAGTGGTTCATTTTACTTTTAAACTAAGCTCAGTCAAAGATGCCTTTAACTCTGCATGAAATCCAAATCCTCCAAACCCACGTCACATCTGTATTTAAGTGGTAGAAATAGACAAAAAGACATTTATGGTGTATCAGGCAGCCTGCCTCCTTGATATTCACAGTCCCTCAACAGCCTTAATGATAGCCCCGACAAAACCTCTTGAATGTAACTTACTTAGAGTTCTTAGTTTGCAAACTAGCTAAGAAAACACAAAAGGATTAGATAAGTAAGGGATATATATATATATATATATATATATATATATAAAACGCATTTTCTCATAGACGTCTATATAATCGGACTTCTTTTTGCACCCAGAGGGGTCGCCCCCTGCTGGCAAATTAGAAAGAATGCTAATTTAAGGTACTTTTCACTTCTCAATTCCGGAAGTTGCTGCTTTAATGTAGCCTACAGCGAGGCTGTCATTATTTGCATCAGGGTCCTGTTTATCCTGTCGCGGGTTCATTTCACAATGCAACCAGCTTGCTGTACATCAGCCCACTTATTACACAGCTATCACAACAATTGATAAAAAAAATGTTTAATTGCTTCTGTTAAAAAAAAATCCCCTCACTGTGTACAGAGATCAAAACTGCATCCATAGCAACGGTGTAAAGCAACTGCTGTAAAGAAATACTGACATGCTGTAATTGACCACATGGTAGTGTTATTACTGAGTGCCTTACATACTACTAGTTGCTGAAATAACAACATTATTGTTTCAAGTTACTGAATAATGTACTGCCACTCCTCGACACTGCATTGTCAGTGCTCTCTGGTGGGCAAACTCTATATTGGAGGCACTGTTTCATGATGACCTTATGACATACTGTATCTTTGGCATGCCGGTGCTGTAGTTTCTTGTTGCTCCCCAGCTGTCATTCAGCAACGCATTATTAATGACAAGTGGCTGATATGGCTCTGGCAATATATCAGTCTGTTGTGTGGCACAAAAATGAACTCACTATTTACTATACTACCTTAGACACATCATACATCTTTATAATATTAGCAACATTATTCATTTTATACTAAAAGATTTCAAAATAAGGAAGTAGCCGATTGCATACGATGTCCTTGGATTGGTCAAAGATGTATCTTTTTGAATCAGCAATAATCACGATTGAGGACAAACCTAAAACCCAGCATTCAGGTTGATTTTGTTGTTTTGGTGAAATTTTACATGAGGACTGCTTTACTTCATTTACAGGTTTCTTTTTTGAATTTTCTTTTCTTTTTTTTCTTTTTTCTTCTTCTTTTTTTTCTAACACTGTAGCACCCGAGCCTGCCCCATGTGTGGTGGTCGAGGCGCACTCACCATTGGCTCCGCAGCCGGTGGGGGCGTTGCTTCGCGGCCGGAGAGTGCTTAGGGTGCACGGGGTGTTCCAGGGATGGCTAAGGGGAAAGCGTACTTGGCACTGATCCCTCCTTTCAGCATAAACTGCAGTTTACATTAGGCAGCATTTTTTTTCCTCTTCTCCCGTCAAGGGGGGGATAAATGTGTCATAAATAGTTTCGCGTTTACAGAGGGCGGCGGATGCATGTTTAGCAATGCGATGAGGCCAGTGCACTTTGCAAGACTTGCGCTGCAGAGAGCCTCCGCGGATCCCACGACCTGTTGCTGACAAGCCGGGGGAAAGGAGAGGGAGAGGGGGAGCCGCTCGGGAGAGACAGAGGGTACTGCCTTGGAGGACGACAGACCCGGAGGTTTTTCTTCGAGGGGGGAAATCATGCAGTTTGCAATCTGGCTGGTTGGACTAATGTGTCATCTGTCAGCGCTTGTCCGGGACACTTTGCAACACCGATTGCATCCGAAACAAGGTAGTGTTGTGTGTTGATTTGAATGAGAATGATGCCCGGAAGGTTGCGATGATGGGTTGCCGGTTATTACATTGGTCAATGCCTCTAATGTCTCTCTGCTGTACTCCTTTTGTTTGCAGAAAGCTTCATCAAGCAGCTGTCATCGTATGAAATCATCACCCCGCTCCGCGTCAACGACTTCGGAGAGTCCTTCCCTCACAAATTGCACTACAGGAGGAGACGGCGAAGTTTGAATGACGACCTGTCGGGTTTACGGGTTCACTACAGGATCGACGCGTTCGGGGATCGCTTTCATCTCAACCTGACCGCGGACTCCGGCTTCATCGCCCCCTCTTACGAAGTGACACACTTGGGAGCGGCGGCCAGCGACGCCGCGGACTCCCGCGTCCACGACCACGGCGACATGCGCCACTGCTTTTTCCGCGGACAAGTCAACGCCAAGAGCGGCCACCCCGCCGTCTTCAGCCTGTGCACCGGTCTTGTGAGTATCGACCTTTCACTACCTTTTACGTGTTTTGTTTTGTTTTTAAAGATGCTGTCAGACCTCCATCCATGCACGTCACCCCTACATAACCCGCAGTTTAAGTGACGTGTGCATGGAGTGTAAGAAGAGCAAGTGTTACTAATGTCAGCGAGGAGGAGAGCGCAGCTCTGCATCTCTGCGCCTGTGGTGAGATGCTGCCAGCGCACAGTGGTGCTTGAGACACACTAAAAATGCCCGACGAGCTCTTGCTGCTCTGACCAACCCCTGCTGTGTGAACTGTACTGAGATATAGGGCAAGTAAAACAGCCTGGTTTCCTCCTAAAGGTGGTTTCAATCCAAATATGCAGCTAGTTGGTGTCATGGCTGTGCTTTAACTTTATCAGTCACTTCTTTGCTGTTACAAAAAAAGAAATCACAAATGCCAAGCATTTGCTGACTGCCACTTCTCAAATGTGCCAACTTGCGTCTTTTCACTGTTTTTAAACCATTGTAAGTTGCATAGCTTTGTGTTAGAGACTGTTGGTTGGACAATTCAGGCAAATTGAAGTACAAAGTTATTGATTCATTGGGAAAAATAATTGTCAGATCAGACAGACGTCGATGAAAGAAATCATCACCCAAACACAGCATAATTCAGTCTGGAGGAGCCGCTTGCTTGTTGATTGCCCTGTTATCTCATTATTATCTTGTGGGACTATAATAGAGTTATTGGATAATAATGAGTTTACAGGCCCATTATACCATTTGAGGATCCTGTCATTTAGTTTGCGAACTCCCGTGAGAGAATCTGATGAAGTGCTGAAGGGGATGACTTCATGGGTCACATAAGGTTACTGGTCCAGGGGCAGGGGGTTGACCTCAGTCGTGCCGGCTGGATTCTGGCGTGGACCCTGCGTGGTGGGGGTGTTTGGCTGGCCGCCGCAACACAGACAGAAGGACCATAGCCTTGAAGTCTTCCTCCCCGTCACTACCCCTATCAGTGACATAATCCTTATTTTAGATAGGTGCACTGTGTACAGTACCAGGATAGCATGTTGATCTAGCACATTCACAATGCATCCAATGATTGTACTCCTGTTAAAACCTGGCAAAATAATACAAATGTGTGTATGCCATCTTGGTGCTGGTTAACTCTCATGTATTGCTGTTTTGGAGAAAACACATGAAGTGATTTTTTTCATGTTTGAATAGCAATTTAAGGCACGAGGTATGCTGGGATTATCAGGATAATAAGCCTTTAATTGCCCCTCTGCCCAACTTTGATGTATGACTCGCTTATCCAAACATGTTTGCATCCATTTTCAAGCAATCTTTGTTGCTTATCCGCATCATCACTCATTGAGAATGACAGGACAATGGAGACAGCACCAGAGGCTATTGGGTCATAAATGTGTCTGTATGATCACTGGGGCTTAATGGCCAGGCACATTTTGTTGGGATGAGGTCATTAAGGAATAATTAAGCCCTAAAACAAAGGGGTCATTCCAGAAAAAGCAGGTTCCCCTTTCGTTCAGAGTTGCTCAAAGCCATCCCCAGGGGGGAATGGGGGGGTGGGGGGGTTGAGGAGCTTTTGGCCTTTTCAAAGTGAGCTGTGACGGGCAGAAAAGGGAAGAAATGCTGTGAACAGGAGACAACTGCCAATGAAGATTGTGGGGAACTCAAGGAGTGCTCACACACCGTGGGAAACGTCCCTGAAGGAGCTCACTCTCTCAGCTCACTCACATAATAGAAGTGTGTGGTGAGTCCGCCTGTCCGGAGGAATTAGGCTATCTTCATTCCAGCACCAAGCGATGGACCTCTGTGTAAAGACCAGACCCATGACACCTTTATGTCCTATTTTACTTCAGAGATTGACTGCAGCTGTGCGTCACTTTTGGCTGACTCAGCACTCGGGGTTTAAAAGTCCCTTTGTGGGATTTGATAAAAACAGATGCGTGCCAACAGTCTTTTTCCATCCATGTCAGCACAGTGACCTCACTTCAAATAGGAGTCCCTCGGTCGTAAGGTCCAGTTCAGCACCTGCTACTGAACAGCAACCATTGTGTCTGTCCGAACTTTTTGCCAGATTTGCTGCTGAGCTAATGCTGGGAAACCCTGAAACTCTGCCCCCTCCATTGACTGAACAGAGCATTTGTCTCTTCAGCCTCCCGTTAACGCCACATGAGAACTTTAGAAAGGGCTCCACCATAATCATCTCATTAAAGTTAACTCTAAGTTAACTTGAATAGTGATTTACAAGATACAGACAAACTTCTAGACTGTTTGAGTCATTTGTTACATTTAGATAACTACAACTGGCTGCAACATTCTCATATTTAATTAGAAAGTCCCTGTTTGTCTGCACTAACTAGCAGCACATGCCACCTCGCCTCATCAAATGAACACTGACACAGGATTCTGTCAATACTTTGATTTATTCCTGCATTGCAGCAGCGGTGTAATTAATCCATGCTGGCCTGTCAGAAATGAAGAAATGGCAATATTGCAGGAAAGGTGGAGTGCAATGAAAAACATTGAGGCTTTGGTGGTTATTTTCACAAGCTCATTACACCACAGCACGGCACACTTGTAGCACTTGAGGCCTGTGGCACTTCCGATGAAGTACGGTGCATACATGCAAGCCAACTAATCCTTCACACTTTGAAACGTGGGGGAGGAAATGTACCCAGACAGTTTGTGCATGTTTTCCATATCCGATTTTGTATGTTTTCCATTGTCAAACGTCCATCACACGTGGCGGATGGTTATGGAAAGATGCTGCCTCAAAGATAACATTCCAGTGTCCAATATCCTGTTTAAGTGTGCGCATGAAATTACCATACAAACACCATTGTGCCTCATGGCTGAGTGAGCTAAGAAGCTGTGTGAGGGACTGAGCTGCCAAATCAATATTAGCATTCCTCTGTCAGCAGCTCGGGCCATGTATGATGATGTCACTCGTCACCAGCGTCAGGTTGTGAGGGGGAATGCATTTTCACAGTCCATGCATATAGGTGTCATATGATTTACTGAATCGTGGTGACTTAGTTGTGTATTCATTAAAGTAAAGAACAAGGTTTAAAATGTCTCATGAATGGATTTTTCCTCACGGTTTCTTGTAGCAGTGAGCTGTTGGATATTATCTGACCTTTGTGAGTCAGCATGTTCTTTCCATGCGCACCTGTCAAAGACAACAGAGCTTGCTCGAGAGCATGGAAATAATGTGCACAGCGGTGCCCGAGGGCAACGCTGAATGACTGCAATTAAACCGCAGCCTCTTTGACTGAAACTATGCCCCGATCTGTAAAAGAAGCCTGCACACATACAGTACAGAAAGCACACATGCAAGTGCGTGCTTCCCACCAAAGGTCATCAATGACATCCCCTTTTTTTCCCCCTCCTCTGCTCTAGATTGGAACATTTACGACGCAACACGGCGAATACTTCTTGGAGCCTCTTTTAAATGCGGAGGGGGAGGAATATGACGAAGAGCACAACAAACCTCATCTTGTCTACCGACATGAGAGGAAGAAGAACATCTCGCACACTGACAACAACACAGAGCCCTGTGCTGCCTCAGGTAACAGACTATAGACTGCCTAACTCTACTGCTCGTAATGACTGTCTGTCTGACTTTCACCCACAAACGCTTACTGCACCTTCTGATGACCTGCATTCACTTTCTGAGGTGTAGCAGTAAATGCTGTCCCATAATGGAGATTACACTCAATCACGATCTTTTTGCTTGAAGGATACCCAAAAGATTTCAGCTTTGATAAAGTGGCGTAACTGGATCTCCTCAACCTAATTAAGCAAAAGGCACTCCAACGCTTGGTGTTTTTTACTCACATTCTGCCGGAGCATTCAATCCCAGGTCTGTGGCAGGAACCCAGAGGGAAGGAATAATTACTTTTCAGGTTGCAGTTGTGATGAAAAGAACTGGAGAGGTTTTTCCACATGGGAGGCTGCTTGAAAGTTCCCCCCAATTTCATTTGAATTTTTATGGTTGAGGCCTTTCTGCGTAGTGGAGAGGCCCTCGAGAGAAAGCGGGGTGACGGAGTGGAGTTCACCCCGTTTGGAAGGCCTTAGAGCCGTCCTCACGGGGAGCTCTGTGGGCGGCCTTTGTTGTGTGGTGCTATAAATCTTTTTATGTGCAGACCGCTTGATTTGCTTGTTGTCTGAACCCAGTCATTGTCGCCTGCTGGTGGCTATTGTGCGTGGCGGCGGTTTAAAGAACTTGGACTGACCTGATGGGCCAGGTCAGTACCTCCTTAATATGCTTTGCCCTTTCACTCCCTCAGTCTGTGTGTGGTAAACAGAGGCGGAGAAATCTGGAGGGTCTCTCAGCCCCCACTCTGAGGTACTTTTAAATATACTCTCTGTCAAGAATGAGTGGAGGCTTGGTGAAGGACCCTGGCTGAATGACTGACTGTCCCAAGAACACCCATTGTCATCATTCAGTTATTTTATCTTTACTCTTATTTGATCCTTTTATATCTCCAAAATTAGATACAACCTTTTCTTGTAGAAATGATATTCGGTACATAACAGGAGATGTTTGGGAGGATGATGCTGAAATGGAGGAGACACCTGTAGGGCATCATCAAAGGGCTGCAGGTAAACAATGAGCAGCAGGATTAAAAGAACTACTCGGGCTGGGGTTGGACTCTGAGGTGTCCCAGGCTGCGGCTCCTCAGCTTTATCAGATAGGCCCCTCTCCAGATGCTGTGATAAATGCACTCTTTGAAGGCCATACTAAGCCAGGACTAACAGGCCTGTCCTGTCTTTTTATGGGAAGGACTGCAGTATACACTGCTACTTGCCGGTTAGATATAAACACTGGCTTGGCACGTGTTGCTCTGCTTGCAAAACACTCGTAGTGACTGCTCCTGGTCTTGGCTTTGGACATTTGCCTCTTGGCTTCGGCCTTTTAAAGAGATGACACGTAGCACCCATTCAGCTCTGTGGTCTATGGTCTTGTTTCTGGCTCTTCCCATCTTTCGTCTCTACACGACATCTGTACAGTATGTCTTTCTGTTCCTCCTGTTCCCCTTCAGACTTAATCAGTGTCTTACATACAGGTCTCTTAACCACAACCCAGTTGCAGAGAGAGAAAAGAAAGTGTTGAGATCTTTCTTTAATTACAAAAAAAGGACATAGAGCGTCTAATCTTTGAAATTATTAGGTCCCGATGAAAATATAACCTTCAAACCACTGAAAATAGCCTACCTTTCATTGTAATGGAATGCATTTAAACATCACAGTACAAAATGACTACAGAGTCGAATCAGTACCACTAAGACAAACATCTTGAAATGAATTAATTAAGCTGCATAGGATTCAGGTTTACCCGATAAACTGGCAACTAAGGGGTTAACATAGAAGCAGAAACAGGTTTTTATTTCAGTTATGCATTTTTGTCTCCAGTAAAACTGTCTAAATTAATGGATTTATAGCAATTCAAGAAACAAAACAAAAAAATTCAGATTTATCTTTTAATGTAGACTGCAGGACTTGTGGTGTTAGCGGGGGGGCCGATTCCTTTCCCAGTATCTCCTCTTTTTGAGGAGCCATAAAAGCGCTCTTTGTCAGGGTCATCTTTTGGCCTTCTCTCTTTTTCTCTTTCTCTCTTTCTTTCTCAACTTTATGTTCCTGTGAAGAGGACCCTTGTCTTAAATCAAAATTGGGGCTTGGAGCTTGATTGCTGAAGGGTGAAGGTCTTCACCCAGCCTTCTCTTTGCAAATGAAAACATTTTTTTTAATATGACAAAGATGAAACAAGCTACATTTTATCAAGTGTCCCTCCAGGAAACAAAATGTATATCACCAGCAAGATACCTCTGTTGAGATAAGCTTTTTCCTCAGATATGATGTGTCATAGTTCTGCCTTAGTTCTCTGTGGACAGTGCCAGAACAACAACTGGGACTTCTGTATCCATTGAGGCACTAAGAGTTTCCACAGTTTGTACAGTCCCTGCACACCTCGTGTTGAAAGGAGAGGAAGGCTAAGTTTCCACATGAATTTAACAACGATGAACTTTTGTTTTCCTTTACTTTCCGCTTGTCATCTCTGACATACAGATGCTTGAATTTTTTCGAATATGTGCCATCACTCCTTGTGAAGTGTCGGAAACAGAAGTGCAATGATAAGAGCATTTAAAGTGTTACCCTGATGGGAAATGATGTTTTGTTATTTCAGCAGTCAGGACATGACAATATACCTGTCTTCAGCTGCTTTTCTCAAATACGTGTTTCAAACAGACAATGCACATTAGAAATGGAAGAGCAAATCAAAGGATCTGCACAACATGAGCATTCAATTTGGTCTCACTGACTGACTAGCAACTGTATCAGTCTTCCGTCTGTGTCCGCCAACCTGGGTGGCTTCCCGGCTGTTTAGAATACCTCTAGCGTAGATAGCTGTTGAGTGGATGATTAATGTTTTAACGTCACAGTGCCTTGTTGTGCCCAATTCTGGCTTTTAAAAGCCTCTGAAGAAGACGTTCACTTGGCTCACATCACAACACATCTCCGACCTTTAGTGACACATTCTACGGGGTATCTGTCTCTGAGCTCGCATGTGAATCCCTGCGTCGTCCTTCGATATAGATAGCCACGGGGATGAGGGTTGTTACAGATAGGGGCAGATTCTTCCCTCTCTGTCTCTTCCCTTTGCTCTCTAAAATCCATGTGAAGACAAGCAAGAGACAGAGGGTAGGGGAGCTATGCATCTCTTTCTCACAGTTGTTGGCTGTGTGTCTAAAGCTGTGGGGTGTCATATTTTGTCTGAATTAGAAACAGTGACTTGAATACAGACAGCTTGACAGCAAACATTATGAGTCGTAAAACCCAAACACCAGCGTTGGCTCCCGATTTCTTGATGGCTGACTGAGGGGCAGCTGGGACAGCGAAGTGACTGGCTTTGATGCGGCAATACTTGGCACACATGGCATCTCTGCCCCCTGACCCTCAACACAATCATTGTATAGGATTCCCCCCTTGGTGCCCACTGTGTATACATGGTAGTTCAAATGCTAGCATCAGGTTTTTGGTCAATGGGTTCATTTACATGGAAAATGCCCTCCCCCGCCTGTGGTTTGAACTAGCCGACTTGAATCGCTGCCCGCTCTCCCTTTGCGCTTTCATGTATGTTGAATGGAAGCACTTGTTGATTGTGACCTCACTTCCCTCTTTGTTTGGAGTCACTCACTGGACGGGTGGATGTGACCTTGAGTTTTCCCCCTTCCTAGAGGTGCGTAGTTACTGGGCTTGCTAGCTTGTTTGCTGGGCCTCTCTTGCAAGTATGTATGCATTAACCTCTTTGTTTTCCTCTTAACTCCAGCTCTTGACAGGGGTCAGGAAAGGTGGCCGGCCAGGGTGTGATGGACAGATGCTGATCACTCGGACAACCTTTCTCACCTTTAGGGTCTGGCTTTAGATGGTGCGGAGCTTTAGAATGTCTGATGGCTCCAAAAGATTTAGGCTTGCCCTGTGCCCTCATGCCCCCTGGACAGACTAAACCTCCCCCATTCCAGGAAGTGCCTATTGTTGCTAGGGGAAAAAAAGAAAGTTTGTTTTTGGCCTTTTGTGTGCATCCATATATATGGTTTGCATGTGTAGAGCTTGTGTCAGGAGTGCATGTCATCTCCCTGCCCTGTCTGTGGACGAAGAATCCCACTGAGTATTGGGAATTGCTGAGCAAAGCAGTGCAGAGGAATGGAGAAAGGTTCTTTCTTCATGTGTTTGAGCAGTCCTGGCCTGCGCTGCATGTGCCTGTCGGTTTTGCTGCAGTGTTTGGCAGAGGCCCCAGCCTTTTCCCTGACTCCCACTGCCTGCTTTTCTTCTTTTACACCTGCTTCTCTAAAGTTGCCTTCTCACCCACTGCTTTGGTATCGGCCTACATAGAAAAAGAACCAGAGTTTATGTTGTCGTTTGATTGTCCTTTTCAATGGACTTAAGAGGTTTTTTTTCGGAGGATAAGATGGTAATGTTAGACCTATTGAATTGAAAAATGTGTTTTGCCATACACTGACTGCGAGTCTTTTGCCAACATGTGTGTTTGTTTTAAGTAATGTGCTAGTTTTCCCTTCAGTTATGATCCTTTGTCCCATTATTGCCTGAAATTTTTTGAAACACTTCGTCATGACGGATAATGCAGCTAATAATATGGCTCATTGCACTCATTGGCACGTGATTTTAAGATAACAGATACTCTGGACAGGGCGGACTGGGCAGGGCAACCACAGACAGTCTATAACTTTAATAGCTGCCATGTGTCTGCCTACCCTGAGGCTTCAGCCCTATTGAACCCAATGTGTTGTGTTGTCTCGGGAGTTCCCGTGACAGATTCCAGCTGGGGCTATTTTCTGCCACTGTCTACTGTCTGGGCATTCTTAACAGATGGGGGCTGATTGGAATGGTAGGAGGAACTTGTGTGACAGTGACTGACTGCATGGTGGCATGGGTGACAGTCAGAGGTGAGAGAGGGTGACAGGTGAGCGACGGTTTCCCACTGAGATGGACAGGGGAAAGGCAGCGGAGAGCTGGCCAGTGAAACATCAGTGTCATCGCCTGCAGCTCTTGGCAGTTTATCATCTTAGATGCCAGAAACCAGTCCAAACTGCTGACCTGCTTTATATATGTCAAGGCAGAACTATTTGTTTCAGGGTCTTAAATAGGTTTTCAGGATGGCTGAAAATATGTAATGACTTCATACTGGCTGTGTTGGAGGTACATTACTCCTCTTAACTGTCTAACTTTATCTTACGACTGTAAATAACAAGTGGATGTGGTCACCGTGACGTCACACATTGGTTTGTGGCTGTCTTGTCGCTCTCTCTGTTTTTTTTTTTTGCAACCAGAATTGGAATTAGAGGAGCTATAACCAAATACTGATGACCAAACTGGTGACAATTAACTTTCATGTAGTGAATATACACTGTTAATGTAGGCTTAAGGTAGTTGGGTGGAAAGATTTAAGTTCTAAGATGAAACCAATGGACAACACCCAAACCGACCAATGCAATGGTAGCCACTTGTCAATCACAAGGTAGCCACACTCCAAAGCATACCCAGCTTTAGGCCTGTTTTGTTTACTCTAAAAGGGACCATAATAATGAACATCATGTTGAATTAAAGAAGACTAGAGACTAGCAATTGAGAGATTATAAATCAAGGGTAATTTCCTCATAGACATCTATACAATCTGATTTATTTTGCAACAAAAGGAGTCTCCCCTGCTGGCTATTAGAAAGAATGCAAGTTTAAGGCACGTCCGCATTGGCTTCACGTTTCAGACCCAGAGGTGGCTGCTTGGTGACAATTTTTTTTTGCAAACAATTTGTAGGCTCTTCTTGTATGGCTACTGGTTTACTCGTATTTTGACTTGGGTCTTTTTCATAGTTTTTTATATCCTTTCTATGCTAACATACTCACCACCATAATTCATGAGATTTGGTACCATGGCCACATTGCTACCACAAAGTCCATTTGTCTGACTCAGCGATGTTGTTCCCATGGATTTGTGAGCACAATGTTGTTATTTCAGACAGGAATGATGGCTAAACCTAACAAAGTAAGATCCAAGTGGCAATTAACTGGAATTATCCTTTAAGTGCCCCTCTTCATGTTCTTGTTAGACATGTCAGGTGCTATGTTAATTGTTGGTTTGATGATTTTCAAAAGCCTCTCACCTTAACTATACATCGTAAGACATAATAACCTAATTTCTCAAAGTAGATTCATTATGCAAAAAACAAACAAACACAAAAACAGACTCAAAGTAAATTATGAGCTCTATTAAAAAAGTAGTCAAGGTTTAGTTTTAGTTACCACCATCAAGGAGGGATCTCTTCTGCCCTATTTGTATGTTTTATGCAGACCTCTTTTAAAAAATGTCCTATTATTAAAACAAAAATTTTAAAGAATTGTGCAGTCGTTAAGGAGGTTGGTTTGCCCGTCTTCCATCAGTCATGTAATCTATAATAAATTAGGATTAATTTGTTTCTGATGATCTGATGGTCAGAAACTCTCTGTTTGAGTCTAAAAAAGAAAACACTCCATGCCCATCATTAGGAGTCCTGATCCATAAGTAGTATTTTGTCTCCTCGGAGGAGGTCTGCTACTCCTAACACATTCTTCAGCTCACAACCATGCTGTCTTTAGCATGTCTCTGAACTGAAAATAACAACTGAACTCTGAGAACAGTTAGTGTACAAAGCCCAGCGTCTTCCAATGAGGTCAAAAGCCACGCCACTTAACTTCTAAAAGCCTTTTTCGGCAGCAACAATTAGCTGCCTTTGCTTCTCTCTGTCTAGCCACAGAATTGCACTTAATTGTGCCTCTGTCTGCAGGAGTTTCAACATTTTTTTCCTCTCCTTGAGTTGTACTGTCAGTAACCTTGTATAGAACCGAGGCAATACCTATACTCAATGTAAGGTATACTGTCTATTTAATTGGCACTGGGGGAATAGGGCGCTTTAACTCTCAGCGGGCCATTGTAAAAGAATGTTAATTAGCTCGACAATGAAATGTGTGTTCCTCATTGTTGGGCACTTGGCATTGATACTTTTGACAGAGAGCTGAAGGAGAGTCAAAGAGCAACTCTTTGATCTAGATTGAAATCTCAATGAGACCCTTTAGGACAGGCTGGCTGTACATGAATGGGCTCAAACAGAAAGTGTGTACACAAGTATAGAATGTACTTTAATGTTCATGAATGAATATAAATACGTGCAAACATGTGCATGAATTCAAACCCCACCAGAATCTTTGAAATATGTATGAAGCCATTCAGCCATCATGCAATTAAACATGTGATTAAGTGAACAGATGAACATTGTTTATAATATTCATTGTGTTTGTTTTGTTTTTTGCTAAAGTCGTATTTGGGCAGAAATGTGAGTCAGCTTTTCACTTGGCACACTGGAGCCAACCAAATTACAACATTTATAGATGCTCTCATGCTGTGTGGGCCCCTTTTTTGCTGTCTGTTATGAAGACCCGTGGGTTTTATAGGCTCGCGCTTGTGAAAACATTTGCTTGTGTAAAAATGAACAGACCGTATCACATTTTGATGTTTGATAATTAATTCCAGCAATGTCAACATCAATGTCAAAGGAGATGTCAAGTCTCTGTGTGTCCGGCGGGTCAGGGCAGTCACCCCTGTCTTCTCATGGTGTAAGTAGCAGCTCACTACCTAGTGAGATGGGGATTTGAACCTAAGGCGATTTGGGAAAGGTTGTGTGTGGCTAATCTGCACTGATTCAAAGGCTATTATAACAGGGACTATATTTTCACCTCCTCCTCTTCTTCGTCCTCTCTTTTTGTTCATCTCACACTCGCTTGCTCCGAGGTTTAACACCAATTTCTGTTGATGCTCCTCTGTGCTTTGATAATCCCTTTGATGTCAGACTGTCTGCAGCGATGAGTCTGTTTAAGGGGTTTAGTGTAGTGGGGTTTGGCCGTGGAGAGAGATTTTTTCCTGGAAAATACAAAGCTCTGTTCTGGCCCAGCTGCCCGGGCTGTGTGCACAGACAGGCTTGGCGCTCACTTGGATGCTGGCACTGGCGTTGGGCTGGGCCTCACGGCGGCAAGGGCCACGTGCCCTTGTGCCAGGGAGTCACGCTCCGCCTCGCGTGCCCGCTGGGGGCATCACTTGAATAATCATGGAGTGCTCAGCATGTTTTTTTTTTTGCTTTTCTCTGACTTAACAGTTGCACACAATCCCTGTGTGTGACTGTCTGAAAAGATTGAGTATGTAGAAGACAATGGAAGTCTTCACTAACATTACTATGATTAGGATTACGGACTGCATACTATGCGTGGCTCGCAACCATAGTCATAAAATGATGGTGTAATTACGGAGTGAATGAATGTCATTTTATGTGCAATTTATTTCTCAAAATTGTTCATTCCCCAACATGGATAAATGTTTCCTTAAGAGCAACACACTATAGAAGGCTTTGCCTGTTGACATATGAGTACATATGGACCACATACATATTATTTTTAATATGAATTGTGGATGTGAAAAATGTGTCTCCATATTTGCAATACTGGGGTGATGCATTCTGGCTGTGATTACACAGGCACTTCTAAGATGTTGCCTTTACAGCTGCCATATCTGGGGTTTACATGATTTACTGTTCACTCCCGTATCATTTATCCATCATTTCGTTGGGTTGCTGCTTCCATCCATCTTCCCCTGACAGCAACTACTGCGAGCAGCCTTCTCCACGTCACATGTGGCGATGCATCACTGCAAATCTGGATAGCACAATACCATGCGTGCAAACACTTCGTCCTCAGATGGCCTGCCACAAATTGGCCATTGAAATCGTTCCAGTCTTAATAAATGTTTGATTGTCTTTTATGTTCAGAACATATGGAAGACTTTTGATGTGTTCATCATTAACTTGATGGATGATGCTGATGAGATTTTGCTTTAGAAATATCCATTACTCAGTTGTCAATATGGGGTGATTTGCTGGTCAGTAACAGGGATTTGCTGCAGCTATGTTTCCCAAACAAAATTAACCTTTTTATTATTTTAGCAATCTGGAGCTCGCCTGTGTGGAGGCTGGAAAGCTTGTCCCCACTTTTGTTTGCCTCTTCTACCTGTGTCTTCCAAACTCTTTCAAAAGCCTCCAGTCTTTGGAAACACACCTGCGGATATGATTTGCTTCAGTTTTAATCGTTGAATGAAAGGCGGCATATAGATTTAATTTTACCTTTCAGTATGTCTGTCCACATTTTACTTAATTGTCAGTTAATAAAGTGGCCGGGCTCAGAGAGATGGGATCATATTTCCACTTGCAGATTGCACAGTGAGGTTGTGTGGGTTGGTTAAATGTTGTCATGAGATTATTGGGTTCACATTGCCTGACCTAAAAAAAACCCTTATTCTCAAAGCTCACCACTGACCCCATGTTTCTTCTAACTATTTTCTGAGCACCGGAATGACACAATGATTTCTAGTGGGTTTTTTTGCCATAGAAGTCCAGCATGCTTCCGTTATGTCATTGGAATTTAGCTAAGCCAAAACCCTCAGCTCTTAACCGTAGATGTGCCATGCTCTCTCATGAAATGCCTTCGTGACATAAAGCAGTGGGTCAAGTGTGGAAGAATTTAAGTATTTGATAGTCCAATCCTCACATATGATGACGATTTAAAATCCAGTGAATGTGTTCCAAACATCTTTTCTCTCCACATCATCACTCATCCCCATTTTTCTTTTTTTTCTTCTTAAAACAGAGAACTCCAAGAGGCCAGTTGCTTTTGAGAGTATGGGAGAGGAGCTGGACTCTCTCAGAGCCACCATAGATGATAAACACATTTATGACAACAATTCCACTGGCACACACCCCAGATCCCCACGCAGACGCAAGCGCTTCCTCTCCTACCCTCGCTACGTCGAGCTGATGGTGACAGCTGATGCCAAAATGGTGCGTCACCACGGACGCAACCTAGAGCACTACATCCTAACAATCATGTCAGTAGTAAGTAAAATAATGTTTCTAAAAATTATTTTGTTGCAATGTTGAAGTCTTCTTTTATTATTTTTTATTAATCTTGTATAGACATTGTTGGAGGTAAAAACACATTTGGACGTGATGCAGTTCACATTTTAAATGTTCTGATGTTCACCCAAATAGAATATTTTTTTTCATCTGACTGTATTGGTATTTAGCCATGCAGAATGTTTCGCGGTATCTTTTCTATGAGCACCCAAAATCTATTTACCTTCATTGTATCGGGGGTGGTGAAAGAAATCTCAGAACAATTAACACCTCAAAACCAAATACAACCCACATCATCTCCATGGCATGATGGAGGTAAGACATGATTTCTTTTGTAATTTTGGTGAAAATAATCTTTAGAATGTGAAACTAAATCACCCAGTCCAGGTCTGTGTTTTTCTAGCCTCAGATGTTACTGTTTTACATTTTGGTTGTAAACCCTCATGTGACCCAAGCCGGCTGCTGCTTAAACGAGAGTGGCCCAGTTAATTGGTAAAATCCTGACTCAACACATTGACCCCATATCCCATATCTGACTGGTAGAGCCGAGTTGGTCATCAGGCCAGTAACACTGTGATCCACTACCTCTGTACATTTAAGTATATAAGTGTTGGAAAGCAGGTTATGGTATCAGTCGCACTGAACCATGCGTGGCTTCCACTCTCTCACTAGTATGACGGACAGAACTCTTCCAAACACTCATTGACATACGATGGAGTAATGATTGTCAGTGGCGTGTTATCCTTAAGTAAGACAGTGAGGGTACAGTCAGTGTTAAATGTGCCGGGCCAGTTTTTATTGCCAGGTTTGAAGTGGAAACATAAGTTCTGTTCTGTGCTCGCGTTTGCAGACCAGTGGTGCACACACACACACAAACACATCCATTCTTCCTTTCTTCTTTCACATTCTCTCAGTCACTTTTACTTTAGCCACAGTTTAACCGAGCCAGCCAAAATATGACAAATCCAAGCAAATCCACGTCTAATCCATTGGGTTTGATCTAAGTGAGGTTTTCAGGTTTGATCACGCTGACTGAGAGCCTAAATCACACCAGACTTAGTATATTGACCACTGAAAAGTGTTTTAGCGTATGCTTTTTCAGACACTCAGGGCTGTCGCTCGGATGTCAGAAATGATTTTTATTGTTATTGTGTATTGGATTGTAAGAAATATATTGAGTATCGCGATATGTTTTGTGATATTGTATCGAGTATCAAAAATACTATACAGTTGTAATTAAAAGTTACTTTATTTAATTTGAGATTGCATAAAAAGTGACCTATTTTTCCTAAGATAGACCACGTGTAAAATGTTCAAATGTAAACTGCCCTTTGTGTCATTTAACCCCGAGAAAATGACCCCAGTGTCCTTGATGGCAGCTATGACTCTGCAGACATTTCTATGTACCTTCAGAGTTCATCCACTGATCAGACAATAACACACATTAGGGATAGCATGCAGAAAAGCGTCCTGTGTCACAGTTGGACTTAGAGCATGCAAAGGCAGACTCCCTTTGCCCACCGTGGACAGGCCTGGGCCACGTTTGCCTCCCCCTAGGCTAAGACAAGCTAAATGTTTATAGTAGACTAATGAGTTCCTGTCAGGAGGCAGCGCACAGCCTCGGGAGGCTGCTGGCCGACCGTGACAGTGAGTGTACGAGAAAAGCAAGAGAAGCCGAGGGGAAAGACTACAGAGGGAATGTTTTACTGTCCTCACAGAGGGGCTCTGAGCTCCAGGTTTGTTGAAGTTTCACATTCATTGCTGGGTCCAGCTTTCACTTTATTTTCTCCTTGCCAAGGTCTGTAATTGGTTTTAATACCCTGTTGATTAAACCTACCCCGAGGAACCATTTTTTTCCCCTTTTGACTTGAATGAACCGTTGCTGTTTTGATTAAACCTGAAGCCTAAAGCAATGCTTTACTTCTCATTCCATCTATGGGGTGAAGAAGTAGCTTTCACACTGTCCCTGTCTGTTCAGGTTAGTGGAGGTTTGCATTTTTTGTCTGTGTGTTTTGTCTTTGTTACAGGTAGCAGCGGTGTACAGGGACCCCAGTGTAGGAAACCTCATTAATGTCATGATTATCAAGCTGGTCGTCGTCCACAATGAACAGGTGAGCGCGGGGGTCTTGAATGCTACCTGTAATCAGGCCTCCAATATGGCTGACATCATTGCAGGTGTCCCTGGCCGTTTCTCAGTGGGGGCTGTTTGAAAGGACACTGCCTGCCTTGTCAGTAGTAGTCTCAAGAGAGGTCTCCATGGAAAACAAACAATACTATAGTGAGGCCGCTAGCCACCTGCAAACGAGAGGTGGCTTACTGTAGTTTGATTGGCCATCGTAACTGATTCTTTAGCAGTTAAATTAAAGGGACGTGAAGTTGTGTGGAAAGCTGTTGGGGGCTCCTGATCTTAACCCTCATCTATTTTTCACAAAGACCATGTAATGCATGATCAATACTCACAGCGGACAAAAATAAGAGAACATGAATGTGGGGCATCGCTATAACGAGATATTTTATATTCATAAGCTTAATTACCAGGCTTCTTGGTCACAACTGCAATGGGGTTTCACCTAAAACAGGAAGGGCCCACAGTGAACTTCAATGCCGCCACCACTCTCCATAACTTCTGCGTCTGGCAGCAGAGCCAAAACGTCCAGGATGACAGCCATCCCTCTCACCACGACACAGCGCTCCTCATCACCAGGTAAGCACACTCACTTCCCATCCTCACTGTGAAAGCCAAGTTGCTTGAGAAAAAAACTGGAAAAAAAGGGTCAACAGCATTGTGTGTGTGTGTTTTCTTTGTTTGGTTTCAGGGAAGACATCTGCCGTGCGAAAGATAAATGTGACACGTTAGGTAAACTTTTGCCTCTCTCTTTGCAAAAATATCTCCACCTCAAGTCCTTTTGAATTAACTTTCCACTCGGGTGAACTGTACGATAATGAGTTTATGTCAAGCTGTCAGCTAATAATATTATAGTGACAGAACAGAGTGGTAGAAAATGGAAGGAGGGAGGGAGTCGGTGGTGGTGCTAATCTCTCTTACGGAACAGACGTTTTGATGGTTTAATCGCCTTTAACACTCAAGCAGCTGAGTTTTTTTTTTTTTTTTTTTTTCAAATAGCTGTGTCTCTGTATGTTCACGTGCATCTGTGTGTTTTTTTTTCTGTGCGTGTACGTGTAGGGCTGGCAGAGCTCGGGACCATGTGCGACCCGTTCCGGAGTTGCTCCATCAGTGAGGAAAATGGAATTAGTGCCTCCTTCACCATCGCTCATGAGCTGGGCCATGTGTAAGTTGCAGCACAGAACCCACACACGCACACACACACACACACACACACACACACACACACACACACACACACACACACACTGTCTCACCGCTCACAGCTTTGTCTAACAAAAGCCCTCTTATCAAGAGACATAGGGCACGGCAGTCACAGGTGCAGAACATAATAAAGTGAAAAACTTGACTTTTAATAACATGCCAGCCTATAATACCTTATTATACAGTAGAAGAAGTTAACCCTATATGTGTCAGAACTTTGTCTTGAGAGGACGTCCTGCCCAGATGAAGTTCAGTGTGGATATGTGGTAAGAAATAAGACGGGAGTTCTTCGCTAAATACAATAAATCCATTATAAAGTGGCGTACTTTATCAGACAGTGCAAGGCTAAACATTCTGTTTAGTATTCTGGAGGTTGCTTGTTTCCTGCCCTTGTTCAACCTATCAGTTCCAAACACTGATAAAACAACCTGAAGATGTCAGAGTGCCGTCTTCGTGTAACTCGTGTGTTGCTGATCACAACGCGCCTGTCTGCCAGAGAGTTAGGATAATATTACCACTTCTTTGAAATGAAGAAAACAAAGACAAATATGTATAATCTGTATCTAAACGAAGTCAAAACACATGACTTAATCTCTCGTATGGTAGGTGTTTACTTTAAACACCCATCAGACAAAATCACAGTACAACACTCTCCAGTTCAGTTCATTAAAATGGGGCGATTTGAGAAGCTGGCCTGAGATGTGGAATTCAACGCACTGGTTCTCCTATCAATGACCATCTTCTCTTCCATCTCAGAGAGGGCCTATTTTTAGAGAAAGATGAAGATCCATCTTTTTTTTTTCTCCCTTCCTTTCATTTTCTTCCAACCCCCCTCGCAGAGAATATGAGTGAAAGTGAGTGTTAGATTTTCTTTCCGGTCTTCCGGCCCGTTCGCGTAGGCTAGTAAAGAAGGACCAGTGTGAGCCATTGGTGAAGAATGAAAGATATTCTTCTTCCTCCTCTGTCCCCGCTCACACATTCTTCCAGTGGAGAGTTCGGACCGGAGCAGCCAGATGGACCAGTCTAAACCCCCCCCCGTTTCCCCTTGCATCTCGTGTGGATCTGTTTATGCTAAAGTTCAAGCAGCTGGAGGCCCAGTTGGCGCGGGCTGCCTCTTGGCGTGGTTAATCGCTGCGTTCACAGGCGCGAGCTCTCCAGAGTGTTTAGCGCTCTGGGAAAGCCAGTGTCAGGTAGTGGGAACCACTCAAGAGGATTGCGGATTAAAAAAAGATTTTGACTAATGGACAGGAAGCCTTTCTCAGATGACTGCAAGGACGTGTGATTGTTAATAGCCGTCATGGGGATGTCGAGGCGGGGCGGTGTCATTTGAGAGGTGACACATATAATCAAGTTTGTCGATGCCAATGCTCTAAATGTCTTAGATCACAATTAAATCTTCCTGACATTTTTATATCACATTAGAGTCTTTCTTCTTCAACATCTTAGAATTATAAAAGGCCATACCACAAAACGTCACTGGCATGATCACACACAACCTAGTGCAGAAAATGATTGGTTGATTTTGCGGAGCTAAAATGTGTAATCCACTGACAAGGTAGCAATCCATTTCCCCCTCTGGTATCACTGAGCTCTGTCTCCGTTGAGGTGCTGATCAAGGCCGTTCCCGCAGACTGCTCTGTCTGGTCTGACTCATATTTATGCACAGCCAGTCTGTAGAAATTCAGATCGTCATCGCTCCGGCAGTATGTCTTACTCTTGCAGTTATTTATGGGCATTGCAGTGCAGAAAAATGTCTTCGTCTTTCTGAAAATTGAGTTGGATGACAGCAGGGCATAAAGGCATAAAGTGCAAAGAACAAAGCAGCTTTTTTTTTATGAGAGCTCTTATTGTAAGTGAGTGGTCTCTAGCTAATCACATTTTAGCCCGGATGCTTATAATTAAGTGCTGGGGTTGGTACCCTCCCACTGGAACTGCATCCTCTATTGATCTCTCCCTTGTGGTTGCCAAACAGAGTCACAAAAACCTCCTGATTTACGATCTCATTACACTAAAAGGATCTCATCTCAGGACCTCGACTCAGTATTCTCTTCTTCGTGCCAATTGATTGATAATAAGAAAGTCTACATGGCGGAGTAGCTTTCCATTTTCATTTTAAACTTTCCTGTCCTGCATCACCCCGATGCACCTGTGCCCCATCATAAGTGACACATTGTTAGGGTTTAATAGTGAAAATATGACGTGAGCCTGATTTGATGTTGTCGGAATCCGCCAACAGCTTGGTCCGTGTGTGTGGAGCTCATTATTGTGCCAAAAGCTTAATTATTGCCTGGGTGTTTGCCTTCAGGCCCTCAGCCCCTGTAGGGTGGGCCTCATGCCAGCCATGTTAGGTCTTGTTTGTGTGGCGGTATGGATTGACCCTCGGCTACAGTCCCGAGCCCAGCACCGGCCCACATCCTGTTGTAAACACCTCAGACATCATACAGCTGCATAGGTTCCCGTGTGTGTACATAGACGTATGCACACTTGCATGCATTCATGGGTGTACACCAAACCAGCACAGAACAGCACATCTGTATTGGACTGCACTGACATGATCAAGAAAGCATGCTTTAAGAGACTGCCAGCTGCAATCAGCCGGGATGAATTTATCTGCAGATGCCATGCTGTGTACTACGTTTTATACAGCTGTTCGTCTGGAAACACTCTTGTTTTAGTGATTTGACGCTGAACAATTAGCAGATTAACGTCTTAGTGTGTCAACAGAAAATGAATTACCAACTATTTTGATAACTGTTTAAGGTTTTAAGTCATTTACTAAGCAAACATACCAAACGTAACGGTTGTTCCAGCTTCTAAATGTGAGGATGCTTCACTGCTCTCTCCGGGCAAATTTAATGTTTTAGTAAAGGACTGCAGGGCCGACAATACAAGGGTGTAAATAAATCAAAGACAAGACATCATGAACATAATGTGTAGATAATGAAGATGTTGATGCACATACATGTTTGCACAGCAGCAACATTTGCAGACTTTTGTTGATGGGAATGGTGTTGCTGCCACTGACCTTTGCCTTTTCACTGACCTTCTACTCATCTGCTGTCTTCCACAGGCTGCAGCAGGCTTTACAACTAGAGGGAAAATACAAAATCTTAATGAATCCAATTGTACCAACCACGTCATGCTCGCTTGTTGATAACGCGGCTCCACAGGGAAATTTGACGAGAGAAAAACTGAAATGGTCACATTGACAGGGATCCCTTGACCTCTCACCTCTAGATATATCTGTATGAAGTATGAGTCATATTGTTTCCCAAAGGCCTCCTTTTTACAGACCCATGCAGTTTTTTTTTTTTTTTTGCACGCAGTGTAAATGATAATTTTTGCATAATCTAGGGTCTCTGTACACTCGGGCCCCTAAAACATACATTGTGCATAACTGGAATGCTCTTGTGGATCCAATGAGCTCAAGTGTAATCCTATGCGATGATGTTAGTCCTCCTAGTAGCCATTTCATTGTAGTGAGACCATTTTTTGAAACTTGACGTGACTGCATAAAACGACCTGTGGTGACCTCTAGGATAATCACAGCCACATGAAACTTTACAACCACAAACTACAGACACCATTCATAGGATATGTGGCTTTCCTATGTTTATAGACAATAAGGGAATTTCTCAGCAGTTTCCAGGAAAGAAGTTATCGCCATGTAATCGCCAAAAAGGTCTCGCAGAAATCTCCAATCGCAAAATATCCTGATACCAATTGATTGTAGCCACTCTAAACCTTAACAAAACACGTTTCTTACAGATTTATGATGAGAAAAACACACAATGCCAAGCTGCGTTCTCAAATGACTCTTCAGGTTCCCAGTATTCAGATGATGTGTACCACTCATCCAAGCTTGACCTGCTATCTCCCCCTAAATATACCCCATCCCTCCTAAAAAAAAAAAAAAAATGGCTCTATGGTAGAGAGGGGTTGATTAGAAGAGGTAAGCTCTTTGAGAATGTGAGACGGTGACCTTTGACCCCCCAGGGGTGAGCTAGAGGTGGTTCTCACTAGCACGCTGGCCATGACGGTGAAGGGGAATGAATACGTTTTGCATAACGCAATGTTTCAGTTAAACGTTTTATTGAATCCTTTATGGGATTTTTAATGCACAAACATTTGGGACACGGCACAAAGAAAGGAGGTGTGTGTAAAACAAGACGGCAGTAAGGTGCAGAGTGTGTGGCATTATTCACACGTGTCTGTGGCCGCGTTTGTGTGTGGCGGCCCACAGGGATATGTGCGAGGTGATCCCCTGTTAAAAGTGGCTGAATGTAAATCCTGTGACATTTATCCGACGACTGAGCAGCGAAGCAGCTGATAATCACGCCGTGTGTGTTCTTCACACTCCTCTCTCCGTCTCTTACTCCCCTCTTTCTCCATCCTCTCCCCACCAGGTTCAACATGCCTCACGATGACAACCCTAAGTGTCGGGAGGCGGGCATGAAGCACCAGTATCACGTGATGGCCCCCACCCTCAACTACGACACCAACCCCTGGTCGTGGTCCAAGTGCAGCCGCAAGTACATCACAGAGTTTCTAGAGTAGGTACCGCCTCTCCTCTGCTTCCAACCTGATTTATTACAACCACATGATGTCTCCTCATGGAAGAAAGTGATGCTTCCGTCGCATATTACCCCGTCCATATTCGCCATTAACTTTTACTTGTTGTGACATGGCGGGCTAAACAAACTGCCTCCACGTCGCTCCCAGTGCTCCATCGACTGGTCAGCGCAATGTAAACTGTGTGGACTTTGTTATTGCCTGGTGTTGAAAGAGTATTTCCTGTTTGAATCCGGGGGTCTTTCTCGGCTGACCCGAGCGATGGATCTTTTGCAGCCCCTCAGCTGTCTCCCCGCACGGACAAAGCCGTGCTCTCAAGATGCTGGGCAAACAGTAATCTAGTCACCAGGCCTGCTTTCCACACCAAGACCTGTAGCACGGGGCAACGGCTCATTCAGCAACTCCCAAGCCGCACCGTGGTCACTGATCTCGGTGAAAGGCTTCCCTTTAAGATGGGAAATGTCAGTTATAATTATATCTTCCCTGGACGTGACCCTGTAATCTTTGCCTCCTTCCCTCTGTCGATTGTGGCCGCCGTCCACAAAGGATGGCCTTGTTGACCAGATGCATCGCGACAGCACAGTGTTAGGCGACGCATCTTATGGGGTTTTAAGGTTTCCAGCCAGCAAATGACCTCAACATCCAGTGGTCGAACATTCAGCCGGAGATGAATCTCTTTATTATTTGCTCCGGTCCGTGTCAGCTGTGTTGGGGTTTTGTTTCTGTGACTCACTACTGCAGGAAGTGCGTATGATGTGAAATGCATTTGTGATAAACTTTAACATTTGTTAACCATATTGGACAGATAACAAACAGCGCAGGTATGAATAGATCATTTCAGTGTGGGAGCCGCGGCGGTGGGAAAGGCCCTCGAGAGTGTCGTCCAAGTGCTTTTGAAATCCGTCTCCAGTCAACAATGAGGAGCATTGATTCAAACTACCTCTTCTACAGTACCGCTCCATTCTCAGTGGGCTGACCTGGTCAAGTACGTCAGTGTTTTGACTGCCCATTCTCCCTGAAGAGCAAATTCAATCTGCGCCGCTCTCCTACCCGTTTAAAAAATGAAAGGCCGCGCCTCATCTCAAACATCTCTTTTCTAAAGGAAAAGGATTCCCCCCCTTTTTCTCCCCATTATCTCACTGTTGCTGTAATAATGCGCGCTGAACTCCCGCACCTGAACGCTGATGAAAAGTGTCCTGCTGGTGTACGGCGTTGTTATTCGTCAAGCGCTTACATAAAGCAACCATTCATTCCGCCTGGCACCGTGCCGTTTGATTTAAGCCTCAAAATCCTGATATAAAAGTAAAAATGCAAATCTTTGGCTGTCGCCTCCCAGTAATTGATGTGTGCGCGGTGTTGAAACCACGTAATCAGTAGTGGAGGGAAAGCCCTATCATTTTCCATTACACACCTCAAAAATTAGTCTACTCTACCAGCAACCGTTCTTTAAAAACTCCCATGTGAAATCATTTTTAAATACTTTTTTCAATCTGTCATTTTCTCCAGGCGAGACACCTCAGGTGAATAGAGTAAACATTTCAACTGATAGATATTGCCATGAGATTTCCACAGATGATTACTTACATTCAGACAGCTCTTTTTTGTATTACAAGTTTTCTTAAAATGTATGTTTAAATATGCAAATTAGACATTATCTTGTCAAATATGTGATAATTTTTCAAACATTTCCAGAAAAGAAATATGAACATCAGATAAAGTCCATCCATCCATCCATCCATCCATCCATCCATCCATCCATCCATCCATCCATCCATCTATACATCCATCCATCCATCTATACATCCATCCATCCATCCATCCATCTATACATGCATCCATCCATCCATCCATCCATCCATCCATCCATCCATCCATCCATCCATCCATCCATCCATCCATCCATCTATACATCCATCCATCCATCCATCCATCCATCCATCCATCCATCCATCCATCTATACATGCATCCATCCATCCATCCATCCATCCATCCATCCATCCATCCATCCATCCATCCATCCATCCATCTATACATGCATCCATCCATCCATCCATCCATCCATCCATCCATCCATCCATCCATCTATACATCCATCCATCCATCCATCCATCCATCCATCCATCCATCTATACATGCATCCATCCATCCATCCATCCATCCATCCATCCATCCATCCATCCATCTATACATCCATCCATCCATCCATCCATCCATCCATCCATCCATCCATCCATCTATACATGCATCCATCCATCCATCCATCCATCCATCCATCCATCCATCCATCCATCCATCTATACATCCATCCATCCATCCATCCATCCATCCATTGTCTACCGCTTATCCTGTATTCAGGGTCGCAGGGTCAGATAAAGTCAGATTACAAAGAGAGAGAATGTCAACAGCCATTAAAAAACAAAATTTTTGCAATGTTTTGAAGAACATTGTTTTGAGGAATGAAATAAAATACATTAAATTAAAAAACAAAATGTCCAGTTGATTGGTTACAGTCAAATATTGTCAATTATTGTTGTATTACAAGCTTTCTGAAATCTTTAAAATATGCAAATTTTGCATTACATTTTGCAAATAATGTAGCAAAATTGCATCTATAGAAAATGATAGACACAAATACACAAATGAAACACCTAAATATGTATAGACAGAGAGAACAGTGGATGATAAAACTTTTTTTTCTTGGCTGTGTCAGGTCTTAATCATATCACGATGGATCTTTATTTTGGATTTGTTGCCCCCAATTCAACTAAACCTCACTATCCTAACTGTCACTATCCTGATCTATATCTCCCCCTACATAATAATTGGTACATGCTGTCAGATGACAAAAGCCTGACAGCATTGCTACAGTTTACTTTTCGCTGTTTGATCAAACAGTGTACAGTGATGCTCTATGTCATTTCACCCCCCCATCAATCTGATATATGAGTAGGCTTCTAGCACTGGTTGCGGAGGGAAACCCAGTATGATGTACATGGAAACTATTATTGTTTAGTTTCTCATGACAAGCACACAACAGCCGACTATAAGTCATCTTTACAAATAAACTCACTTTGTAGTTTCCCAATGGCTGCCAGGTGTGGAATCCCGTCTGGTGCCAAAAAGGAATTGCCTCGCTGCCTCAAATCCACATGGCCAATATCTTTAAAAAGAAAAAAAAAAGTAGACGTTTCATTTAAAAAAGAAAAAAAAAACATGATCACAGTGACCCCTTCTCCCTCTGTCTGTCTGAGTTGGTCTTAATAATCATTCCATTAGGTTCCAGGACACTGATTACACAGATGACCAACTGCTGAAGGATGCTGTAATATTGCGCTGTCTGTATGATTTCTTGACAGGCTGCTCCATAGTTTTCATTCATATCCCCCGGTGTCGGTTCATGCGACCCATGCCATCATTTCCCTGCCGGCCAGCGCCGCTCGCTGCAGTTTCTGACATCACGGCGGGAAATGAAAGGGGAAAGAAACAAAGTGTCGGTAACTCAGGATAATCCCGTGTAATTATTGGCCTGTCACATCAGCTGGTGCTCCATGGAACAGGTGTTTTAGCAGCTCAATTCCGGATTAAATTTGTCAGAGCGGTGCAGACATGTTGTGTAATTACACATCAATACATGTCTCATCCGCCAGTTTCCTTTCTCAAAGGTAAACAGAAAAAAAAAGAGACAACAATGTTGGACTTGTGCCTTTTCACGACCATGAAGGCTGAGGATTGTATATGCAGGCTGTTGGTGCATACATTCAGTCCAGCCCTGCTTTTGTTGTCTCTGTTCACGGGGCTCAGGGTGTGGCAGAACATAATCTGTCATTATGCTGCAATGCTGGCGCTGGCACGATGTATGTAACCCAATCAGGGTGCTTTATGATTCCAAAATCTCCCCCCCACCTTCAGCATGGATAAATACACCTTGGATAAAAATGTGGTCAGCACGCAGAGCCTTTTCAGTCTTTATCAAATGCTGTTTTATTCAGTCTGTGGCGCCTGACTCCAGTTTCATCGTGACAGCATTTACTAACAGGCCGTTGAGGGGAAGTGGTATCAGTCTCTCTGCTGGGTAACTTTACAGACCACCCACAGGGGAAAACACATCTGAGGATGATCACAGACAATGACATAGAAATGTTTACTTTGTGCTTATGAAAGAGACGGCACGTGTTGATACTTTTTGTGGTCAGAAAAAACTGGATCATCCTGAAAATGTTCATACCGTGAAAGTTTGCCTTGTGCAAATGCGTGTGTGTATTTGTCTGTTTTTGCACATACTTTTATGATTATGTGCATTCCTTTACATCTACAGTACACACATTCTTACTTTCTTTTAGCACCGGCTATGGCGAGTGCCTCCTTGATGAGCCTGTAGGCCGGACGTACGAGCTGCCCACCCTCCTCCCTGGTCAAATCTACAACGCCAACAGACAGTGTGAACTGATGTTTGGACCCGGTTCCCAAATTTGCCCTTACATGGTAAGTTGGCTTGCTATCAAAGCCAGCAAAACCTACACGAAAGTGAAGCGTTAAGTCTTCAGGTGGAAGCAGATCTGAGATGGTTGTTGTCTACTTGGATGTACAGGAGAACCTTGTTTTTATGAACCCTCAGACATCTGAGCAGAGCTTCTATCCATCAAGGCCGACGAATATGAAAATGTTGTGGAAGTGCAATAAATTGAATCTGTAAATTGCCACATTTTAGCAACATTCAAAGACGCACATGTTGAATGCACACTGACTTTTTGACGTGATGCTGGGTCATTTGAAATGCATCTTAAACATTTCTGAAAAGAAATGCACTGAAATAATGTTCGAAGAAGCCAGTAACCATATTTTCATCTGCAGCCACACTTCCTCCCAAGAGAAAGAAGATGTTTTACATTTCTACTCATTAAACATTTCCACTCATCCAAGTGTATTTTGCACGTGTTGGAAGCTCATGTTAACCTTTCAGGCAGTGATGATTAATCACTAATGCTCATCCAACCCCACACACACAGAAACAGTGCAAGAGGCTGTGGTGTACCAGTGCAGAGGGGGACCACAAAGGATGTCGCACACAGCACATGCCCCTGGCTGATGGGACCGACTGTGGACATGGAATGGTAAGTCGGTCCACATCTGGATCTGTGTTGCTTAATGAACAGATTATAGGAGTTTGGTGTCCTATATTAAAACTTTGAATTGACGCACAGATGTTTCAGTAAGTAGAATGGCGCTTGTCGTGCTGCGGTGGATGTTCAGGGCCTGTGGGTTTGGCGGTGTAGCAGCAGGTCTCAATACAGCTGCATGCATACAACAAAACTCCTTCACACTAATGACTCCTTAACTTATGTAACTTATGCAATTGTTTTCTGTACTCCTTGTTGTGGGATGGGCTGCATCTGCATTTCACAAGCATTATTATTATTATGGGATCCTGAGGCAGTAAAACCAACCCATCAAGAATTTGAAGCAAAGTAAAAAAAAAACACACACACACACACACACACAAGAAATTGTTTTCAGCCACCATGAAACCTGATTTTGCTATCCGTCAACCCAAATGTGGATCAGATTTAAATATTGGTTTGGGATCACCATATTGCAACACTGAATGTATCTCCTCTGTGTTCCTCGGCCTCATTGCATTTAAGACAACTGACACAAGCCAAACCTCCCATGCAGAGCTGCTTGGAATTCTGTTGCCTTTCCCTTCTCGTTCACTTCCTCTACCAAGAAAAAGGAATAATTTATCATGCATTACTCTGCTGAGTGCATTCTGGTTGCAGAAACCCATGTAAATGTGGTCAGGTGATGGCCCTAGTTAGAAACTTGAAGCTTACCCTCTGTGTTGTTACGGGGCCCCAACCCCCATTAGCCTTCATGTTCTCCTCGCTCTGGGATGCTATGCTAATTAGGGCTGAGACGGCGGGTCAGTCACTGAGGATACATGGAGAGAAGGGTTGGGGGGGGCAGAAAAAGGAAAAGAAAGAGAGACAGAGGGGGCAGAAAAAGAGTGAGAGAGTCTTGAGAGGGAAAGGTGAAGACGTGGGCCCTTTGAAAGAGGATGCCACCCGCCGTTCACAGTTGAGTCACCTTGTTGTGAACCCATGACCCTAAAACCTCTTTAAAAGGCGGGTGAGTGGGTCAGTGGTCAGGCCGTAACAGAGTCCAGGCTGAGGCCAGCCAGCGCTCTCACAAAAGAGCTCACATCAGTGATTCTGCGGCGCAGGAGGCGGGGGGAGGAGAGCGAGGAGGACGTACAGGGGGATGAGGATTTGGTGGACTGGTGTTTAGCATTCGGAACATGCATGAGGAGAGGGAGAGAAAGAAGGAGGGTTCTCTACTCTCCTTAACCTCCTGCCCTCCAGGAGTCTCTTGCAGTGTGGGCCCATGTAAGTCTTATATCCCTTATATCCTTTTATCTGGCTCCATCTCCCTCCTCGCCATGTTAGGTCCTGGATCAGCCCTGTCTAGTGAGGGGAGGTTAACAGGGGATGGCTAACATCTTAATCCAACTACAACAACCAGACGGAACGGTAATGGCCCTGGGATCGTGGCTCCCATACTGCTCTCAGCTCATATGTGGGAGCGACACTTCAGGAGACACGGTGTTGGTTTAATCACCCCGAGTGGTTCGCTTTATTAAGCTACAAACCATTAACCCAATTTGAGCTGACTTAGCTAGATTAGATCCCTGGTCTTTATTGGAACCCTGTAAACATTGATTTGGTCATTTGCAGGTTCAAAGAGACGGAGACATTCACAGTTAAAACCAGGTTAAATTAGTTTTAGACAGTTACATAGAACCATTGGTGATCAGGATTGAAATATAGTCATGTAAAAGCTACAACAACACATGTTGTTGTAGCTCACTCACTTTTTAACCACATTTAGCTGCATTTCATCCGAGCCATCTAACCGTCTGTTGATCCCCAAATTACATTTTACTAATTAATCCAAAAGTATAAACCTCACATTGGTTTTTGAGGAAATATTAGAGGATTACCAAAGCCATCACGATTCATCCTCTGGGGACCATGAATACCTGTATATTTCCCTGTTAGTCCATTGTTGGCCATCCCTAGAGCCCTAATAAACCACAGATATCATTTGAGATGCCTTAGTAGCTTATTTTCTGCGTGAACAAATACATAAACAGTTCTCCTGCATGTCTCTGTGTGTCTGTGTGGAGGCCCCACCTTTGTTTGTAGTGCTGAGGGCCCGGTTTCATCTCCATGCAGGGGGCTGTTTGAAGTAGTGTGAGTTGAAAGAGAGTCGGGACCCTACACCGACACTCACCTGCCCATACAAGAGCTCTTTTATGTGGTATTTTGGGATGGTGGGTTGGTGTGTGTGTATGTGCGTGTACGTCAAAAGTCTGATAATCTGCAAACCCAGATGATTCTTCCTGACTCTCTTGCGTCAGTGTTGCATTGTTCTTTGTTTGTATCTCTCGGTGCATCTCATTCATCCACCATGTCGTTTTCCTTCCTCTCTCTTTCCTGGATAGCCTTAATGCACTGCGAGTATCACACCTCTTCCGCTGACTCCTTTCTCATTCTTTCTTCAAAGAAGTCATGAGGTTCAGGTCTAAGTCTTTACAGGGTCTTGGGTCGAGCTCCTGGCTCTGAGGTGTCTGTAGAGCCCTGAGGGTGTGTGTGTGTGTGTGTGTGTGTGTCTGTGATGGGTGGGTGTCAGATCTGGAGGATTACAGCTATGTATGACCTCTATGGGGGAAACTTGCAGCAGGTATTGTCTTAGCAACCGCAGCCCCCCTTTAAAGATCTCTTTCAAAGCCTATCATTAAAGCCAGGTCTGCCATGTCATTCCAAGCGATTACTAGGAAAAAACTGTAAATCAAAAAAAGTAAATTTTGTGAACGGCGAGCTGTCACCTCTTGTGACTGCGTCATCTGGGGGAGAGTTTTTGTTCAATTGGGTTACGAAACAAAGTTATGACCGCATCGGGTAATTGAGGTCAGTGCCGGAAAAAAAGTGGGAGCGAGGCACGTCCACTAACTGAAGAGTGAAAAAAAGTTTGTTTGTATACAGTTTAGCTGAAATAGGGCAACGGGCACTGCAGGGTTCATGGGTAGTCCCCCCCCCCCGTTCCTTTCTCCTCCAGCTCTCTCTGTTTCTCCACTCTTGCCTCTCTCTCTCGCGCGCTCTTTCTCTCTTCCCCGCTCACTCCGTGTTGCTCACCGGGCCCTCTCACAGGGCGCCGGAGTAGTGTGAGTAATGCGGTCACATGACCTTTGGCGGCGCGTCTGTCATCTGGCTCAGTGGGCCGTGCACTAACGAGGGCATCCCATCACTTGTTGTCTATAAATACCGCCACCACCCTCCCTCCCCTCCATCCTCTCTTCTGAGGCTCTTTCTGCCTTACTCTCCCCCTTTTCGGTCCCTCTCACTCTTCAAAAGGATTCTGTGTCTGTGTGTGTGTGTGTGTGTGTGTGTGTTTGATTTGTTTTGATTGTGTGTGCATACATGCATGTAGTACTTGTGTGTGTGTGTTGCATTTCTATTCTTGCAGAATTGTCTACATGTAAGTGTGTGTGTGTGTGTGTGTGTGTGTGGATTAAGGCCCAGCCAGCATGCTCAATAAGCATCTGCAGAACCAAAGCTTGGAACCGCATAGTCCATTTTAGGATCCCTCTGCTGCTTCTCACTACGTCTCTGCTCAGTGGGTGTTGGAGGTGTAAGAAATAAAAAGCAGCGGCGGAGTTGAATTAACTGGTGTTTTCTTGCCAATGTTCGTATTGTTCTCACTTTTGTTCATTTTATTGTTACATTTAATGTGGCCCTGAAGGAAGCTCCCTTGCCAACTTTTTAGTAATGTGTTGCAAAATGTCGAACACAAATATTCAAATGTTATTTTTTTCTCCTTGAATTCAATTGAACGACTGCTTGCTGAGCTTTTCTTTACGTGCAGAACCCCAAAAGCTTCCCAGATTCTCCTAATAGGGGGCTTAATTGAGTGGTTAGTGGAAGTAAATAAATGGGAAGTTGTTTTTGATTTCCAAGAAGAAGAATGACGACCTGCTCTGGTTTCAGCCAATTAGAGTGAGATAGTGAGGTCCTGAAAAGTGAAGCCAGAGCAGAATGGAGTCTGTTGGCAAAGGCGGTGAGTGTTGGCTGGAGCTCCCTGGCAGCCTGACAGACTTGTCGTATGATGCGGGGATGGTGGAGCTGGTGTGAGTGTGTGTACTGGAGCTTGGGATCGCGGGACTGGTGTCGGTGTCGCTCTCTGCTAATCTCTGGATATTCACAGGATCTTGCCACTTTGATTTGCCGTCATCACGGACAGATCTGTGCATCGGGGGCTAACAACAGGATTGTTGTCTTAGCATTCACATAGTGTGCTGCGGGAATTAGTGTGTCCGGTAGCCGGAGTGGAGCTTTCATTGCTGGCCGTGTTGAAGGACAGAGATGGATTGTAACAGCGTTAGCGTGGTGTTAAAATGTGGCAAATATGTGAAAGCAAAATATTGCATGAAAGGTGATATATTCATTGGATTTTGGCATGCGGTGTAAATAACTGCAAAACTGAAGACGCATACAACATCTTAAATATGAAGTGGCTCATAAGGTTGTAATAGCTGACATGTTAGCAAACAATTTGATTTTGATTTGAGTTGATTTGGATTTATTTAGCACAATTAAAATACAGAAACAGAGACAGAAGAGACAGAGAGGCATGAAACCCATAGGGGCTTATAATAGCCTTACTTATTATATAATCAATAACAAAACAACAAAAACAATTGAAATATAAGAATAAAGTAATTTGAAATGTTGTACATATAACATTCCTACTAACACTTTATTTTCACTGTTGAGTTTACAGCTTATTTTGTGGCCCCAAATTATCCAAAAGTTCATTCATAACAATGAACAGAGCTGGAATATAGTTATCTGCTGCTCTATTACTACAAAGGACACCTTTCACATTAAACATAATACTTTGGTACATTGTTATTATAAGTAGAGTTATAAAGATTACAAGAGGTATGTGTATCTCAGCAGTTGTCATGGGAAGATGATGAGTGAGCAACAGCAACAGCGTCTCTGAAGTTCACGTGAATGGAACAGCTGATAGGGCCAAAGCACTCATTCACTCTAATGACAACCCTCACACTTCTGGGAAAGATGTGGGGGGGAAGGAGGGATCACAGGGAATGGAAAGAGAGGATAGGAAACAAAGTACAGTGAGGAGAGAGGTTGTTTGGGGTCACGGTTGCATCATGTTGTCTCCCTTTACTCGCTCTTCCTCACCTTTCCCTCCCCCTTGTCATCTCTCTTCCTCCTCTCTTCACAGCCTTTCAACACAAAGGGAAAATAAACATGGAACTACCAGGGGAAACATGCATGCCTCGGCGGGAAAAATGAGTCTGTGTAAATCCAGTCTATAATAACAGCTGTCATTTGACTTATTTCCAATCCCCGCCCCTGAGAGAACTCTGCAGAGCGTCGGTTACTACCAAGCTAGCATGTAAAAGCAGGTGATGACTTATTGGAAATCAACGACGGGGGTCGATGATGCACCACGTGTGACCTCTTTTGTTTGTTTTTCCTGTGATTGTCAGTTATAATTGTGCATTTTGGAGAGGACTCATCAGAGACAACGAGACAAAACCCCCAACAGGCCAAAGCCCGAGTGAACTCCGAACTCCGGAGCCATGAGAAAGACACCGCAACATGAAAGATGAAGCCCTTTTTTTGGAAATGGCCGTGTCAAAATGAAAGAGCGGACGGCTTTTTAAATCAGCCGCTCTGCCTTCTCATTCCTGCAGTGATGTATGGCTTGGGTTCAGAAATGAGGTGCTCTCCGCAACAGTTTCCTGGCAATTACAGGGCACTAACTCCCAAACCAGCCAGCTGAGGAGCTCAGAGCAGATGCTGCTGTCCTCAGATACTATTCCCATTGTTGGAGTTAGCATGCTGGTGACTGCTCTCTGTGGCTGAGGTGGTTAAACCCGCTTGAGTTTGGCGCTGTGTGATTTGAGAGCAAAGCTGCAGAGGTATTGCATTGCGTTTTTTCCCCCATTATATGCGTATCTAGTGCAAAAAATGCATGCATGCAATATGTCTACGCACACATGTCTTGGTATGAGTTGGTGAGTCAGCGTGTGTCTTTGTGAAATTCCTAATTTGAAACACGTGCTGGTCACAGCTGGACAGGTTTCTCTCACAAGACCTTCAAATGTCTCACCACATTCCCAATTGAGGGCACATCTTGACAAACCTTCGAGGAGCGGGGCCGGCCGGTGTCCTCGCTGCCTGTTTGAGCTCTGCGTTTTCACCTCAGCGTTTCTCCAAAGGGTGTGTTTGTGCACTTCGGGAAAAGAGAGGCTAATTAGAATTGAGCGTGGCCCCCAGATGCCTCCGCACTCTGAGCAATCACTCTCGCACACACACACACACACACACACAGTCATGTGCATGCTCACATTCGCACATCCCCCCCCACACACACACACATACATCATCTCACACAGATGTTTTTTTCCTTCCACTCCCCCCTTTCCTTCTTTCTTCTTTTCACCCACATCACCTTTTCAAGCCAAACAAAACGGTTGTAAACACAGGGTGCCAGCGGGGGGAGTGGAATGCCTCAGAGGCTTATACAGGCTTTGGTCCTCCCTGACAGACAGTCCGCCTTGTGTTTGACAGTTCCTCGGGCCCTTGCCGCCTGGTTGCACTGCGGTGGTCCCTGCGTGGCCCTTGCAGTAGTTTCCCATAAGGGGGATGGGTGGCTGTGGAGAGAGAGGAGGTATATAAGGGATGCCCAGGTCCCGGGTGACAGTCCCTAAGCTGAGGTGGGGGGGAGGGGATGTGAGAGCTTTAAGTGGAGGGAAACTCTTTGTTGTGTCTAAGGGGAAAAAAAGTCTTTAAATCTATTATTTGTGCACCAACAAAAGTATCAGCGTCCTCACTTTTTACAGTGGAGCGAGGAGGCGAGAAATTCAAATCAGGTCTGCATTATGGAAGTGTTTGTGGCTTGTTTACTCCATAGCCTGCAGCTGTTCACACCTGTCTGTCATCGCGCACAGACTTTACACTCCGTCATTAGACCCCGCGAGTGTGTGAGGCGCACATGCAAACCTGGCCGAGGATAGGAGAGGCAATTCTCTATATGTTTACATGTGTTTGTGTGCATGACTTTGCACATTTGCAGGTGTTCACCTTCGGTAATGGGTGCAAATCGTGAATTTCTGTTCAAGCGGGAAAACTGTCAATTGTCCAGGAGATGACTTTGATTGATATGCTCCCAGGTTTATTATAGCGTAATCATGAAAATGCACTGAAGCTGATCTCCCACAGTGCCGGGTCTCAAGAGTCTTTTTTTATCTGGAGTAAGGGGGATTGAATGTCTTGTAGTGGAATGGGCGTGCAGCCAGTTGAAATGATAGTTGTCGCATTTATCACCTGGAACGAGCTGGCGATGGAAGTAACAACATGTGCATCAGCGTCACAGACCAAACTCTGTGAGGGAAATGTTCTAAGTTTAAAGCTTTGTATCTGAGGAGATAGACAGCTGAACGGTAGAAAAAGGAGTTCCTGATATCAAGCCAGTAATGAACTGTGTTCCTCTTGTTATCACAATTCTAGAGTTTCCTTATCACGGTGCCACTGTTCCCCCGTGCCTGTGTGCCCGGACGGCGGGCTACGTACCCAGACAGACGCCGTCTTGTCCCGCATTCTTTCAGTGAACAGGACCCTCCGATATCTTAGTCGCTGAGAAGGGGATTTGGTTACACACAAAGGGAAATGGGCCTGCCGTGCTTCGCTTATGAAAGCAGTGTTAGCACTTCTTGGCAAAGGTTGGTTAGTGGCTACACACTGTTTGATACCAGGCGTCTTATTCAAATGTCAAACTGGGTCTACTGTATGAAAGATATTATGCAATTTTGTATTTACAACAAAAGCCGAAGAAAGGATTCTGGATTATTGTCTGTAGCGTTACAATCTTTTTTTGTATTTTGATGTGTTTCTTATGAACTCATTTTGTGTTGAATGTCTATCACAATTTCTATCAGTGACTTACATCGGGCTTACACAGCTTTCATGGGGAAACAGAACCCGTGTGGAAAAAAATGTGATAAGATGTAACAGCAGTACAGGAACCGAACTGTTGACTTAGCCCCCCTCAGAAAGGAACCCCCATAATAAATTCTAGATTTGGTTGACATGAAGTATTACACATGCTGCACATTACAGTTTGGGGGTTTCTCTCATTGAAACTTCCTGTCTTTTAGTGTCTTCTCCTCTCTCTATTTTTGTCTGTATCCACGCCACTCCCTCCCTCTCCCAATTTTCTCTTTGGACAGCTGGAGGAGTTGGACGCCTTCCTCGAGGGTAAACAATAGCTGAATTAGGATTTCTTTTAAAAATATAGCTTGAGACCTTAACGGAGGATTAAGAAGGCAAAGAGCAACATGATTCCCAGCTGTGCCTGCTCTCATTCTGCAGTCTGCATTTGTCTTCAGGTCTGCTGCAGGTGTAGTCATATTTTATTATATCTTTTTTCTTTTTTTTTGCGTGTATTCACATGCAGTACTGCAAACACGGGATGTGTGTAAACAAGGAGTTGGATCTGCAGCCGGTCCACGGGGAGTGGGGTCCCTGGGGGCCCTACAGTGTTTGCTCCAGATCCTGTGGCGGAGGGACCCGGAGCACCGCCAGAGACTGCAACAAGCCTGAGTAAGAAAGAATCAGACACACATATTTACACTCTGTAACCACTCGATTAAGACTCTGAAGCAGTAAAAAAAAGTGCAGACGTGTCTGACTAGGGAGTCATAAACAAGCTTTCCCTAAGTGGGAATTTAAATGTAAACAATGTAGGTTTGAAGTCATAAAGCACCAGTCATTTAAATGTAATTTAAATTGAAATGAAGTGAACCACTGCTGCGTCTCCTCTTGCTTTAGGCCCAGAAATGGCGGGAAATTCTGTGTGGGTCGCAGGATGAAGTTCCGCTCCTGCAACACCGAGCCGTGTCCACGAGGGCGGAAGGACTTCCGCGAAGAGCAGTGCTCTCAGTTTGACGGCAAGCACTTCAACATCAACGGCCTACCTCCCACCGTCCGCTGGGTCCCCAAGTACAGCGGCAGTGAGTACACCGAAGTAACCCCGAGGCCTGTTATTTGGCTGCTCTCGACATCAAAGATGGATGCTATATACATCCAACTATACAATGCAGTTCCAACCACAGTTATACAGTATGTGTGGTGCATTTAACTCAAATACCACATTGTGTGTAGGAGGGATGTGAAGGCCCATATGTGCAAAATCTACTGCATTTGATATGAGGGGCCAAGATAGAATGGTGGATGTGCAAAGTAGAGTATATCTGTGGGTGTGGCCTTCATTTGCCACTTGCATGCCAGTAAAAAGTTCTACCTGAGGTCAACCTTTAGTTGACAGGAAACAACAGCAACATTAAAGCAACACATGGCCCTTCCATACGAACCTCCTGGCAGCTTTCCCTCCTGCAGCCGCATCTCATTCTTTCTCCCGAGATGGCCCTCCTCAGCTACATGAGATTACCATCTGGCAAAGACCACCATGTCTAAGTTACTGCAAAGTGATTCATTCATTTAATTGATGCTACACAAGCAAACAGGCCAAGCCCCGGAGCCAGTGTGCTGTCAGAAACAAAGTGATTCTTCCAAACAAAGGATACCAATTCTAGGAGTCTCCACAAAAGACAAATAAATGTAAATAAGTATAAGGTCCAATTTTTTTCCCCCCGCTTAATCAGCAAGTGCAAATAATCTCCAGGCTTTTCATGATGTTATTGTTCAGAATTCTCTTTTTCATTGCAATAATCTCATTAGCAACGTTTTCCACAATTTGTTTTCTTTCTCCACACAGTACTGATGAAGGATCGCTGCAAGCTCTTCTGCCGCGTCGCCGGGACGATGGCGTACTATCAGCTGAAGGACCGCGTCATCGACGGCACGCCATGTGGGCCAGATACTTACGACATCTGTGTTCAAGGCCTCTGCAGGGTATAATGAATTTATGCACACACACAAACTTCAACATCAACGTCATTTTAGCCTTTGCTTGTTCTCACGCTATCGTAGTTGTCGTACTTTTACACGGTTCACGTTTGGTAAAAACTGGATGAAGCTTTAAGTGTTTGCCGTTCACAATCAGAAACACTTGCATTTGCCAAGTTCATGGTGTCTCGCTGAAACACTAATATGTTATATAATATATAACATCAAAGCCCAAATGTTGATCGTCTCTCCGCCTGTGCCCCTCCAGCAAGCAGGCTGCGACCACGTTCTCAACTCCAAGGCCAGGAATGACAAGTGCGGCGTGTGCGGCGGGGACAACTCGTCGTGTAAAACCCTGGCGGGGACCTTCAACGATGCTCAGTATGGTAAGTTTGCGGCACACGAATAGCCAACTGTTCACAAAAAAAGGTGTCACTGTTAAACATGCTGTATGTCGGCAGCTTGTGCAGAGGAACTTACGGTATATCTGATGTGCAGGAAACACAGCAGGGCTGAGAAACTCTGGTTCCATGTGGCTGCACCGCTGACACGCCGTGATGTCGTGTCTGGTTATGTTTAAACACATTAAGCTCCATTTTTTTTCAGCAACGATACGTGCTTTGGCCAAATTTGGAAAAAAGGCAGAGCACCAATCTTCTCCTAAAGCATTCCGAAACTGATTAACGCAGCCATCGCACTCCGTCAGGTCTTTCGATAGCAAACACAAACCTGACATCACCCCTTTGAACTGTCCTGCTTAATGCGGCGCCTCGCTGTGGGCCAACTGCTGATTGCATCCAATCCTTTTTAGGTCTGGGCAGCAAAACAGCAGAAGCATTAGCATAAAATCCCTGGGTGTGGCCTCCGTCATGTTTACTCCGCATTAGTTTGGCGCTGAGCGTTTGCGTCTCTATCCATCTGCTTTCTTTCTGTTGGCTGCTGGGGGTACGGGGGTTTGAGGATTGGCCCTGGAAAGTTGGCTTGACCTTAAGAAAGAGGAGACGAGTGGGAGTGCAGCCCAGGCAGGATATCCCTCTGCTCCTGGGTCGAGGCCTGTCTTTCTGTCTTTCACCCTTTTGTCCTTCTCTGTTTGATGTCTCTCTATTTCTTACTCTCTTTCTTTGCCTTTCTTACCTGACTCTCTCTATGTCAATCTTTGCCTTTATCTCGACCTTTCTTCCCCTCATTCAACAGATGACACAAACAGAATTTTCCGGCAAAACCAGCATGTTTTTTTTTTTCGTCTTTTGGGCGAAGTCCATTCTATATCAAGTCACATGTTCAGAAGCAAATTGCAAATTAAAATGCATGTCTTCCAATTTTCTGAATGCTGACCATTGAAATATTTGCCTGGTATTTTTATAGTGTTTTGATAGTCCTTTCAATGCATATGCCTTGTAATTACAATCTGAGTGAGACCTGCCTGCTGTTCATTTCTACCTTATAACACACGACAAGTGGACTGCTGTTTATGCTCGGTCTCTTTCCATCCCTTTATGTCTCTTATGACTTAAAGCTGGACCTGACATGGAGGTGTTTGATACAGGCTTACATTTAATAGATTTTGTGACTCCTTCACTTGAAGCTTAAGAGCATAAAATGGAAACAAAAAAAAGACCAACGTGGAGGGTAAAAGTCTCCTGTTTCAGAAAGGGAGAAAAAAAAACCGACTCCAATCACAGAAAGTACAAAACAAACAGATGTTTGTCATCAACTCGGTGAGTATCCTCTGACAGCTTGCATCAGGCTATTAATGCATCATCTTCTCTCTCGCTAGTGGCGGAGGGAAGCATGTTTGAGGTAAACCCCAGCGTTCCCTAAGTTCAGCATGGTTGGGTTTCTTCCCCCCGGGGGTGGTGTGTTTACTGTTCATCCCTGGGTCACTCTGTGGTGGCGGAGGATTGTGTGTGTGGTCAGTTGCTAAGCTGGGGGATCTCGGAGGCCTCAGATGGCTTGTGGATTGCATGTTTCCTCAGAGGGGGTGGGGGTGTTGGTGGGTTCTGGAGTTCATATGCCCCTGTTTTCTTATGAGCTGATCCTGTCCCTCGTGTTTCGGGAGAGAGTTTGACATTACACGCAAAACAGGAAGAGTAAATTGGATATAGATGTTTGTGTTGTGGTGAAAAGTGTTTATTGTGAAGGAATATGGTAGCATAGTAGTAGTACTATTGTCCTTTACAGCGTGGCCTCCTATGGAAATATATTTGAGTCATGGTTGACATGTCTTGTGATGATTCTACAGTGTGTGTATGTGTGTGAACAGATCTACACGGCTGATGAGAGGTAGATATGTAAACCAAGTGCTGCCCCCGAGTGGCTCAAGGTGTCAGGCTAACCGTCAGATCACACCAAGCCCACACCTTTCCTCTCCTGCTCAGCAGTCAGTAATCGGAAGGCCAGATGGTGTCAAAGTCTCGAGCTGAACTTTCATAATGAAAGAACTGAGTGAATATGAACGGTCTCCAACTGTACGCAACAGCCATTATTACACTCTGTGGTAATGTCTTTGAACCTTGAGTGATGCTGCCGGACGAACCGACCGGCCAGAAGTGCAACGTTGCGGTTTCACGAAACAGCTGCTCGGTTATTTATGAAACTTTCTCCCCCTGTAATCGTCAAAATGTTGCCGTAATATAATGTTCTCTTAGTCGACTGATGAAACAGCATTAATAATCAATTAAAAAGCAACTTTGTAAAAACTTTAGCAAGTGTTCTCTCACGAGTAGATTTGGCATCATTAGAAGTCTTTGCTTTCAGTACCTAAAACTATACAAAATGTTTTTTTTGCTTGGATCGTGCATATATTTTTTCTGCAAAACCTTTAATTACATTTCATGAAATAACTTAAACAATTGAATGATGCCAAAGTACAGCCTAACATGAAGAAAGGGATAGTTTCCTCCTCTAATTGGTCCTTTTTTATTTTAAATGTATATTTTGCTTATTTTATACTCAGTCTATCCTTGGATTTGTATTGCATTGCTTGGCTTTCACATGCTCGCTCTCTTTGTATGTTAGTTTATCATGGGACAACAGGCCCCGTGTAGTAATTACAGGCCAAAGGTAGGTCCAGGGAATAATTACATACCATTTCACGGTCGGGCCTCTGAGACTAAAACAAGGCCTCCTGCAGGTTATTTGAGAGGACTAGACCTTTTGGGACTTTTGTGGATTTTTCCAAGTGTGACGTTTAAATCCCCAGCCGGACTTCCCTGGCTGGCGTTTGTTGCAGCACAGTGAAGCTATTAAGAATATCAAGGCGGCGACCAAGTCACGTGGCAACTTTTTTCCCCAAAACTGCATAACTGTCTCACTCTCTTGCTTTGTCTGTCTGTCCCCCCCATCTGTTTTCTTCAGGTTACAACACAGTGGTGCGGATCCCAGCTGGAGCCACCAACATCGATATCAAACAGGTCAGCTACTCTGGAAAGCCGGAGGATGACAACTACCTCGGTGAGTGTACATGTGTGTGTGTACGTGGTTTCAAGAAACACCGTATCAAATTGCAGTGTTTCTTGGGAGAATCAATCCAAAATGGAAGCAGTCCAAACTAATAAGATGTATACATTACACCCCTCCAGCTCTCATCTCATAGGTCAATGCCATTATCCCCTAAAATAACCATAAACCACCCAGACTTGGTGACCCGGAGCTGTAGAGGCAGGCTTTTAGTGAAGGGGGCAAAGGAGACATGAGCCAAACTGTTGTCAAACAGTTTTTCATAAAGGAAAAGGAAACTGTCATTTGCAGTGAGTGTGTGTGGAGGAAACGTGGAGGGGCGTTGGTCCATCTGGTCACGGCAAAGAGGGTTGGTTGGGAAAGCAAATGGAGTGTCAACCCCTGAGAAAGATAAATGAGGCAGCAATAGGTGCTAATTAGAGGCATGTGGAGCCCAGGCAGCATGAAAGTGGATATAGGGGTATAGGGTTAGATGGACCCACCAGGCTCGGAGTGTGTGTTTCTGTGTGTGCGCCTGTATGTGAAATAAAGAGAGAGAGAAAAAAAAACTGAGGAGTTTTGCCTGCGTTGTAAGGGGGGGCGCCCATTTTCAGATGGTTCAAGTCAGGTTCAAGATGTTTTAAGTCAGATTGTCAGGAAAAACACATCTGGCGGGGGTCTCGCTGCCATGCTGCTGTGAAAAGCTTGACTCCCGCTGTTGCCGAGTGCCACAAGCACACATTGAGCGAGCGGTGCCTGTATCAAACATGTTCGGTATTTGCAACGCTCTGTCAATTTCTGTAACTCGGGCTGCTGCAGCATGTAGACGTTTATCGAGAAGCTCGCCCCACAGTCTTTGAAGCCGTCTCCCGTTCAACTTGGATTCAGCGGACCCTTTTATAAAGCAGCCCACCTGCTTCGTTTTATTATCTATTATTGATTTCTTATACGAGTCTCTATTTTAGTCTGTCTTTTGCCTTCTATTGTGAAGAACTTTGTGAAGTCTGTTCTAGAAAGCTGCTTCTACTACTTATTTACGATACTAATTTGCAGAAATGTTCCTAATAGACACTTCATGTTGGTTTCTCCTTTTATTTTTGCCCCATCTGTATCAAAACGTACAGGTGTTTAGAACAGCATATGTACTAGAAATTGGACTTGCCACACGTCACAAGATGTACATTTTTCTTGAAAATGGGCTTCAGAAAAAGCGATGCCTTGGTCAGTACCGGGCATAAGAACACTTTAAGATGTAGCTATAAATTCATTCAGTGTGAGTCGCTGTGTTTCCCTTCTTTTCCCCCAAGTTCTGCAAAATGCCAGCGATGACAACCAGAGTCTTTAGATCATTGTCCAAAGCCCCTACAGTCATCCTGCGGGCAAAAAAAGAACTGTCATCCAACAATGTGTAGACTTTAATGTAAACAAAGATGTTTCTAGAGAATTCATATCATACATTGTTTTCAGCATCCACTCTCAGATCGTAATGAACTGCATGTTTCTTGGGAGCATTTTGGGTTTATGTGCTAGTTGGCCAAGTGTGCGTGTGTTCCTTTGTGTGTGTGTGTGTGTGTGTGTGTGTGTTTATGTACATGTTTGTATTTGCAGTCAGTGGAGATCCTTTGTTTGCATTTCAGTGTCAGTCATTACGGAGAGTCACGCAGTCTAACTCCAAATAACTGCAATTTAGTGCCACCAGTGTTTCAACATGCCTCCCCCTGCAACAATGACTTTGCAGAACAACATGTTGGCAACCCAAAGACTGTTTACTTAACTTATAGCCTGAAATAATAAATGCCATATCTCCACAACAATCGGCAAAAACCTCAATTCTGCAAACATGCCCTCACTTGCGCTGAATCCCTTTGACATTTTAAGTTGTGTGTTGTTCATGGGTTTGTGTCCGTTTTCTTCCTCTTCTTCTTCTTCTTCCAGCTTTATCTGACAGCCAGTCCAACTCCCTCCTGAATGGGAACTTTGTGGTAGCCATGTTCAAAAGGGAAATCACCTTCAAGGGAACCGTCATCGACTACAGCGGCTCGGACACGAAGGTGGAGCGCATCAACTGCACCGACCGCATCGACGACGAGCTCATCCTGCAGGTATTAGAAGGAGGCTTTCTCCTCTTTGTGTTAAGGTGTAATAACCATGTTATATGGCCCACTGTTTTTCCTCCTTTGGTCTTGATCTCTACATCTCTCTCTCCGTTTGCTGTCTACTCACCTCCCTGAGCTAGGCTGTCTAAAAGGCTGATATCTCCGTGTGGACTTAATAAGAAAAGCACCCTTAAGTCTCTGGCCCTTGCCATTCCCACCATTGTTTCCACAGGTCTTGTGTGTGGGAAACCTCTACAACCCAGATGTCCGTTACTCCTTCAACATACCCATCGAGGAACACAGGGAGCAGTTCGTGTGGGACCCCTCGGGCTCCTGGCTCGAGTGCAACCACATCTGTCAGGGTAAGACCTCCGCTTAGCCTCAAAATCAACACGCATGAGGGGCATGCTCATTTCTCCTTGGCTTCAGTGGATGTTAAACAGATTTTTACAGTTGCACAAAATATCCGGGAGCCGTTGTGCCGTTCTGATACACGCATACGTATTTGCATTCATATCGTACGCACATTTAAGCCCATCATTTGGAATATTTGTTCTTGAGTAAAGTGAGTAAAGGTTTAATGCTGTAGAACTTTCAAAAACATCTCGTGACCATAAACATTTACCACCAAAAATCTATA